>NC_133432.1:41454912-41760407 GCF_011762505.2 Arvicanthis niloticus
CTTTCTTTCGTCCCCAAGCTCTTGCCAGAACTCACATGTAAAACTGATAGGTCTGGAGTATTTTGGAGAGGTCTTAAATAACAAACTCGGTTTCATTGACTGATGAGATTTCTCAGTGGGTTTTGATATTCTGTGATATCACACGCTTTGGCTAGTTCATTAAGCTTTGTTTGATCTTTCACTCTTTTTGACGTTTCTATTGCTAGCTCTCCTTTTGGTAATGTTTCTCTTTTTTTCCTAGCCAGCTTTACTAGAGATTTATTATTTGATTGAACTTTCTGAAGAATCTCCTTTGACCACATTGAAGTGTTTTGTATTCTTTTTCTATTTTTTTTTAAATTTGATTGATTTATTCACATTTTATTCTGTTTTAAAGACAAGGCTTTTCTGTGTAGTTTACGCTAGCTAGAACTCACTATGTAGATCAGGCTCTCCTAGAACTCAAGAGATCCACCTGTCTGTCTCAGTATGCTGGGATAGGCATGGCTCAGGAGGATTTCCTTTCTTTATTATGTGTAGTGAAAATTTTGGGTTTTTCTGTGTGTGTGGGGTGGGGCAGCCCCAGCTTGGGGGCATGATCTTCTTTCTTCTTGTCAGTTCTTGAGGCAGCATCGGAGGGGGAAGACAGCGGAGGGGGAAGAGCGTTGGTGGGGGTAAGACTTGGTCTTACGAGATTCTGGGGCGGGGGTTGTGTGAGACTTTGTCTTACGAGATATTTAGGGTTGCTGTATAATAAAAGTTAACTTATCCAAGCTCCTATGCAGCTAGCTGACCTGCCTTCTGTGATCCTCTGAGACCAGAAGCTGCAGTTTCTGGCACTTAGCACCTCATCCTAAAAGCAGCAAATGATTAAGTAAATAGCCTTTGTATTATCTCAGCAGGAACTGCTGGGCTCTGACTATCAACCTGCCAGTCAGAAGTCTCAGGAAGAAAAGACACTTAGAGATGTGGTTTTAGCGTTTATTACTAAGTTGTTAAAAAGTTTACTATGAAAGCTGTCTAAGGGGAAAAGTGGAAAGATCCTAACTGGGAAAGGGGTAAATTCTGCTCTATCTGGGGAAAAGGAAAAAATTCTATCTCTCTATTCTGTCTTCCTCTCATCTCTTTGTCCTCAGTACTTACACATCTTTCAGAATACATGATCACATGTTACAAAGTTCATCACAAGTTCACATGAAAAATCAAATCATAATAGAAGTTTACAACAGAGAATGTTTACATACATATCCATTAGGAGTAATTATCTGGCTAAACATCCATCACCTGTCTAGCTCCACAGGTTCACTGAAGGTTTAAAACTATAACTAAGAAATTAGTGAAGTTTTGTATAGATAAACCCAGTCAATATTTTATCTCCTGTCCCAGCACCTATAATAAATCATTAGTTCCTTTTTATGACCTTTGGTTAATTGTTTACAACCTCTTGGAATGTGCTCTGGGTAGGAGAAAGTCTGGTTACTATCTAAGAGCAACTGACTGATGACACTTGGGAGACTGGCAGAGTTCTCATTGCAGTTTTAACTATCCGAAAGGGACCTAATTCAGACTCATTATAAAAGAGCTTAATAATCATTGATATAATTTTAGGAATTCTAATAGGATCATCATTAAGACTTAAGCATTACTACAAGACAGTACATTTTCGTGGATCTGCAGAGATCTGCTCCAAAGGGGTGTGCTATTGCTTAGTGATTGTATATATGTTTAATAATAATAGGAAAAGCATATTAATAGCAGGAATCTTTCCTAAAAATTAGTCCCTTACAGCCTTGCTGGATAAGGGTGCACCTGTTGCAGATTCTATAATAATCCAAGGCAGGCCTTTTCAGGATGATCACCTGCTAGTTATTAGCTTGTCTCATTATGGCTGCTGACATTTTTCTAACATGGAATTTACATAGAAATATTGTCAGAATTGTTTTCGTTTTAATACCATGTATGGGATATAGGGCTGTTTCAGATTGTCCACAGGGATTGACTATAATTTGCCTGGTAACTATGATTTGCCTCGTGCTCTACCAGGGATGTGATTTTTGCCAACAGGCGGTTAGTTTCTGTGGCTGTGTGAGGTTTGGAATTCTGGGGACTTCTCAGAAGGTATATAATGCTAAGGGCTCTAAGAAGTGGTGTTGGCTGTTGATCACCATTCATTAAGTAGTTGTACCTATGCAAAGAAACAACATGAAGATGTTAGATTTCCTGATGACAAGGATTGAACTTGCCCCAAGGAACTTGATATCCCAAACCACCAGGAAGTAGTCTTGCTGAAGGCGTTTCAATCCCGGGCCACTGGCTTGCTTATTCTGTAGCATGAGTATGAGGTTTGCTAGTGAAGCCAGGAGACTCTATGAGTGTCTCTTGTTTCTCAACTAGGCATTTTTTTTTGTTTGTTTTGTTTTGGCCTTTAAGTGAAGTTTTCTCTCATTAAAAATTTCAGATATTTTTTAATTTCAGAAATTTCTTCATATTTCATAAACAAAACTCCCAGAAATGGAAGAGCTGACCAATCGCACAGACCTGAACTCAACCATCCACTTTTCATATTTCTCCAGATCTGCCACAGAGACAGACTTGGCAATTTTCTTAAGCACCAACTCCAAGTCCCCTCTGGTGACAGGCATCTATCTGTAGCTCCTCCTTGGACACCTTCTGGTGTTAAGCCGTTGATGCGACGTCTCGTTCTGTGTCTCTGGAGACACAGGCAGAGCAGTCAGCAGTCATATCTGCCCTTAACACTTTGACTACTACAGAGTTACTATAGACATTCAGAGGACTATGTTATATGTGCTGTCCTGATACCACTTAGAAGTGTCCACTTTAGTCACATCCGGAAGCTTCAGAAGAGATTCAAAACCTGTGCAGGAGCTGGAGAGATAGTTCATTTGGAATGGTGCTGGCTATGGAAGCCCGAAGACCAAGGGTTCAATTTCCAACCCCCGCCCCCCCCCACCAATGCTAGGTATATTGGCACATGCTTGTCATCTTAGCTCTGGGGAGGTGAAAACAGAAATCCCTAGGGGGTCCTGCTGGCCAGCTATCCTAGCCTACTAGGCAAACCTAAGGCCACTGAGAGACCTTGTCTCAAAAACCAGGGTGAGGCAAGGAATGGTGGTACACACAGTTAGTTCAGAAACCAGAAGGTAGAAGCAGGTCGGCTTTTATGAGTTTTGCAGTTATGTGACATTTGGAATTCTCGAGACTCTTCAGAGGCTGTAGTGGTTTGAATAAGTTTGTCCCATGGGGAATGACACTATGAGGAGGTACGGCATTTTGGAGGAAGTGTGTCACTGTGTAGGTCCTATGCTCAGGCTATATCCAGTGCAGAAGAGACCTTCTTCATAGCTGCCCATGAAACAGTCTCTGGTTACCTTCAGAACAAGATGTAGAACTCTCAGTTCCTCCAGCGCCATGCCTGCCTGCACACTGCCATGCTTCCCCCCATGATGACAATGGACTGAACTCAGAACCTGTGAGCCAGTCCCAGTTAAATGTTGTTCTTTATAAGAGTTGCCTTGGTCACGGTGTCTCTTCACAGCAATGGAAATCCTAATTAAGACATGGCATATAAATGGTAGGGCCCTGAGAGGTGGGGTTGTCATTGGTTGTTGGTTGGTTGCAGTAGGTTAAGTAGTCATGAGCAAGGAAGAAACAAGACCACCGTAGATATCCTGATGTCGAAGATCAAGCTTGCATCAAGGAACTCAACATTCTCATCACCAGGAAGTAGTCTAATGGTAACCCCTCCCCTTCCCCCTCTCTTCTTTTTTCTCTCCTATGTAGTGTTAGGGGGTTGAAAGAGTGGAAGAGAAGGGATGGAGAAGTCTGGCTACAATTATGTTTTTCCTTTCTGCCTCTGGGGTTTAATCCCTCCGGCCCTCAAATGGGAGGTCCAAGAAGGCACCAGAAAACTGCAACCCAGCAGGCTATTCCTGAATGACCTATGACCTAGGGATAACTTGCTTTCTTCTAACAGTTGAAGAAAAAGGATACTTGAAAACTCATAAAAATGAAAGGAAATTCTGACTTAAGTGACTATACATGAGATGTATTGGGATGCAGCCACACCCAGCTGTCTATGTACTGCTTGTAGCTGCCTTCCTCTGGAAAGGCAGAGTCGAGTAGGTGTGTCAGAGATGGAGTGACATTTGCACAGGCTTTATGCAGTGCTTGATAACACTGTCATCCGAGTCTCAGTGCCGTTTTTTGACACCTAAATTAGTATTTTTTTATCAGTGCATACTCATGTCAAAACAAGAAAAGGTGGAGAAATGCATTAGGAAATTTAACTAGGGAGCAGAGTGGGTCAGAGGACAAAGCAATGTGCTTGCACAGTACACAGGGCTGTGCCGAAGACCTGTACACACCTCCGTCACCAGAGGAAGCACCCAACATCCCATACCCAAGCTGTATAAGAAAGCAAAGGCCAGAAGAATCAGCAGACTTTATCAGGCTACCTTCCTCCAGATTTCTCTTCACAGAACTGAAAAATGGAAATGCGGTCAGTTTCCAAATGGCTTGTTTGTTAGCCAAGCAGGGAAACCATTGACCAGCGGGGGAGCTGGATTGCAGCAGGCTCAGAATTGTGTCTGGAGAAAATAAATTTGTTTAAAATTATTAGCCTTTTGGCACGAACGGTGGCTCAAAGCATTGAGGGCACCATTAATCAATTAAAAACCAAAGCAAATGATTTTGAGTGCTTTTCCTTGGCTCTTGATGAGATGGCAGATGTCAGCAATACTGCTCAGTTGTTTACTGGAGAAGTCAACGCTGAGCCCGGAGTTTTTGAAAAGAGAGTTTTAACAAATGGTTGTGTGTTGAGGGTGGCGAGGACACATGTACAGTGTTTTCGAGGCATTGAAACACCAGTTCCATACAACTTGAATCTGAGAAGATACCTCAGAAAGATGGTTGTAAGCATGAGTGGAGAACGGAGTGAGCTCAGGTGGACGTGGTTATGGTGCTATGAAAATAGGAATCAGATGAAACTCAAATTAGTTATCTGACATTAATTCTTCGGTGTTTTGCAGATAATAGTACATCTATCCCAAGGTCAGGGTCCATACAGGGTTAATTTTGGCCTTGATGGAATTAGCTGTTGTCAGTTCCACAGTTCTGTGTCAAGAGTAAAAGCAGCACCCTCCCTTGCCTTATTCAGGTTCTGAGTGTGGGGTAGAAGCAGGAAGTCACCAGAATGAGACTTAGCCACTCATTGTCAGCCACTCTCACTGAACACCAAGGTGGCTCTAGCTGTCAACCTTCACTACAAATGCAGTATGAATCCACCTTACTCATTCCAAGACAGAACAGGTGCTTATATCAAAATACCACCGTAAAATTATTGCAGTGCCAATTAGTGTTTTTACACACCATCAGGGTTGCTCAGCTTCCCGTATGGTCAGAAGGTAAAACAAATGACAAGCGATGTCTGTGTTCCTCCTCGGCATGGCCGTCAGTATTCCTCTGAGCTGAGGCTGGTTTCAGTGTCGTTTTCCAGACTTTGATGCACATTTCCACGTTAGATATCCACCTACTGCTGTTGAAGTAAGTTCCTTTCAGCCTGGTCTTTAACTGGTCCTGAAAAATCTGCGGAATCCATTGTTTACTCTCTGAACAGCGGCCGTGCTGGGGCTACAGTCTGCTATAACTAACCAAGTTAGTTAGATTGTTAGTTCTTAGAACTTAAATCCTTGTCTGAACCTTTACAAAAAGGATGCCAGTCCTTTTGTTCTATCAAAAAAAAAAAAAAAAAAAAATTCCTACATAATGGTGTACCTGCACGCATTGGCAGCCAGCAACCTTAGAAGAATGCAGTTCACAGCAATCTTTGTTGATGTTTAGCTAGTCATAAAGCAAGAGTTAGGAGTATTGCCTGAAAGAAGAAGGGTCTGTTTCAACTCCCATGGCTTTGGGCTTCAGGGAAGGGCAAGATGGTTTTGTGCTTTCAGTCCATTATAAGGTAGTCAGTGCTTCAGAGCAGAAGGTCATGCAGGGCAGGGCTGTGGCACTCAGGACATCAAGAGAACAAGTATCTCTTTCGGTGTGGGTCCCCAGCCCATGAAATGCTGTCACCCATATTTGGGAAGGCCTTCTTCCCAAGGGTGGTTTTCTCTGGAAGCATTCTCCTGGATAGACCCAGAGATGGACTGATCTTTTGGGTGCAGCTTTTTCAATATTTTTTTTTTAAAAATGTATGTGTGTGGTGTGAATGCATGTGTGTATGCATGCTTGTGGGTCAATGTGTGTATGTGCACTGGCATGGGTGTGAACAGAGCATGGGTCAGAGGGTGCCAGCGGGGTTCTCCTTCCTTGGTCCACCTTCTATAGTGAGGTAGGGTCTCTTACGTGAGCCCAGAACCTACTGATTCCACTGTCTATTTTGGGAGAGTCAGGCTACCCAAACCAAAATAATTCTCTAGCAAAGCAAGTCTCCTTCTTCAAGTACTTCTATTTTCTTTAGTAGACATTTAATTGGCTTGTTGTTCTAGAAGATAGGGTAATTGGTACTCATCCTGGGTTCCCTCCCCTTTTCTGTATTTCAGGACTGTCTATGCTTACGGTCTTGGGAGGAAAGCGTCTTTGCTGAGAAGTCTTGGGTGACTCTAGGAGACTTTAGGGAAGTCTAGAGAAAGGCCAGACTTGCTGAGCTGAAGGACTGGCCTAGAAGCCAGAGGCTCAGAGGATATTCCTAGCATCAGATGGATGCATCAGATGGGATATTATCAGGTAGGCTGGAGAGATGGCTAGGCAAGGGAAGGAGAGGGCCAGCCGTGAAAGTTATCTGACCATCTTTTCCCTATACAAAAGTCAGTAGATACTGGAGGAGAAGGGCAAGCTGAGATGCAGAGATCTCTGTTTAGTGTGTGCATTTCTCTTAGTGTGCATTTCTCTGCTGTGTGATGCAGTTAAGGCATGGAAATGATGATGGATGTCCAAAGGCTGTCCTCGGCCTTGCCTGTCACCAGCGAGAGGCTCTCCGTGTTATCTCCCTGGATGTCCTGTGCTTTCCTCTGTGCACACAGAATTGGAAATTTAGTTCAGTGTTAAGGCTGTTCGGACTCTCAAGGCACATGTTACAAAACTGATAATTGTTTTAAAATCAGTGCAAGAACTTTTTTTTTTTTTTTTTTTTTTTTTTTTTTTTTAAAGAGCCTTGTTTTTATCATGCAGGTGTCTGAAAGAAGATGAATTTGGCCGAGATTTGTGAGAATGCAAAGAAAGGCCGGGAGTACGCGCTTCTGGGTAACTATGACTCATCAATGGTGTATTACCAGGGCGTGACACAGCAGATCCAGAGACACTGCCAGTCACTGAGAGACCCGGCCACCAAAGCCAAGTGGCAGCAGGTAGGACTATGGCCCGTCAGGGCTCCACGCACCATGGTGAATGTGCTCTGTAACTTGAGGAAGCAGAGTCGGGAAATTAGGGAGAGCTTCTGAACGTTGCTCTTATCTGTCTGAACACTGAATACATTCCACATTTAACTCTGCATGTGGTTCTGATATGCTACCTACTTACTAGTCTCTGTATTTTTGATCATATATTTTATTAGTCTTTGAGGATACTTAATTGTAGTTGAATGAATTCTTAATTTTCCAAACGTTCATGCTCAATTGTATTTGCCAACACAGTTTTGAAGTTAGGTATTTCTTGTCGCTGTCTGTCTCTCCTCTCATTTCTGTTTGTAGCTCTGACCTATTTAATAAACGCTTTCCTTGAAAGTCTTCTTACAAACACAAATGAGCTGGTAATCTAATAAAAGGCACTCACATCTTTTTTGTCTTTTTGACGTACAACTTGATTATATAATAGTCTAGTTAATGCAAACTTGAATTATGAGTCCTGCAATTATCGTTGTAACTTAAGATCCTTTTAAACTTAAAAGTACAAAGAGAGCACTTTGAAGTTTCCGTTTCCTCTGGTGCCTTTCCAAAACCTCTCCTCAGTTCCCTACAAGTCAGGAGTTAGTGCTTCATGAGTCTTGAGGGTAAACTTGGCTCATTTCCATCAGAAGACTTACCCAATTCCCTTGAGTAAGAACACCACACTTGCTGTAACTTGGGCTGTAACCCTTAGAGCTCTCAGTTCTCCTGCCTCTCACAGGTGGGCGCTCGCATTTGTGGTGGGGAGCATCTCCACTGATATTCCTGTGTATCCTTTCCACTGGGTCTGGCATGTAATCCCCTGTGCAGGGTCTCATGTGTCCTACATGCAGCCAGTTGGCTTGCACTCGGGTCTGTCTTTGGTCTGTAGCTTCCTTGTGTGTTCTTTTCAGTCGTGTTCCAGGGACGACTTCTTCTGCCCTGCCCTGGAGTTAAACATACTTTCTGGTTTGAAAGTTACTATAATTATTAAAATCGAGTTTAAACATCCAGCTTTCCCGGGTATTGTTTGCTTCTGCGAACTGGCTTGCACTGAGCACCAAGTTTGAAGACAATCCTTTCCACATTGTAGGTACTCTGTTACATTTTAAACCTTATCCAGGACTCAAAAGAGTTGAAGCCAAAAGAGGCTGTAGTGAAGGGGACCATAGGTGAGGGTGGGCCATGTGTGGTGCTCAGCGCTGGCCGGCAGGAGCCAGGCTCTGGGGACAAGCCTTTCATGCCTCATGACTGTGGAGATGGTAAATGGGGTGGAGATTTTGACCAATTTTATTTTAACCTCTAAGGATATTGAAAGATGTAGCATAGTATCTTCCGTGTCTGTGGTGGACAGCTTCTTACTGGTTGAAATGCTTGTTTTAAGTTATATTAATAATGACCACATTTTTATGAGATGCATGGCTTTTCCTTATGTGAAGAGGCATGCAATGCCGCCCTCTCCTCCCTGCTGTCTGTCTGTCCCTCTTGGAAGAGCTGCTTGTCAGTGTTTCTGTGACTCATTTTGCACCCGTTGATTGACAGTAAGGACAAGTTACACTCTGTTGTAACTTTGTGCACTTTGTGTGAGCTCTGAACGGCCCCTAACATAACGGCTCCCTTCTTCAGGTACGGCAGGAACTCTTGGAAGAATATGAACAGGTTAAGAGTATCGTCAGCACTTTAGAAAGCTTTAAGATGGACAAGCCCCCTGACTTCCCTGTGTCTTGTCGAGATGAACCGTTTAGGGACCCAGCAGTATGGCCGCCCCCAGTTCCCGCGGAACACAGGTGAGTGAGACTCGGTGGATCGGCACCTGTAGCTAACGATACTCCATGCGAAGCTTTATTTGAGCAGTGTTTTTCAGAACCATTTTGGAGGCTCATAAACTTCGGATACTTCTCATGTTTATTCCATACAGGTGCGCAGGGCTTGCGTGTGCCTTGTCATGCCCTTGTGTTCAGTTTCCTTACAGCTGTCCCAGTTACAGGTGCTCTATGACTTACCAGTTCAGAGAAGTTTCAGCCTCAGGCCTTTCCTAGAGGAGACTGATTCCTTCAAGTGAAATGGTGAGGAGAGTATCTCCTCTGGCTGCGCTGCCAGCCCTGGTGGGGAAGGATGCTTGTAATTTTCAGTGGTTACTTGTTCAACAATTGGACTCCTCAGGGCAGCATGGAAGGCTTTTTATTATTCCCCAGCTTCTCTGCTCTCTTCTTCCTCTTTCCTGTGTCCTGTCTGTAGTGTCTTCTTTCTCCAGGGAACACCAGCAGGTCACACCTCCCAACTGTTCCTCTTACTCAAGCCCATCGACTGACTGAAACGTTTTGCTTGTTGCCCGGGCTTGCAGGTGTCACGTTGCATTCTCTTGACTCTTATCCCTTAGAAGCTGTGTAAGGGCAAAGGCTATGACTCTGTTTACTTAAAAACCAAACAGCAAATGTTCAGTGTGGACACTGAGGTTTGCCCACAGCGGGAGTTCAACACCGGGTGAGTAATACCGTTAATTTTACAGGAGATTGAGGCCCTGGAGACCTGGGTGTGTGAGTCCCCTTAGACCAGGATCTGCAATCTGGTCTTTCTGGCTTTTCTTCTCTTTCTGCATTATGAGGTGATACATTATGCAGAGTGTTGTCTCAGAAGATACATTTTCTCTTAGCTAGTAGCTGTGGTCATCTGTTCAGCTAACTGTTCTCTTAAGGTTTTCCAAAAACTTTGAAAGGATTGTGGAAAATGTTTAAAATTTTTTGTTGTTTTGTTTTAAGTCAGGACCTTGCTGTGTAGCCCAGGCTAACCTAGAACTTGCTGTAGCCCAGGCTGGCCTCTATCTCTGATCCTCAGGATTGTGGTTCCACATCACTACACCCATCTAGCTCTTTCAGAATTTCTTCCACTAAGTCACAGGTGGTTTGCGATTTTCCTGGTGAAAGCAGATACTAGATGAGAACTCTTTTTGGTTTTTCGAGACAGGGTTTCTCTGTGTAGCCCTGGCTATCCTGGAACTCACTCTGTAGACCAGGCTGGCCTCGAACTCAGAAATCCGCCTGCCTCTGCCTCCCAAGTGCTGGGATTAAAGGCGTGCGCCACCACCACCTGGTGAGAACTCTATTTAAAGGAAAATTATATCTATCTATCTATCTATCTATCTATCTATCTATCTATTTGTATATATATATTTTTCTAGGTAGCTCCCACCCCTCAGAAGGCACCAGTTCAGGAGTCAGAGTTGTTCTCTTGGAAGCTCAGAGTAAATATTGGAGTGAAAAAAGAAATAATGAGACTGTGGTCTGTTGGAACGCCACATTTTCCCTGTATTTAATGGAATGCCTCACTTTTTCTGAAAGTCATCGATTATGAAATTAGAGATAATAGCTAACAATAAACTTACATTTTAGAGTACATGTTCTGAAATGTGAGGTGACCGTCGTTACTTTGGAAGGCTGTGCCTGCAGATGATAACTCTAATATTTGTGACTCAAATGATAAAAATTGTGGATAACATTTTTCCATTGATGATTGTCCTTCATTACGAGCCCCCTTCCTGCCATGTGTTCTTTCTTCTGTGCCTATAACATAGACCACACTCCTTCTTATACTTATTCTTAATACTCTTTTTTTTTTTTTTTTTTTTTTTAATTTGAGGCAGGGTTTCTCTGTGTAGCCCTGGTTGTCCTAGAACTCACTCTGTAGACCAGGCTAGCCTTGAATTCAGAGATCCATCTGCCTCTGCCTCCTGAGTGCTAGTATTAAATCCCGCTCCACGGCTATGTATAGCTCTTGGATGTAGCAGGTGCTTCTGTGTTTTCTGTGGATTAGAGACAGTATATAAAGGGACAGAAGACTGGAAAGGAGACTCTCATATCCACATTAGTTACTTTTGTGTCACTGACAAATACCTGAGAAGAACAATGAAAGGAAGACTTAGTGTTCAAGGCTTTGCAGAATGAGGTCTGTGCTTGCCTGATGCCCTGCTTTGAGCAGGGTACCTTGGTGGGGACACACCCAGTAGGGGAGTGCCTCTTCCTACATGGCAGACAGGAGGAGAGGGAGTGGGAGAAAGGAGCCTGGGGCAAGATTAGTACATGCTCCAGGCAGCCATCTTTCAGCAAGCCCACCTCTAACAGTTCTACATGGCACTGTCACTGGGATCGGGACCTGCATGTAACATATAAACCTTTGGGGACATTTCATGTTCAGACTTTGACATACATGCCAACAACCACAAGAGAACATGGTTCAAGAGGTTGTGCAAAGTGGGTTCTAATTTAAGACCTAAGGGACAGACTCTGTAAGCAATAGTGGCCTGCCACCGGTGGAGGATGCTGTAGTGACTTGTGTAAGGTACATGTTCCGACACAGCCTGAGCAGCTAATGGTGCACCCCAGTTAAAGGCTTGGGGGACCTATAACTGAGCACTGTTTATTCGACTCCTTTACAAAATTTGTTTCTTTTCAAGTCATGAAGCAAAGAATTCCACCTGGAGATAATGACTAATTGGAAAGTTCTTTACAAAGACAGTGGCCATCAGGCCAGGTTCTCGGTCTGAGCTGTGTCTCTGAGAAGCACGGGCTCTGGGGCCTTAGTGTTGTAAGTGCTCTGAACATCTCAAGATCTGTGCTATGCGTGTGCGTGGGGGCATGGCGGGGTGGGACTCCACCTCACAGGATGAAATAAGAGAATTCAGTGATGTTGATCAGCAGGTAATAAATTAAAATCAGTGATCAGTTCTAGAAAAAGAACTATTGCATCCTTTCAGATAAAGATCAAAGAATGACCTAATTAACAACTATCTCGTTCAGAAAATCTTCAAGTAGTTGTATTTTCTCTCTGACATTTCTACACAAACCCTTAGTTTTCTAGACTCCGAAGAGAGAGTGCTGGGTTTTCAGTGTTGAAGATATGTGGTGGTAGTGTCGGTTTTCAGGGCAAGGGTGGCCATTCACAACCATCGGTCATGTGCTCTTTCTACGCAGTCACTTGTTTAACTCATCCCATGACCTCATTAAGTAGGGACTGTTCTAGCATGCTGATGTCCAGACGATGAGAGTGAAGCTAAACTTGCTATTTCCAAAGTCACCTGAGCAGGAAGGAGGCAGTGAGGACCTGAATCCAGCACTCGTCAGTACTCGGTCAGCACTGGTCAGTACTCGTCAGCACGGGTGGCCTCCGGTGTGTCCTCTCTGTCCTGGGAGTGCAGCACACATATCCAGTGGCATTTGCAGACACATTTTGTTATATATTCTGTGTCCTAATATCCACTTGTTAAATTCTTACTAGATGTGGTAGAATAAAGAAATTGAAAATCTTAATGAAATAAATATTAATAATTTAAATGTAATGAAAACTTTCTCTGTGGGAGCACCACACTGAAATTCTGCCTTTAGTCAATATGGAACTGTGTTTTACTGCTACAAGGCCTTTCAGGGTGCAGCTGATGTCCTTGGCTTTGGCCATTTGGGCCGACTGGTTTGTGCTTCTGTCTGGTTCAGTTTATGGACTTGCACCCGAGAACTTCCTCTCCATCTTCCAGCTGAGTGTCATGGCGTGTGCTCACAGCGGCTTCCACTGGTGCTTTGCCCTGGTTTGAAGTTAGACTTTCTGTGTCATGGAACTGCTGAGTTTCCTCATGGCCGTGTTTTAACCAGCAGCCAATCAGGTTAAGCAGTCTCTCACAATAGCGTAGACACCCTGCCTTGAGTGGGACTGAACTGAGCTGTGAAAGGAGGGCTGTGCGGAGGGATGGGGGTCAGGAAAGAGCAGACTTAAATCCCAAAGAGGCAGAGCCTTCTGACCACAGCCTTTGTTAGTAACATTTTACATCTGGGCTTAGTAAGCCCAGCTCTTTAACAAGGTGACCTGTCCTTTCAAGGCTGAACCTAAGGCTGTCTGTATCTGTATCCGTATCCGTATCCGTATCCGTATCCGTATCCGTATCCGTATCCGTATCCGTATCTGTACTTAATGTAACATGTAGTCAACAGAATTCTCTTCCTCCCCCCCTCCTCCCTCCCTCCTCCGTCCCTTCTACTTTCTTCTTCCTTCCCTTCCTCTCTCCTCCCTCTCTCCTCCCCCTCTTCTCCCTCCCTCCCTCTCTTTCTCCCTCCCTTTTTTCCTCCCCCCCCTTCCTCTTATGGTATCTGCATGTGTGTGTGTGTGTGTGTGTGTGTGTGTGTAGGTAGGGGGTGTGAAGAGGATGATGCTCTTGACCTCTGCCTTACTCCTTTGAGACAAGGTCTCTCACTGAATGGAGCTGGGCTGGAAGCCCACATGCAGTTGCAGGAATTTGTGGACCAAACGCAAGTCCTCTTGCTGCACCCCAAGTGCTGCCCCGAGAGCCACCACTCTATCCCTAAAATATTCTCTGCTCATTTTAAAAAGTAAATAATGGAAGATCTTTTTCCAGCCTTATCATTTTTAATTTAAGGTGTACAACCTAATGATTGGATTAGATTATGAATTAATGACTACAATTAAATTGACCTCACTTCAAGAATTTGCCTTTTTTTCTTTTTGTAGTGAGAACACAATATCTGCCTTAGAAAAATTCAAGTATATAGTAAAAATGGTTAGCCGTGGTCACCTTCAAGTATGCTAGATGTTCAGAATGAATGTGTGTATAACTGGAACTTTACCTGTGACACAGGTAAAATTCACTATTGGTGTTCTTCAACCTGTGTTGTGGTCTGAGTGTCTGCCAGAGCTCTTGTGTTGACAACTCACTCCCTAGGGCAGCAGCATTGAGAGGCTGGGTCTGTAAGAAGGGATTGGGTCCTGAGTGTGGGGCCCAAGGACAGACTAGTGCTGTTTATGGAGAAGGTGGTGATGGTGGTGTAGGTGATATAGATGATGCACCTCACAGGGAAGTGGCTCCTCTCCACCTTCAGGCATGGGAGCCTGTCCAGTGAATGTCCTTGCTGGTGCGGGCTCCTCAGACCCAGACTTCTCAGGTTCACCCATAGAACTGTCTTCTGTAAAGCTGGGTGATAGCCCGTCTTATATTCACCTCACGTTCTTCATGCTCTCATCTAAGTTACTTGCATCCATGTCTTGGTCATGTGGATAGGGTTGAAAAGGGGACGGGTGCAGATGCTTCTTCAGCACCCCCATCAACTTTATTTAGATATATATTCACAAGAAGAGGTACTGAATCATATAGTAGTTCTGTTTTTAATTTTTAAAATATTTCTTTATTTTTATTATATGTGTATGGGTGTTTTGCCTACATGTATGTCTATGTACCTCTTGATTACATATGTGCAGTGCCTGCAGAAGCCAAAAGAGGGCATTGTAGCCTCTGGAAATGGAGTTATAGACAATTGTGTGCCACCATATGGGTGCTGGGAATCAAACCCAGGTCCTCTACAATAGCAGCCAGTGCTCTTAACTGCTGATCTTTCTCCCCAGTCCCTGTTTTTAATTTTTGAGACACCATTGGTGTTCTTCATGATAGATACACAGGTTATATATTCCTATGTGGTAGGTTTCAACCAATCATGCCTTTTGGGGGAGGGGCAAGTGAGATTGTATATGTGAATCTGAAATTAGCCATTTACTTTGTTCTGTATAGGTTATTTTGTGACTAAAGCCCAAATAGGCCTTCTAATGCTATTTTATCAAGACGTGGAGGGAGGGGCTGGGGAGAGAGCCCATTGTGTGAAGTGCTTCCTGTGCAGACATGATTACCTGGGATTGGATCCTGGCACCCATTAAATCTGGCCATAGAAGTTCGTGCGTACCTGCAGTCCCAGTGCTGGGAGGCAGAGACAGGAAGGTCTCTGGGGTTTACTGGCCAGCTGGCCTACTTCAGTCAGTGAGCTCCACGCTCAGTGAGCCACTGGGGAAGACCCTTGACCTCTGGCCTCTGTAGATGTGTGTGCGTGTGCGTGTGCGCATGCTTGGGGAGTTGGTACAGTGTGTCCCTATGTACACTTAAGGAGATTGGTTTTCCTTAAGTCCCTGTGGGATTTTATACAGATTTTATGATGTTAAGGTTGTTGCCACATGTGTCTCTGAGTACCCTGCTAGCTTCAGCAACTGTCAACACTCAAAACAAAGCAAAAACCAGCCAATAATAAAAAAGGTTTGGTTAAGGCCGGAGTCAATTACTGAGAGAGCGGAAGCTGCCATTTCCCGTCTGTAAGTCTGTCACCTCTACTCTGACTCAGGTTTCCTGGCATATGGGGCAGAGGGATGAGGAGGGCGACAAGGCGGCCCTGCGTACTGCTGCTGAGCTTGGAGGGTCACGCAGGGTTACCAAGGTTACCTCCATGCTTACCCTGTGTGAGTGTGCATCACAGGTGGCTTTGTAGCCCTGCATCCAACCTCCAGGAGACCACTGCAGGACGCGTCTGCCGTGTGCTTTGTAAACATTTGCTGTATGCCAGGCACTTACTTATCTATGGCCCTGCGGGCTATGTAGTAGCTGTAACAAAACCACAGAGCTTGGCCTGAGGAGTGCTGGCACCTGTTACCTACAGAGCTCTGTACAAGCTTCTGTGCACACTGGACGGGATGCACAAACAGAGATGGCCCCTGCCCTGGCAGCCTTTGGTCTTGTAGGTGGGTGTGAGAGCATTTTGGGTAAAATGGACTCAACCTGGTGACTAATAGTGAAAACGAGAGAATGGCGGGGCTAGATAATCATCTGTGGCCAGGAGTAGAGGGGGAACAGACTACAGGAGGTAATGGTAGTTATTTAACAGTGCCAGCTGAGGTGAAGACCGTAACTTTAATATTTTCAAACGTCTATTTTTAATGATGGTTCTTAAACACTTTTTGTTGCTACCCACGTCTGACCAATGGCAACCGTGTTCTTCTTCAAGCGGTTTATTCAGCTATCCCTGTACAGCGCTTCCTCTCTCTCTCCTTCTCTTCTTTTGTCTCCCTCCCCAGCTCCCGCAGCCCCTTATAAGCATTGCCTTGATCCTATCAGCAACTGCCACGAAGTCACTGCTGATTGGCCACTCTCAATGATGCGAGGTGGGGTGATCGGGTAACCACACCTCTCAGCGCATACAACTCCATATATGGAGTTGTCTTTTCTCTCAAGCAATGCCTATGCCAAGCGCCACCTTGTAATGGCGAGAGTGGAGCCGCTTCCCACAACTTTTAACTTCCCTTGTAGCCCACCACCCACCAGAGGTAGTGGGAAAGAAAGAGTATGAAGGAAGTGGACCTGTTTAGAAAGGTTCTGAAGGAAGTGGACCTGTTTAGAAAGGTTCTTTGGAGCAACTCCCATCTGTGTTGTCAGGAAATCGGCAGTTCAGTTCACAGGTCAGCAGCGGCAGCTCGATCCACTCACAAACACTTCACAGATACACCAGCAGTCTAGTTTGGTAGGGTCAGAATAACAAACAGAAATCGGCAGTGGTGGCATGACCTAGCAGAGACAGCCCGGTCTCAGCCTGGCTCGAGTCAGCAGGATGGACCAGGTAGGAATGCCAGGAGAAGTTCTCCCCTGCGCCTCTCTCGGTGAAGCAAAGATCAGCAAACATGCGAGATCCACCAGCGTTGTCCAGAGAGCTCTATAGGCAAGCCCAGCACAGCCTCCTTCACTGTCTGTTGAGTCCTACTCATACCCTGCAGACAGCACGTGTCCTCCATGGGTCTTGCCTCAGCTGACATCACTGCCAATCACCCCAAGTTCACGAAAGAAGCAAGAAATTGTGGCACACCACCAGAAGTTTTTTTGGCAGATTCTCTCTACGGAGCCCCGACAAATGTAGGTAAACTGTGTGACGTAAGGCAGACCAATAACACGTGTGTGCCATTAGCAAAGAGTCCTTCATCACGTGTCCTTTCACGTGCTTGCTTTAGCAGAACATCTTCTTTCCTGTGACTGCTTCAGCTAAATGTTCCTTCCTTCACGTGTTTGCTCCAGCAGAGTGCCTTCCAACACAACGGACTTTCCAAAGAACCCTTAAGTTTCTACTTCAGAAGATAGACATTTTAAGTTGTTGTTTATATGATGCAGTAGGTTATGGACTGACACCGGTGCCTGTGGTGTTACACCCATTCCCTAACATTCTGGAGTTATATTATCTTCTGGAATATGGGATGGCCTCTGATTTCAGTGTTAGGAGAACGTAGGTAGAGGAGTGATTTGTCTCAGTAATAAATGACATTTACTGAGTTCTATACATGGTTTATAATTTAATCTTCACAACCTCCTACAAGCACAGCCACTCCAGGACAGGGCTGGGAGTCAGTTGGCCTCTAGCAGCATGAGTGTCCCTGAAGTCAGTGAACAGTTTCAGAAAGATACATCCTAAATCTTTATTTGGATATTTGAGACATGCTCTGCTGTGAAAGCCTGGGCTGGTCTCAAACTCATGCTCTGCCTGTGGCGGTTTCCCCAAGTCTGAGATTTCAAGCTTGTACCTTTTGTGTATAATTAGACTGGAATGGCAGAGAGTGACAGACTGGGTTCAGGACGTCTACAGTTGGTTCAGCTGGTCCCACTGACAAGGGGAGCAGAGAGGCGAGGTGGTTGGGGAAGCCCAGGTGTCTCCATTAGTTATTTACAGAGAGTAGCCAAATGCTTGTGCTGCCAGGAGGGCTGTGCTGGCTGCCATGGTGGAAAAATGATGCTTGGGCGAGAAGCATGGCCACAGGCCAGTGCCCTTCAGGTCTCAGTGCTGATGCAGTGGTGTTGATGCAGAGGTACTGATGCAGTGGTGCTGATGCGGTGGTGCTGATGTGGTGGTGCTGATGTGGCGATGCTGATGCAGAGGTGCTGATGTGGTGGTGCTGATGCAGAGGTGCTAATGCAGTGGTGCTGATGTGGTGGTGCTGATGCGGCAGTGCTGATGCAGAGGTGCTGATGTGGTGGTGCTGATGTGGTGGTGCTGATGTGGTGCTAATGTGGCGGTGCTGATGCAGTGGTGCTGATGTGGTGGTGCTGATGCAGAGGTGTTGATGTGACAGTGCTGATACGGTGGTGCTGATGCAGAGGTGCTGATGTGGTGGTGCTGATGTGGTGGTGCTGATGCAGAGGTGCTGATGCAGAGGTGCTGATGCAATGGTGCTGATGTGGTGGTGCTGATGCGGCAGTGCTGATGCGGCGGTGCTGATGCAGAGGTGCTGATGCAGTGGTGCTGATGCGGTGGTGCTGATGCAGTGGTGCTGATGCAGAGGTGCTGATGCAGTGGTGCTGATGTGGTGGTGCTGATGTGGCAGTGCTGATGCAGTGGTGCTGATGCAGTGGTGCTGATGCAGTGGTGCTGATGCAGTGGTGCTGATGCAGTGATGTGGACAGAAAGCTCAGTTGGAGCAGGGTGGCAAGTGCAGAGAACCAGCTCCTAGTGTAGGTACTGCTGCTGCTTCACAGGAAGGTGAGGGTCCATGTGTCAGAAGGGGGAGGGCATCCTTTTGTGCTTTGTTCTTGATTTTTGAAGTTTCATTGTTTTTCTTATGTAAGCTCTCTGTAGGCAACATCTGTCTCCTGCTATAAAATACTTGAATTTTGGAAATCTAGGTATTTATTACAGTGAGTGCATAAAATATTTTTTAAGGTTAATTTTTTTTTATGTTATGTGTGTAAATGCTTTGCCTTTTTATGTATCCATACACCAGAAACCAGAAGAGGCATCAGCTCCTCTGGAAGTGGAGTTACAGATGGTTGTAAGCCATCTGCTTACACGAGTGTGCTGGGAACTGAACCAGGGCCCTCTGCAAGAGCAGCGGTGCTCTTAACCACTGAGCCGTCTCTCTAGCCCCCTAAATTTTGCTATTTCAATTTTAGAAAAGACAATTGAAAATAGGCACTCTAACTTAATTAGAGACAAATAAAGGAGTGAGAGCAGCAAGCAATGGCAGAGAGAGACCGGAGCATGCTCACTTCCACATGTGCACTGAAAAAAAAACCTCTGCCTTGCTATGCTTTTCCTGGCAGGTGCCGTCTGCTGCTGAGTGTGACCTGTGAGCCGTTCTCCTTAGTTACAGGAATCCTGGATTCCCTCTCGCTGCAGCATTGGGCTGAACCCTTCCTTGGCTCCACTGAGGAACTCACTAGTGTAGTAATGCCCTCCGCTGCCTCTGGGTTTCCTCCTCACCATTGTGACACTTGCTTTTTGCTGTCTTCGTTGGAACTCCTTTCCTCTCTTCTGGCTTTGGTGGCCTTTACGTGGCTCCACTGTTCCTCCTCTTCCTTTTGTGCCTGTGGCCTCTTCTCTCACGTCCTCCCCGTGTGTCCAGTTCCCAGCCCTCACGTTGTTCCTGATGCGGTTCAGCTTGACATCACTGGAGCTCACAGGGCTCTGTGCGCAGCAGTGTCTCCTCTTAGCTTTGCCACTCAGAGGCCCTGAAGACAAGCCAGCCAGCTTCATTTTCCCTCTGTAAATTCCCTCTGTAAATGGAAATCATTGTGGCAGTCGCCCCATGTGGAGGCTGTGAGAGTAAAGTGGCTTAGTACATGGAGAGTGTGAAGAGCAGCCTGGCCCGGCAGGGTGGGCAGGACAGGTGTGCGGCTCCCCCGACCCTCCAACAACTGACAGACACCCTTACTTTGTCTTTGCTCAGATGATTCCAGAAGTCCAGCTTTGTCTATCCTTTTGTAGGGACTGCATGTGTGCTTATTGTTCACTCCCTGACACACACACACACACACTCACACCCAGTCATGCCTCTGGGACTGGATCAAGCTGGGACTTGCATCCCTAGCACCAAGAACAATGTGTGGTGCAGGATAGGCACTCCAGAAGCCTTTCCTGAAGGGATGTGCACACAACTGCTTCCACGTCTCTGTTCCTTAGGCATCTCTTTCTGCTCCGCTTTCATCCCTGCTGACAAGCATTTGGTGGTTCTCACAGTGATGGTCTGTTAGTGATAAGCTATCAGTTTTTATTTTTAGAATATCGGATTCTTCCGTCACTCTTCAATGATAGTTCAGTGTAGACTACCAGGCTGGTATTTATTCACTGTGCCGTGATGACTAGCTAGTTGCTCTGTGGTTTTGAAAAGCTGCATGCTAGTACACTATTGGTCTTTTTGACCGTCAGGGCTGAGATCATTGGCACTGTGCAGCCCCACCGAAATCTCCTTTTAAAGAAGCTTTATGAGTTTGTTGCTTACACCGCCTGGAAGTTGTCACAGAGTCCCCACAGTGAAGCATGACATCATGCAGTGATGTGGTAATGGCCAAAGAAATAGAGTGGAACCAAGGTGTCCTCTGGGACACAGACAGGGTCTGTTACACATGTAATCTCCAACTGCAGTGAGGTGGAACTGAAGGTGTAGAGAGCACACGCGTACTTCCCTCGAGGCGTGGGGCTTGCCACTGATGCCAGCCTACAGCTGGTTGAGCACTTCATCCAGGCCAATATGAACACATCAGAACAGTGCGTGGCAGGTGAAGCTCTGCCGCAGCCTTGGCAGGCAGCTCCTGAACAGGCTAGGAAGGAACCTTGTCTTATGGCTCACCAAGCCAGATGTGCACACAGAGAGGACGGGGGGGGGGGGGGGGCGGCTTCTGAACAGCTGCTAAGTAGCAAGCCGAGAGTCAGGACTGTCTCAGGATTCATGGCAAGGCCTCCCGGGCAAGCCGAGCAACTGCAGAGGTGAGCAGAGGCTTCATGCTGGAGCAGAGTCTAAAAAGCTGGACACAATGACAGTCGCTAAGTAGGGTGCACAGCTGCCAGCAATGGGAGGAACGTGATGTGTGCCGAGAGGAAAGAGAGATTCCTTTCATTGTCTTTGCCGAGCCCCTTGGCTGATGCAGGAAAGGCAATTCTGCATACACAAAGTACACAAACATATAAAGCAGAACTGTACCCAACCACTTTCTATCCCTTCCTCAAAACAGAAAATGGTAAAAAGACAGGCCTGGCCTCTCCCAAAGAACAACAGCAAGGTTGCATTGAGATAATAGAAGCCTTGGGTTTTTATTTTAGGGCTTTTATTTTATTTTCTGTGCTAGATGTTGATCCAGGGCTTGGTGTGTGTTGAGCAGGTGCTCTACTGAGCCAGACCCCAGATGTGCAGTGTTCTAGACAGCAATCTATTGTATGGTTCTCATTCTTTACCAGTCTCTTCCAGTTCTTTTTTCCCCTTTGGGTTTTGATTTTCTAAGACAGTGTCTCTCTGGGTAGCCCTGGTTATCCTGGAACTCACTTCATAGACCAGACTCAGAACTCAGAGAATCCGCCGGCCTCTGCCTCCTGAGTGCTGGGACTAAAGGTGTGCGGCGTTACCATCGGCTGCCTCCTCACATGTTTACTTGATTGATAGACTGTTTAAGGGACTAAGCAGTAATGCAATAAAACTTCAGTTTCTAAAGCATCTTCTGGTCACTTTGCTGTGACCCCTTCCCCAATTCCTCTCACACCACTGTTTGTTTATTTCTGTCTTCTCCTGGGGCCAGCAGCATCACTAGCTGTATACTAAAAATGGCTGTTCAATAACTGTTGAACTAGACTGCACTCAGGATGGGGGTGTCAGCGTTTGTCGCCTGAGGGACACCTGTGTGGTTCTCAGCAGCCATTCTTATTTTTAGCAGATTCCAACAATATGAATAAGCAGTGGGGTTTTTTTTGCTCTGTTTTTGTCTGTTTTATGTAATGGTTACTTTCCTCATGGCTGTGACAAAATCCTAATGAGAAATGACTTATTTTGACTCGGGTATCTGGGGATTTCACTTCATCATAAAAGTTAAGGTGTGACCTCGGGAGTCCAGGTAGGCAGAAGCGCGAGGCAGTTGCTCATTTGACTGGCCAAGATGCAGAGATGGCACAGGGCTGCACTCCAAAGATGTTCCCCAAATCAACACCCTCCGTCAGCCAGGCCTCGCTTCTTAAAGGTTCCACATCCTCCCATGGCTGTGCCACCAACCAGAGATTAAGTGACACCCATAAGTCCTTGGGAGCCATTTTACATTAAATGGTAGCATTAGCACTGCATCAGAGCTGCAGCGTCTTAGTGCTTCATTGCTCCTTGAGTGTGTGGCTCTTCATCCATTTCCTGTCTTGTCACATTCACTATTACTGTGCTGCCTTCTGTCATACCAGGAAGGAAACCTGGGGATGACTTAAAACCCCAAACCTTCAGGGTCCATTGCAGACAAAGTGGTGGGAAGAGCTGGGAGGGAGGGTGGGAGCATGGTGGGATGCTGACGTCCAGTCAGGACCTGGCTTCCTGTGCCCCTGTGCTGGGATTACATGCACTAGATCTTCCAGCATCCTGTCATGGAAGGGGAGGGACCCCAGGACCCCACTCTTCCCCAGTTAATGGACTTTTCGGTGCTGTAGCCATTGCTCAGGTGCACATGCTTCTATGACCAACTCTAAGGAGACTCTTCTATTGGAGCAGACACACACACACACACACACACACACACACACACGGGGGTGAGAGAGAAAGAGAGGGAAGAGAGGAGCTAGTTTGAAAGAACACAGGGGTTAGTGTCCAGCAAGAGGGTGATTAATAAGGGGTGAGTGTGACCAAAGCACATTGTGTATGTGTGTGACAACGTCACAATGGATCCATTAGTATGTATAATTAATAAATGCTAATGAAAACGGGAGACGGGAGAGAGCTAAAAGACACTTCCTGTGAGCCTAGAGATGGGACAGTCAGTGTGCTATTGAGAGGAAAAAGTAGTTGCACACAGGGATCTGAATGGTCACACATGTCACTGTGGCTATGTGGGGCAGCAGTGGGAGGTAGGGGAACAGGGATGGATGGTTTGAGAAAGGAATCGATGATGTGATAGAGTCCCCACCCACCCACGGTGCTGTGCCTAAGTGCTGTGCTGAGAAGCCTCTCAGGCTCAGCCTTGCACAGTGGAAGCTGTGATGTACCAACAAGATGTGCTGCCATCAGCACACTGATTGCGTGTCTGGAGTTATTGAAATTATTAATCACACCTGGAGGCCTATAATTTTTGACACCCACTAGATATGTGTTGAGGTAACTCTCCAACCCAAATAAGACCAGTCAAACAAAACACAACGCAATAATTACGAATATAAGCTGCACACCTAGATTGGGCAGACTCACAACTACAGTGCTCTATCCCCCAGCTATGAGATCCCTTATAATAAACTTTCAGGTTTTCCAGGTCACTCGATTGTCCTTCCACCTCTTGCTCCTGTCATCTTCCTCCTCTGTTGTCCTCTCTCTCTTCCCACCAACCTTTATATCTCCACCTCTTCTTCTACTGCCCAGTCACTGGCTCTAGCCTTTGTTAAGGTGGGCAGAAGGTTCACGAGAAGTCGCCTGTGTACTGACTCACTCCTCCTCTGCAGCCCCTCCCAAGACAGTGGAATTAGCAGCAAATTACAAGGCCTGGGCTATCCACAAAAACATGGATATATTTTTTCACATAAATGGCTTTGTCTATAAGAATATGTCCATGCTGGGCCCTGCCATTTGTAATTTGCATAGTGAAATGCTGACTTTTCCAGCATAAGTGGAGAAAGTTATCTTGGTTGTAAAAAAGAAGACATTTGAACTATGCAAATAGTTGGAAGTCCAATCCTTTACTGAAAAGGTTTTAGTTGTTTCTAAGCTAACTCTTCCTGATTTAAGATAGTACAGGCCAGCTGCTGAGGTTAACGGGTGGATGCAGGTTGCCCTCTGTTGGTGATTAGTAGTTACTTTGGCAAAGCATCCATATGTGTCACCTATATTTAATAATTTTATCAACCACTATATGGCAGGGAAAATTGTGACAGTCTCATGAGTAAGAGGGTTTTGCATTCCCTGTCTTTGATGAATTGTTATTTAATTTAACTGTCTTTCTTTTGTCAGAGCACCACCTCAAATCAGGCGTTCCAATCGTGAAGTGAGGCCTCTGCGGAAAGACATGGGGGCAGGAGCCCGGGGACTTGTGGGCCGAGCACACCAGATATCGAAGAGCGACAAACCTGCAAGTCGGGACAAGGACTATAGAGCAAGAGGGAGAGACGACAAGGCAAGACCAATGCATTCACTCACAGCAGGGCTTTGTGGATACTGTAGTTGGGGTTCTCAGGATTCCTTAGTGTTCTTTTATATTTCAAAGGCCGCATTGCAATGCACATAATTTCAGAGATGTAGTAAATGCACGTGTGTGCCAATGCACGTGCACGCGCACACACACACAGAGTTATAGACGTGTTTATTAAAGTGCATGCACATACACACTCACACAGTGATACAGGCAGGCATATTTAATTAAGGAAGATGCACACATACACACAGAGGTACCAGTGTATTAGTAAAGTGGGCCTTTTGTAGATTACACAAGAGAGAGGAAGAACAGGAGTGTTGCTGGCCCTGGGTTCCTGGAAGGCTCTGGGCACCACTTATGAACTGTTCATGAGACAGTCTTAGTCCCCTTTTCAGAGTGAAATAAAATGCAGGGTGGGTGCTCCAGTCCTCTCCCAGTGAGAGGTGGAGTCTGTGAAGACCTCCCCTTCCCTTACCCACCATTGAAGTCTGGATTGGATTTGAGGAAAGAAATTTGCCACTGAATCAATCTCAGTTTTTACATGTGACTCTTCAACTGAGGACAAATCAAACCGGCAGCAGCTGTCAGAGGCACACATGTTCCTCCAGAGGTTATAAATGGCTTCTCATGTACAATGTTTCTGAATAATTGTCTGTCTTACTCTGTCAATGACAAGCTGAGTTCTCAGACTATCAGTAGAAAATCAGCCTCTCTTATTTCTGCATTGTTGAGGAGGTAGGAGAGACGATCTGAGTCACCACAGAAATAAAAGGAACTACTTTCAAAAAATAAACAGGGAAGTGTCGTGCAAGCTTGAAAGGTGTAGTTGTCTCTGATCTGATTATCACAGCAGAGACTAGAGATTCCGAGGCTGCTTTGAAAATGAAGAAGGCAGCCGGGCGGTGGTAGCACGCCTTTAATCCCAGCATTTGGGAGGCAGAGGCAGGCGGATTTCTGAGTTCGAGGCCAGCCTGGTCTACAGAGTGAGTTCCAGGACAGCCAGGGCTACACAGAGAAACCCTGTCTCAAAAAACCAAAAAAAAAAAAAAAAAATAAAATGAAGAAGGCAAGATCCTGGGGGCTATTATAGAGTCCATTTTCAATCATTTGGTTGGTGTGTGGCACCAAAAAGATGAAATGGACTAGTCCAGAAAAATCAGATTGTATTGCCCAAAATACAGATAGCATTAGCTTGAGAATGTTTAGGTCAGCAAGTGTACAAACATTTAGTTGTAGGGGCTTTTGCTCAGGTTCAGTGACAGTGCTGTTAAAGCACACTGGTGTGCCTAGGAGAGGTCCCTGAGTTTATCTGATTGTTGTTCCCTGTGTTGAGTCCTACCTCTCTCCCCCTATTAAGATCCCACTTTTAGGCTTAGTGTGGTGTGCACACCTTTAATCCCAGTGCCCAGGAAGACAGGCAGGCAAAGTTCTGAGTTCAAGGCCAACCTGGTCCACATAGTAACTTATACCCTGCCAGAAAAATAAACAAAAGTAAAAAAACCTTTATATACGCTTGTGCAATCTCATAGTCTAATAGATTAATTTGTGTATAGACTTCTGAAAGCTGCTTCTGCTACTTTATAGGTCTAAAAAATGAGGATAAAATGAATTTATTTTGGGCCCATTAGATGGCTCAGCAGGTAAAGGCCTTTATAATAAATCACATCTTGTCAAGGGCCCCTGTCATATTTGCCTTTAACTGTGTGTTTGGGATTGCACGCTGGAATGCCAAGCAGTTGCAGTGGGAGCCATGCTTCCTGGGTGCCCCGCACTTTGGTGTCGCCCTGACACTTTTGAAGCTGTCTTTGTTGGTTTATTCGGTCCCTCCAGCCATCCTCCTCCTTAGAAACCTGCCTCCAGCTTAGAGCTGACCGTGCTGTGGGCCTGGGCTGCGAAGGTATGGCTGTGCACCCAAGTTTTAGATCACGATATGACACGGTGTGGAAGTTTCTTATCTTATTTTAATTATTTTTTTAAAATAGAATTCATGTTAAAGTAGGGTGACTTAACTTTCTCAGCATACTTCTATATTGACTTTAATTTTCTATTAATTTTTCTATCAAAAGAAAACACTGGTAAAAAAATACTGGTAAATTTTGTGAGAGGTTACATCTTTTTTTCCACTTCTTTTTAAACTTGTGATAGGCTTCAGAATAGGTCTTAGCATGAAGCGCTGTTTGTAAAGTAAGCAACAGTCTCATTTGCACAATGATTTGTGGTTGAGGCTGGTTTTTTTTTTTTTTTTTTTTAATCCTGGGGACCACAGGATTGTCTACATAGCCAGTGTGTACCGTAATTTATTAGCACAGTTTTACTAGCTATGTACTTTGTGTTAGTCATATAACAGATATAAACTAATAAAGTGTACCTGGCTGTCACCCCAGCACTCAGGAGGCTGATACAGGATGGTCATGAGCTTGGCGCCATTGGGCTACATAGTGAGACTTTGTCTCAAAAAGAGGACTCCTGCCTGACATCTGGTCACTTCTCATTGCCGACAGGAGTGGCACGAACAGCTAACTGTGCTTAGTGTTATTTGAATGTCCCAGGTGTCTTGGTCTGTTTGGGATGCCAACACTAGATCATTTATAAATGGGTGAACCTCAGGCAGGTGAAGGCATCTCTAGGCCCCACCTCGTATGGCAACAGATTGAAGACTAGGTTTTGACGTGATGTTTGGAGGAGCCTGTATGTTCAGACTGTAGCACATGGAAAAGTTTACTGTTTTGTCATTTAAGCTTAGAGTCAATATAGAAGTATGCAGAGAAATGTAAGTCACCCTACTTTAACCTGAATTCTATTTAAAAGGATGTGTATCCTTAGTCATGAGATAGAGGAGCACTGGCCATTTTCACCAAGAACTAAGACAATACGTTATATTTTTACAATTCTGAGAATCAGAGTTTTGTGTAGAAATTAAAAATGTTTTTTTTTTTAATTTAGAAAGGATATACTAAAGGTAAATATGAGGGAGTAGAAGAAATACTTTTATATTATCTTTAAGAAATATGTTAGAAAGCTCAGACCCTCAAATGCCAGCCATGTCGCCTTGGCTAATTTGCATCTAATGAACAGTGTCCTGGAAGATCCCTGGACACGATTACATGAGCTTCCAAGTGGAGTTCAGATTAAAGGAGGGCCGGTTGTGCTCTTAGACTTCACTGCTCAGTTATTCAGCCTAAAGTGCTTTGTCTCATTACATCTTATATAGCAAATGGCCATGGTGAATGCTGTCCTTGTTGTGGTTAGCATCAAGACACAGACGTGGAGGGATGCTGGAAATGAGACCGGACTGCTCTGTTGACACCTGCTAGTTGATGAACACGGACTGTCACACATGAACAGTGACTTAAGAAAGTGCATAAATCACAATGGAGTTATTTTATAAATTATCATCTTATGCGAGGTGCTGATGTGTGTTGAAGAACTACTTTTCTGGGAAAAAGTATGTTGATATATAATTCATGCACATAAACATTCACATGTGAGTCCATGACAGATATGCTTGACATAAGGCATAGGCAGCAATTTGTCCATAATTTAGAAAAACAAACGTCCAGTGCTCTTGATAGACTTCAGAGAACACTTTCTCTGGTTGGGCCTGCTCACATCTCTGTCTCCCTGTGACTGCAGTGGTGGCGGGATGCTGTGTAGCCGTGGATGCTGGCTGGTGACTTGCTTTCTTTGGTAAGATAGTAGCGAAGCAGTGAAAGGCACAGGATCTTGGAATTTGGCTCATTTCTCCGTGACTCATGCAACATTGATGAACAGGACCATTTTCAAATGTTGGGAGAATATTCATTTTTAGTGGTTTTTTAATATTGTAAAAACAATAGAAACTGCAAGTGTGTTATGTGCATGTGTGTGTATGGTACACATATTCATGTGTTTGTCTAGGTTGACATGAGGTGCCTATCATTTTCCAACTTATCTTTGGGGACAGGGTCTCTTGCTGACCCTAAGCTGTAGTTGGTAAGGCCAGCAAGCTCTGGGTCCTCTTGTCCATACCTCCCACCGGGCACTGGGACCACACCCAGCCTTCACCTGGGCACTGGGCATCTGTACTCAGGTCTTCGTGCTTTCCCCTGGGGGTTTTACCCTCTGAGCCATTCCTCCAGCCTCCAATGATATACTTTCAGGTTGACTTTGCATTGATGTTTTAACCTTCACTTTTAACAGTCTAAGCAGTCAACAGCAACAAAATGAGCACTGGCTTAGAGCACCTGCCGGCTTCTGTGGTGGAGCTGAGTCTTGGACAGGGTCAGCATCTCACTCAACCCTGTCTGTATGAGGTGGGTGATTCCCTACTCGTGGGGTTTCCACCATGCAGACATAGACTTAAGAAACTTCTAGAGCACAGACGGTGGTAATTGGAAAGTATTTAAGTATTGCCTTAAGTGTGTGTGTGTGTGTGTATTAAGCTGTTGATGAGGTTTAAAAGTATTAAGTGTGTTTCCCAACTGGCTTATGAAATTCTTGAAAAAATGTAATAATTGTCTATTATAAACCAAAAAGATAGTTTCTGTAGTAATCCTTGTAGCTTTCTTATCGTAAATGTGACCAACCCAGGTCAAGAAAAATCATTGGCTCCTTCAGAAGTCAGAAGCTGTGGTGGTCCCAATCTCTCCGGTCTCTCCGGCTTCCTTCTTTCCCAGAGTGACCAGCACTCTGTGTTATGATGAGTTAGTGGCATCTTGTTTGAGGATTTATTTTTGTCTGTTTTGTGGGATTAGTAGCACCTGTTTTTAGGAATTGGATTTTTGATTTTTACCTTTTCTTATTCTTTCTCTGCTTACTATGTTTGTAAGATTTCTCTATGCTTTTGCATATACTGTAAGTTAATTCTCATAATTATACCCAATTATGTACAATTAAATATTTCCTTGTGAGTAGATTTTTGGGTTGTCTTTACTCTGGAACTGTTGAATGGTGCCAATTTGGATAGTTTTTCCTTCTTTGGTGTGCGTATGCATCCACTTTTAGTAGGTACACATTAGGGGTGTGTAGGCTTGGATTTTTCAACACCTACTTTAATAAGGGTTCTTAAATGCTTCAACCTCCCTTCTAGCCAACGGACCAAAGTTAGGGGAGAAAGGTTAACAGGACAAGGAGTAGAAGCAGGTCTTTGAGGTGATTTCAAACACAAATCAGCAGTGGCAGTCCAGTCCAACCAGCAAACATCAAACATGAACCAGTAGCAGCTGGATCCAGAAGAAACCAGGAGGCTCCAATGATTTGGCACGAGTTTTAGCAGCAAGAAGTAGCTAGAATACCATGAGAAGTTCTGTGGCATGTTTCTCTCTATGAAGTCATAACAAGCGAAGATCAGCGAAGACCAGCAAAGCATTGCAAGGCGAGCCAATGCAAGCGCCTCATTCATTGTCTGTGGGGTTACATTTATACTCTTCCTAAACATCAGACGCCCTCTTACAGGACAGAGGCCAGAAAAGCATCATGTGTCTGTTTGCAGCAAAACATCTTCTCATGTGTCTGCTTCAGCAAAAACATCCTCTCATAAAACAATTTTCCAGAAAAATATCACATGACACAACTGAGTCTCTGAAGAAACCAGAAATTTCCACTTCAGGAGTCAGCTGGCGGGGTTCTAGGAGATGTGTAAGTTAGACATTGGGAGGTCACGTCAGACAGTTTTGCAAGCTGGTGTTGGCAGTTTGCACTGTGATCGGCAGATTGGATCTCCACACTGTTGCCAGCATTCAACATTGTCGTCATCGCTGGTCTCTTGAAGGTGTCATGGTTTTACCGGTATATTTACTGTGTATTGTGTGAATCCTTCCTTGCTTAGGAGGTGTTCCGCGCGCCTCTCGTGTCCCCTTCGCCCGCGAAAAAGGACACGGAGGCAGTGATCGGGTATTACTACAAACGAGGCTTTACTTGTAACAGCAGAAGCGGAAAGACAGGAAGAGGCACAGCTTAAATACACCCTAGAGTGATGTATTCACTTCTGATTGGCTGTTTACTCATTACCCATAATACGCCCCGGGATGGGCAGTGACTTTTGGCGAGGCAGTTAATTGTTTACTAGTGGGGGGAACACGATGTCCACGCCATCTTGGAATGGCGGATGTAACTGCGGCTTCCTACAAGGGGGCTGAAAACTTTTCTTCCTGGCTATAGTTTCATCACTGAGGTGTTTTAAGGGCTCTCTTATTCTGGTCTTCGCACATTAACCCATCTGTCCATTTTCAGTCATATGTGGTGCTGTGGATTTTCATTTTATAATCTTACAACATTTTCATCTCTAGAACTGTGGCTGCATTGCACATATGTAGGGGTTGGCACTATCTTTTTAAAATCCACATTGGTTTTCTTTTTCCATTTATTATCATCTTGGTTTCTGAGCTATGAGCTCTCGGGTTATGGCAGGTTGTGTCTCACCTGTGCGTTTCCCTCTCGGTGACTTGCATTGTATTTCAGCCTGGCTCAGTGGGCATTTTTTTAGATCTTTATCTTAGAATTTGCATATTTTTGTTAAGCTAAATTTTTCCCAGTTTCAAGGTTGTCAAGTTACCAAGGGTTTGTGCGCTCTGTTTAAATGTGGTATTTCATAAATGGGAAGATTAGATGTGAAATCTTAGTAACTGTGTTGAATTTATTTCTCCTTTCTCAGAATCAGCTAACTGCATGTGCAGCCATTCTGTACAGTATAGAAAGTGTAAGCCAGAACACAAGGGAAGCCATTGTGCTCGTTCTGTTTCCCCTCAGCAGCTCGGGACACAGCTCACATTATGTCATCACGTTCTCTGCTCAAACCTTCTACTGCAGCAGTGTCCTTCCACCAGCCATAATAAACCCTGGCTGGCCTGACTGCTATCATCTCTGTGACTGTGCCCCAGACCACTGCACACTATTCTTGGAACTTGTGGAGGACACAGCCACTTAGAGCACCTGTTCCTGTGTCCTCTGACCTCAGCCTAAGCCTCACAAGGGCAGAGGTCTCTGTCTGTCTGCTTCATTGCTGTATTCTCTGAGCCTAGAACACAGCCTGGCACACTAAACCAGTTCATAAATATTGTGGAAAGAGCATGCATATTGGTAAGCATAGAGCTTGCTGTGGGCCTGTTTTTACACTCCTCGTGTCCTGATTGGACAGTGCAGAGCGCTGCACCCATGTCAGTAAGTGCGTTCTGCATTGTCTGCCTGCGTTACTTTGTGGGACAGTAGAGCTCTGGTGGACTGCAGGCTGGGGTCCTGGTCTAACATTTCCTGTGTTTGCTTCTGCTGTGGGGTGGAAGCAGCCACCGTGTACAGCAGTGTGCCCTGTGAACAAACTGGCTGCAAGCACGGGCCTGCAGCTGGAGTGCCTAGGCTGCTGTTCCTGCTTAGACAAGCTCCTGACTTTGTTTGCCAGTTTTCTCATCTGTGAGATGGGAATGAGAATGTCCATTCCATGCTTCTTTTAGAATGAATATGCGCACATGCTAGGTTCCCAGGACACCAACGCAGTGAGCAGCACGGATGTCAGCTGTTAGACTAACATGACAGTGGGAGACAGTCAGGGGCATGAGGAAGATTATACAGAGTTAGCATTTTACAGATGAGATATTGGACCCGGAGAGATGGCTCAATGGTTAAGAGTACATACTCCTCCTAGAGGACCTGAGCTTGGTCAGGTGATTCATAATCCTGTAACCCCAGCTCCAGGGGGATCTGACGTCCCTGGCTTTTATACACATACACACACACACACACACACACACACACACACACACACACACACACTTAAAAACACAAACAAATATGTATAATTGATATATTGAGGCTAAGAATGTAGTTCTTTGATAAGAGTGCTTACCCAGGCATGGATGTGATGTTCAGCATCAAGAAAAAGAGGGAAGGAGAGAGAGAGGGAAGAAGGAAGGAAGGAAGGAAGGGAGGGAGGAAAGAAGGGAAGAAGGGAGGGAAGGGGGAAAGAAAGAAAAAAAGAAGGAAAGAAAGAATGATATGTCTAAGAAGTTTTGCATTTGTTTTCGGCTGTCGAGTCCAGGCAGCAGAGGGTAAGTTGGACATGGGAGAAGCAACAGCGTTATAGAAAGAACAGCAGGCCATCTGTAGCTCAGCGAGCCATTCTGGTGACTGTATGTAGTCCACTGCCTGACAAGAAAGTCAGGTATGCTGAAAGGAAGGTATGCATGCATCAGATTGGCCTCTGCGGTAACAGAGCAGCCAGTGGGTGGTGGTTCCAGCAGTAGCTCATCAGCTTCCATGGCCCACATTTCCTGGACTCCTCCTCCACATGGGGTGACATGTGAGCCATTTATCAGCCGGTCATTGTTCCGTGGTATAGTTCACTCAACAAGGTGTCTGTAAAATGCACAGCGCAGAGCAGTAGCTGTCTGGGTCTTAATCACTCAGTCCCACAGTGTGAGAAGCTACAAAGGAAAATGCACATATTATTTGCATTTGGGGACAGGCTGTGTCAGTTACTGACTGCAAGCTATAAATATTTGCTTTGTCACTTAGAGTCTCCTTTCTTCAGATAGAGTGAGAGGCATGACTCACAAAAGAGCCTGACAGAAGTTGTCTTGGTTTGAATAATTTGGAAATTAGTACAAAGAAGCTAACTATTTTGCTTTAGTGAAAAGGAAACTGTCTGTCAGCCTCCGCACTCTCAGATGGTTGCTAATTCTGACCTTAATGACTTGTGCGCAAATCTAAGGAAAGAGTTCTGAGGTCACTCTGTGACATTCCAGTCTAGTGTTCTGTGTAAGTCCCCGTGTCCCAGGTGACGCTGTAAGCTTCACTGCTTGGAAGCTGTCTGTTTATTAAAGTGCCGCAGCTAGTCGGCTGCTTCTGCTCAGGCACACGGCGTGTGGATCAGCTTTCCCCATCCTGATTCGTGTTTGTGACACAAGGCTTTTACTTCTCTGATTCCTCCTCCTTCCCATCATCCTTCCCTGCAGTAGCCACTAGGGATGTCTGAAGTGCAGGTCAGATCGGGTGCTGCCCATCTCTTTATCCTACCCCCAGTCACATCGACAGCTTGGCTTTCCCACACGGGACTAGATAGATGTTCAGTGAGAGCCACAGTGCATCCTCACCCTGCCTTGAAACCGCGCTTACAGTCCGATGAGCTGTGTAATACCTGCTCACAGCCACCTTCGGACAGTCTCATGATTCCCATTTCTTTGAGAAAGAGATCCTGCCTCTTGGTGTGTGTTGAGCTGTTGTGTGGGCATTTGTGTAAAAGTGAAATTTTTACTTCACTTTCCGTGTGGCAAGTCTCAAATCACAATGCTGCCTCCTGTTGATGCTCTCACTACTTTGTTTCTAGAATACTGGAAGATGGTTGTAGCCTTCCCAGGGACTGACCTGTGTGTGACTTGTAGCCATGGCTTAGCCATGTTGTAAAATGTGTTCCAAGACAGAGCTGGTTTTAAGTTGGTTGATATTGTTTGTTGTGTCATTATGCTAGAAGCTTGTTTTAATAGAGTCAGTTTTAATTCGTGCCGCTTTAGCTATGAGGATATTACCAAGCACTTAACTAGCCCAAGCACTGGTCTGCCTGCCCAAATAAGTAGATCCACAAGATCAGGTCACCAGAACACTGTCTGACCGTTTACTCGGTGGCTCAGAAGATCAGAACATCTGCCACATGAGCCATTTGGTTCTCTGTTGGTACTGGCTGTGCTTCTCTGTTTACCTCAGAAGTAGAACTGGAGAAGTCTATCATGTTCTGTTGTCTCCTCACTGGAACCCTTTGCCCTTCGTTTTTATATCAAATAAAGAAGGGGCTGATGTTCTTGAGGGGGCGTGGCTCTACTCATTAAAGCTGTTCTTGTGGTTGAAATCCCTGAGAAGTCAGAGTATCTTCACACTTACCTCCTCAGCACTGCAGGAAGCTCGCAGAGCCCTGGAGCTCAGAGAATTAGAGCCTAGAATCCTTTCTTTTTCTTAAAGACACAATATTAGTAAAAGAATTTAGGATAGATTAAACTTTTCTTTAGGTCTTGATGCTGTGGTTGAAAAGGGTCCTCTGGACAGTGAGTCTGAAAGGTCCTGAGCCGAAGGAGTCTGGAGAACTGAGGGAGGGGTTGGATGTTACTACAGTGTTTGCTCAGGGCCATGATGAGTAACTCTGTGATGGGGCCCCAAGAGCTGTACTGAAGGGAACCATTGAGTCCTGTGTGGTGACTCAGTAACTGGGGAAAGCTTGTAAGAGCAGGAAAAGTCCAAGGTCCATCTTGCCTGTAGTCTTTATACTGGCTGCTGGGGGGATCTGTCAGCTCAGCCGTTCACTGCACTTGTTGAGCAGCTCAGTCAGTTGTGAGATTGGACAACCAAGGAAAGGGGCTGCTTACAGAAGGCAGGAAGGCCTGAGCTACATTTCCTGCCCCAGTGTTTACTGGTAAATGGAGTCTGACTTAGCTTTTACATTTAATCTTAGTCAAAAGGCCGAGAAGCACCTGGCATGGTGGCACATGAGACAGAAGCAGGAGGATCTCTCTGAGTTCGAGGCCAGCCTGATGTGCAAAGCGAGTCTAGTACAGCCAGGGCTTTGTTGCAAAAAAGCAGAGAAGCACTTAGTTACCTGGCTTTCCCGAGGCTCGTTACCTTACCCATGAAGAAAGGAAAAGCAGCCGCAGTTGGGCTGTTATACTAAGTGAGCACCGTGTGAGAGGGTCTGTCAGAAGGCCAGTGCTCAGTAATTAATCTTCTCTTTGTGCACATCAGCAGCCTGTTCTCTAGCAGAGGTGCAAATGCTTTGCATCCAGTGAGTCAGAGGCAGGCTTCTTCCTGTCGGGTCCAGTGAGGGCTAGCGAGCTCTTACCTTGGCTAGTCTGCCAAGGAATGTAGCAGTGAGGAGGATTATGTAAGTCTAACCAGCCGAGACACTTCTGCTAGGATGGCATCTAGGCAACCAGAAGATACTATTTGAAATTATAAGAAGGTCGTTTTAAAGAGAACATTCCTCCTCTGGGCAGGAATGTAGCTCAGTGCTGAGGTGCTTGCCCAGCATACACAGGCTCTGAATTTTACCTCTGACTCCTGAGCCATGCACATACTCCATAGACATGTGGACACATGCACACAGACATGGACACACAGACACATTAAATATCAAAAGCTTAATGATATCAATTAGAGTTACCTTGTCACTGGCCATAACTTCTTTTACTCATACCTCCAGGCAAGGAAAAATATGCAAGATGGCGCAAGCGATGGTGAGATTCCCAAGTTTGATGGCGCTGGGTATGATAAGGATCTGGTGGAAGCCTTGGAGAGGGACATTGTGTCCAGGAACCCTAGCATTCACTGGTGAGAGCCTTGAATTATAGCAGAGAAGAAAGCTCATCGTAAGGGTGGGTTGGTGCGAGTCTCCTCTGCTCCCCAGTCTCCCGATGATGCCTCTGTCTGTAATAACCATCCTGTCAGCATCTGACCTAGGGCGCTTTACATATTAATTTGCTGTTGACATGCTGACAGAGTTTGCTAGCTGCATAATGTGTCCTAATGAATAATGTCAGGATGTTGTCACTGATTATTTTTGTATAGTAAGAATTAGAAGGGCTGGAGAGATGGCTCAGTGGTTAAGAGCACTGACTGCTCTTCCAGAGGTCCTGAGTTCGATTCCCAGCAACCACATGGTGGCTCATAACCATCTACAATGGGATCTGATGCCCTCTTCTGGCGTGTCTGAAGACAGCAACAGTGTACTCATCTAAATAACAAATAAATAAATCTTTTTAAAAAAGAATTAGAATACAGTCTTAATATAAGAACAGTTTTATAAGTAAACAAATTTAAAGTAATAACCTTTTGGCCATGAATCAGAGGTGTGGCTTGAATAAACATGCAACTGTTCTTTCATAGGGATGACATAGCAGATCTGGAGGAAGCTAAGAAGTTGCTCCGGGAAGCTGTTGTCCTGCCCATGTGGATGCCTGACTTCTTCAAAGGGATTAGAAGGCCATGGAAGGTGAGCACATCTGGCAGCCTTGGAGTGGGGATGCTTGGGCAACACTGCTGTAGACCTGTGTGCTGACACCATCAGTCAGTCCATTGGGCAACTCACATTCACCTTCACACCTGGCTGGGAATTTGTAGCTGAGATATGCTGTGGCCACACAGCAAGAGACGTGGGCTTAGAGCACAGAGGCTGCCGTCTTGAAAGCCATGAGTTTTAGGTACTGAGATAGAGGCTAATCTTTAAGAACTTTTGGATATCTTTTTCTGTAAATAAAACAAATCAAACTATGTGTCTCTTTGTGTGTGTGTGTGTGTGTGTGTGTGTGTGTGTGTGTGTGTACATGAAGGTGCAGGTGGCTCCACAGACCAGAAGAGGGCGTTGCATCCCCTAGAGCTGGAGATACAGGTGCTTGTGAGTCTTATGTGGGAGCTGGGAACTGAGCGCAGCTTCTCTGCAGGAGTAACACATTCTCTTCAGCACCGGGCCATGTCCTCAGCCCAGAACAGCTAGGCATACTTCCCACACGCAGAATCATAGATGTGAGGCACCACACCTGCGCAGACCATCAGTTACAAGCTTATCTCTGGCTGCCTCTGACCTGAGGGAGATGCCTGGAGAAAGAACTTTCTTGTTTCCTTATTTGTTTTTTGAGACAAGGTTTCTCTGTGTAGCCCTGGCTGTCCTGGAACTCACTTTGTAGACCAATCAAGACTCGAACTCAGAGAGCCACCTGCCTTTGCCTCCAGAGTGCTGGGATTAAAGGTGTGCACCACCACACCTGGCATTCATCGTTTTCTTGATACACTTGCTAAATGCACTGATCTCACCATGACAACAGGGGAGTCTAGGTTTAGTGGGCATCCTCACATACACTGGCATTATCAGATGATGGTAGTTTATGGAAAGCATTTAAATATAGTGTGTTGTTTAACTCATCTTGAATTTCAGGGTGTGCTGATGGTCGGCCCTCCAGGGACTGGTAAGACTATGCTGGCTAAAGCTGTTGCCACCGAATGTGGCACAACCTTTTTCAACGTTTCCTCTTCCACCCTGACGTCTAAGTACAGAGGCGAATCTGAGAAGTTGGTCCGTCTGTTGTTTGAAATGGTAGGTGACTGATGCTATATTCAGATTTCCAAAGCTGTTTGTCTGTCTGGGCATGCGATTCCTCATAATCCAGGTCTGTGTACCTTGTGATCTTCTGAGAATAGAAGTGGTCTTTTGTACTAGTTGTAGACACATCAGTCATAGTGGATTTTGTGGGATACCTGGTGTGTCTTCAGTGCATCTTTCTCTATGAGATGGGAAAAGGCCCAGTGAGGGTGATTGGGAGTTTGGGCATCTAGCACACTGATGAAACAGAAGACCTTAGAAGTCAGCTAGAGGCAGATCTGTCACTAGTTATTGATTTATTTAAAATTGTTGCCAAGAAGATTTTTTTTTCATGATGGAAATTTCTCATCATAAAACAAGAAAGAATTGCCAGGTGTGGCAGCATATGCCTTGGGCAGCAGGCAGGTTTGGGTTTGAGGCTAGTCTAGTCTACATCACCACTTCCAGACCAGTCATAGCTGCACAGGAAGACCTGCCTCAAAATAATAACTAACAAATAAACAGTACAAAACTAATATAACGAATCTCTATGTATCTTTCACCCAGCATCACCAACTATGTAAGTTTTATTTTTGGATTGGCTTTTTCTAAAATAAATAGGTAGTAGTGGCACTTTTAATAGACAAAAATTGCAGCCTTCATTCGTCACGATTTTAAAAAGAAAACCAAAAGGTACTTAAAAATACCGAGTGCTTTATGAAATCACTGAACGGTCGCTTTAACATATTCTCCCCAAGGCTAGGTTCTATGCCCCCACCACGATCTTTATCGATGAAATAGATTCTATCTGCAGTCGAAGAGGGACATCTGACGAACATGAGGCAAGCCGCAGAGTCAAGTCCGAGCTCCTCATCCAGATGGATGGTAACTATCACATAATGAATGTCTCAAACTATCCCTCCTTCTCACCTTTGTCTGGATTCATGCTTTGAAAGTTCTCAGTGAACAGGTCAGAGGCGGCTGTGACTCACTTTTAATCATTTGCTCAACCACCCACTTGTTCATGCATCCTAAAGGACTCCCTGGATAGCTACAGTGAAGCATGCACCAATCTGGGTTCTAGGTTACAGAGCCTACCTGCCCACTGAGGCTCTGAAGGTGTGGCTGGGCTTTCAGACCATCGAGGGCTCTCCAGGGCTGCCTAGTCCCAATAATAACATCAAGGCGCATTTACTGGCTTTGCTTTTATTCTCTAGCAAGTATGTAATAGAGTATTCCGGGGTTCACAAAACCTGAGCGTGTCCCAAAGCATGGAGACAGAGGAAGAGAGCAGCTAGTCTTCCATTTACTCAGATACTGAGCCATTTGAAGTCTTCTAACTAAGACTTGGGAAGTTTTGAAAACTATGCTTGTCTTTCAAAAGATATGTTGTTTATCTTAAATTAATGAGTCATGGAGCCTTATTTTTCACAATGAATTAATACTTGGAACAGTCTGTCCATCTGTCTATCTATCTATTTATCTATCTACCTATCTATCCATCCATCCACTTACCTATCTACTTACTTATGGTGCTGGGGCTAGAACTTGGAGACTTGTGTCTGATAGGCAAGCACCACTGAGCAAACACCTAGCCTTCCTATATTTTGGTTCTAATGGCAAATATTAATAGACATACTCCATATAAAATAGCTCTTTAGAGTTCCAGAGATTTTTAACAACATCAAAGTTCTGAGACCAAACATTTGAGACTAACCAGCTGCTACTTCAGAGACAAACAGCTGCCTAGAAAGTCACACAGTGGTCCTCTCTGTGGCAGAAGGGAACTCTGGGTGTAGGAGTCACAGTGGTCAGGGTGGGGGGGCTGCAGCTTGAGAGGCAGAGGAGCTTGGATGCACTGGCTAGAATTGTCCAGACAAAGAGGGAAAGCATTTGGGGAGCCTTGGAAGAGAGTTAGGGGCACAGCACTTCTAGGAGTCAGCTCACTCTGATGGCGGTGTGAGAGACAACAGGCAATTTAAGCAGTCCACAAGAAAAGATGAAAACGTGTCTACAGTATCCAGCAAGTATTGTTTCTGATCATCTGTGAGCTTTGGACACCCAGTGTCTTGGTTACTATTCTGTTTCTGTGAAGAGATATCATGACCAAGGCAACTTATAGAAGAAAGCATTTAATTGGGGTCTTGCTTACAGTTTCAGTGGGTTAGTCATTAGTATCACGGTGGAGTGCCTGGCAGGCATAGTGCTAGAGAAATGGCTTAAGAGCTTACATCTCATTTGCAACTTAGTCTGGGCTTTTGAGACCTCAAAGCCCATCCCCAAAGACACACTCCAATAAGACCACACCTCCTAATTCTTTCCAAATAGTTCCACAAACTTTAGATCTGGCACTTAAACATTGGAACCAATGGGAACCATTTTCATTCAAACCACTACACTTAGGATGGGTATTTAACATCACATGGTACACAATGCCAGGCTCTTAGAGACCAACAATGACATTGTGTGCCAGGATACCCATCCCTCAGTCAGTCCATGTTAGTGTCTGCTTATATACGAAAGGAAGTAATATGTTTTATTTTGGAGGAAAGCATAACAGGAAACACTAGATATTTAAAGTTGGGGCCAGGGTGTAACTGGATACACATTCAGCTAGCAGGATTTCATTCAACATTACTTATGGCTGTTTGTTAGTTGGAGAAATTTATTCCTCATAAGAATGATTTAAGATATTCAGTAATGATTTACTTATTATGCATGTTGAACTGGGTTGCTTGATAAACAATCATATTTGTGAGCTTACGAATGAAATAATATTTCACTGTGCATTGCCCTGAACCTGTACCCTTAAAGTTTTTGTTATTATTGTTTTGTTGTTGTTTTGGTTTTTGAGACACATTCTCTCTATTTTGTAGATCTTGCTGACTTTGAACTTTTTACATAGACCAGGCTGGCCTTGAACTCACATAGATTCATCTGCCTCTGCCTTCCAGTTGCTGGGATTAAAAAATGTGCACTACCATGCCCTGATAAAGGTTTTAATCCTAAAACTGGAATTGTGAAGATGCAGACAATGCTTCTTCTAGTCATAAAACACTATGCAGTGTTTCAGCTGTTCTCATTTCTTGAGAAAGCCAACTCCTCCCCCAAATAAATCAGAAAAGTGGCCGTTTATAGGGAAAACATGAAAGGACTAAGTAGACCCCAGACTCCAGGTCTTCAGAAGCACTATGCACCACTTTCTTACAGAAACTGGGAAGAGCCCTGCCCTAGGTTGTTGAATTCTCCGGCTCCTCAGTTTTGTTCTGTGTGGGCACATGGTTTTGCCGCCCTATCGAGGCCACAGAGATGGTGAAGCTGCCTCATGAGGCCTCACCAAGAGCTGAGGCTAACACTTAGAGATGCTGGCTGAGGCAAAGGATTTCAGTGGCCATCATGGCGACACTGACAGCCTCTCCCTGCTCCCTGTGCCCAGGAGTTGGAGGAGCCTTAGAAAACGAAGATCCATCCAAAATGGTGATGGTCCTGGCTGCTACAAACTTCCCGTGGGACATCGATGAAGCTTTGCGCAGGAGGCTGGAGAAGAGGATCCACATCCCTCTCCCGACAGGTGCGGCGCCTTCCTTTACTGGGTTTGGAAGTTTCCGTCATTTCTGCTAACCCTTTTCTATTTATTTAAATCTCTGCATCACTGGCACTTGGTTTGAAGACCTCTGTGGTGTGAGAAGGCCAGTCTGAGTGATGGAAATAGAGGCCTCGTGACGTCCTCCGCATCTCAGAGAAACCACTGCAGCGTTTGTGCTGATAAGTTTGGTACCACTTGAGTTCTTACTTTTCAAATTGGGTTTCACTAACTCTTATTTAAATATTTTTAAAAAATTGTCTTAGGTACTTTGAAAAAATTGATTTCCTCTTGTATGTTGAAGTTTTCTTAAGCTGTTTTTATCTTTTTCCCTTGAGATAAATGTATATGTAATGAAAGGTGTGTATCCTAAGTGGATGATTGGATGAGTTCTTTGAACTGTGTTGTCAAGTTGAATCCGCACCCTAGACAGGATGTGGGGCTTTCTGTTACCCAGAAGGCCCGTGTGCCCGGCTTCACCCAGCTCTCCATTTCTACTCCTCCATCACCACAGACCACTTCTCTCTTGCTAAGCCTTGTATACACAGCATCATGACAGCAGACAGTCACTGGGGACGCTTGTCCTGCACAATGCCTTTGAGATCAGCACGTGTGACTATATCTGCCATCAGTTTCCTCTCTGTGTGATGCTGCTGCCGTGTGTTGGTTCCCCTGTTGATGGACACGTGAGCTGCTTCTACTTTCTGGCTATTATTATTATTTTTATGGATGCCTGTTTTTAGGTCTTTGGGATTGTATGAATAGATTAGTCAGTCAGAGGGGAGGCATATGCTCAACTTTATAAGACTGATGCTGTGCCCACCTCGAACAAGGCATCTGTACTTACCTTTATGAGAAACACACAAACCTGAGTGGTCATGCTGTGTCATATTGTCACCGTCATTATCACCGTCAATAAACAGGAAGGCCAGCTCTGCGGCAGCCTGGCCTACAGCGGCTGGCACCAGTGTTTCTGTGATTTGCTCTGGTCCATGTGAAATGTCTGTGTCTCTGATGACTTAAGATATTGAGCACCTTTTCATAAGCTTATGTAGTGTTTCCTCCCAGTTTATAATTTTAATATTTTATTCACACTTTATATAAATTCTCTTTACATTCGTTTTTATAATTTTTTCTTCTAGTTTATAGTTTGCTTTATAATGTTCTTTTTTTAAAAAAAGATGTATTTATTTATCTATTTATTGTGTGTGAGTACTCAGTGCACTGTCACTTTCTTCAGACGTACCAGAAGAGGGCATCAGATCCGTTACAGATGGCTGTGAGCCACCATGTGGTTGCTGGGAATTGAACTCAGGACCTCTGGCAGAGCAGTCAGTGCTCTTAACCACTGAGCCATCTCTCCAGCCCCTGCTTCTCAATGTTCTTAAAGTTATTTCTTGATAACCAGAATACTTTAATTTGGTAAAGACCTTTTGCCAAGGTTTTTTTTTTTTCCTTTTCTTTTTTATTAATAGGGCTTCCTGTATTTTAGGAAATGTTTGCTTACCCCCAGGCTACAACGTTTTCCTCTTCTGTTGACTTTTAGGAACTATACTTAGCTCTGTGACTCTCTTTGAGTTAATTGTATGCGTAGGCTGGCTTTTATTTCTTTCATGTGTATATTTGGTTCTAGTACCATTAAAAGGAATTTTCTCAGTTTAATAAAAATCTTAAAAACTGGCATATATCAGAATGTATTCTTGACAGTAATGGAATTGAATTAAGAATCAGTAAGCTATTTAGATTCCCCAAATATTTTACTACTAAACAAGTTAATTCTGAATAACAAAAGGGCCTATGAAACTTGGAAAAATAGAAAATATTTTTTATCTTAGTAGGAAAATATATCACACTAGGTATTGTGCTGTGACATAGTGAATTTAAGGTCTATAGACATGTACATTAAAAAGAAAGGCGTGATGGCTGGAGAGATGGCTCAGTAGTTAAGAGTTAATTGAACTCAAGACTGCTCTTCCAGAGATCTTGAGTTCAGTTCCCAGCAACCACAACCAACTGTAATGGGATCTGATGCCCTCTTCTGGTGTGTCTGAAGACAGCTACGGTGTACTCATAAATAAAATAAATACATCTTTTAAAAAAAAGGAACGCTTGAGTCGATATTATTTTAGATTGTGAAACAAATTAGGCTCAGTATGTTGGGAAAATAAATTATAAAAATGTTATGTGAAATACAAAATAGATTATTAACAAGGCAATTTTTTTTAAAATCTCTAGAGGAATAATCAAGAACAGCAGATAAATTACCAATGTTAGAAATAAGGAGTCACCACAACAGATCTTACAGACTAACTAGATTGTGTCAACTGAGTGAAAGTAGAATTTCTCTACATTTTCTCCATTGCATGTCTCTGGACATGCATGCAGTGTAGACCATGTAAGTCATCGTGGGTGAAAAGTCACAGCTGTTCACAGTTGCACTTAAAAAAGAAGGCAGGCCTCAACTTGGTCCTCTCTTTTCTACTTTGAGAAAATGAGGAAGTTAAACTCATAGAGAAAGCTCTACCTGTGCCACAGTCTAGCGAGTCAGAGACAGTTGTCCTGAATGCCAGATAGTAGACACAGTCAGACATAAGTTCCCCTCTTCTTTTTCCTATCAGGGGAAAAGCCTGGACACTCTCCCATGGAGCTGTGCAAGTTCTTTTCAAAATGCTGTAGGCAAAGCTCCTGAAGCACCCGGGGCGTTCTGGTGTTAGTGACCCTCAGGCCACAGTGTGCTGATTCCTCCTCAGTGTTCAGCCTGAGCCAGCAGTGCTCTGGGAAGCTGGAATGTGGGGTGCACACGTCCCTCTTCTCATTCCCTCCACGGGGAAGCTACAATTGGCCTTTCTTCCTGGTCTCCAGGAGCTGTGTTAGCTCAGGTCAGAACTGACTGCTGTAGTCAACAGCTGTTCTTACCCATTTCCACACAGTGCATGCAATGAGTGTGCCTACTTCTGGAACTGTTATGTGGCTTCCAAGCCATGCTGAGGTTAAGCCACTGTCTCCCCATCATCAGAGGAACCGCAGCTAGGGTTTCTTACTTGATGTCCTGTCGCCACTCTCAGCCTCTGTTTTTAATGTGATGTCAGCTGTCATGGTCCCCTTGTGTGTTGAGGTGTGTCTTTCTGTCTCTGGTTAATTCTTTGTTTTAAAATCAGTTTTACTGAGAATTGGCTTAGACACAATAAACTTATCCCCTTAAGAGTCTGAGATATGGCAGCTGTATGCCAGCCACCATGAAACTACACACCAAGAAGCACTGCCACTTTTCTCCAGAAAAAGCATCCTGAGCCCTTCCCAGTCCGCCTTCCTTCTTCCCCACTGAGCTGATTTGCTGCTTTTGTTGTTTCACTGTGTGAACATGTCACAGACTGTCCCTCCATTCCCTGTTGGTTGATATTAGAGTCTTTCTAGCTTAGGGTCATTGTGAACGAACTGACAGTTGGGTGTTTGGTGGCCTATGTGCTACTGTCTCCGGCACGTTTGGCTGTAGCAGCCGGCTGGTCACTGTCCTCTCTACTGTTTTTAAGACAGTGCCCTTCGTATTGCAGTAGTTGACCGGTACATGCCGTTCTCTTTTCTTTATCCTGCATGTGTGTTAGATGTTTTGGTCTTACTGCCCCTGTCACTGGGGTGCTGGCCATTTCCTCTAGCCTGTTTTCCTCATAGGCTCCATCCATCTCTGTCCACTGACCCTTTCCTCCGCCATCTCTTTGCTGCTTTATATCTGTCCTGTGAGTATCCATTTTAGGCCTCACATTTCCAGTTTTTAAATAGTTCATGGCTTTGCTGGGACTCCTCCCTGTTGTCTCGTCCACTAGAGGCTTTGCCGGGATGCCTGCCTCCCTGTGGTCTCGTCCACATGTCTCTCCTCCCTTTAACTCCTGCAGTTCTCTCCCTGCATTGTTCATGTGACCTGTGAATTAGATCAGGGCCACAGAAGTGATGCTAAGGACTTCTGAATCTGGGTCAGAGAAAGGATAGTTTCTGCTGACGTCCTTCTCATGAGGACCAGGCAGCCATGACATGAGGTTACTCAGGCAGCCATGGGGAAGCCCACATAGGAACCGAAGACTTCTACTAACAGCCACCATCTTGCCAGTCACAGAAATGAGCTGCTTCTAGACTGACTAGTCCAGGCCTGTAGTACCACCGCACAAGTACTTTCTGTCCTGCTTAGCTTTAGCTGTCCATTTGACACAGCCTAGAGAAGGGAATCTCAATGGATTGGCTCCATCAGACTGGGCTGTGAACATGTCTGTGGGGAGTTGTTTTGGTTATTAGTTGATGCAGGTGGGACCAGTCTACTGTGGGTAGCAGGTAGCAAGTGGTTTTTCCTCCATGTTTCTGTTGTAGCTCTCAGCTGTGAGTGAGTTCCCTGGTTGGAGGTAATGTTCAGTACTGTATTGAGTACTGAGCGGTCCAGCCTTTGCTCTCCTGTTTAAGTTCCTACTGTGACTTCCCTCAGTGATAGACTGTGACCTGGAAATGGGAGCCAATATCTTATCACAGCAATGGAAGGAAACTAGGGTATGCTCTAGGTCAGACAAAGAAAAAGGACCAATAGAGTGTATCTGTCTGTCTGCTTCTCTGTCTGGCTGTTGGTGGGGTTGTGGGAAGGAGTGAGAGAGGAGAGAGGAAGAGAGAGATTGTTGGATAGAATAATTCAGGGTATGGCTCATGAAGTCACAGAGGCTGGCAAGTCCACGGGAAGAGCTGATGCCATGGGCAGTTAAGCCAGAAGCCTGTCTGCCTCCAGGCTCCCATTTTCTGGACAAGGCCAATGTTTTAACTATCCAAGCCTTCAGCTGGGGTGAGGGCCAGCCACACTGTGGAGCAGGTGCTTTGCTATCGTCAAAGTCACCAAGTTAAATACTGATCTCCATTTTGGGCACTTGGTCCCAGCCACTGTGGACCCTAAGCCAGACATTCTAGATAAGCTGCTTCTAGATTCCTGATTCACGGAAACTGTAAGACTAATACATTATTTCAGGCCTCTTTGCTTCAGTTTAACGTTTACTCAAAACTAGACTGTCACTTCCTACTTTATGTTAGCCATTCTGCCCTTTAGACAACCCTGTTTCTATTCACTGTTTTATAGTTTTCTTGATCCATTTGCATTTTTCTGTTTCTTAATCCATTGTGTGATTTATATCATATGCGTTATATTGTAGCACATCTGGGTTTTATATCATACACGTTATATTGTAGCACATCTGGGTATTACTTTCCTATAAAGGATGTTCCTGCTGGCACTCAGAGGCAAAACTAAGAAAAAACTCATCTTAAAATTCTTGGGGCTGGAAAGATGGCCAGTGCTTTAAGAGCACTGGCTGCTTTTTGAGAGAACTCTGGTTTGATTCCCAGCGCTAACATGCTAGCTCACAACCATCTGTAACTGGAGTCCCAGGGGATTCAAAGCTATCTTCTGGCCTCCGCAGGCATTGCACACACAGGGTCATAGCCATACAAGCAGGTGAACCCTGAGACATGAAAACACTAGGCCTCCGTGACTTCGCCTAAGTTTATAGTTGTTCACCATAGGAGGGCAGGTCTCCTGTCAGTTGTTTCTCCATGGGTAGAAAGGGAAGTCTTGCCTATGAATTTTGAAACTGTACTTCTATAACATATTATTTGATCTCTCCTGTGACTTGGCCTCCAGGCTGGCTGATGTAATTAGTTGGTAGAATTTCATCTCACAGGCCCTGCCATATGTCACTTGCCTCGACTGTCACTTTTATTCTTCTACTTTTGATAATCTTATTACTTAAACACATTTCCTTTTCTTATAGTAGTGCTTAATTACTGGTTGAGCTTATGAGATGATCTTACTTAGAGCAGTAGCTGAAGTGACTTCACTTAGAGATTCAGCCATCATGACTGTCTGACTGTGTCACAACTCTGTGCCAGTGACCTGAGCGTGTTTGTCCCAAAGGCCCCCAGGCTCATTTCCATGTCCAGAACCAGTACCTGGGAGCAAAGAGTTCCGAGTTGTGCCCTTTCTTTTCTTCTTCCAAGCAATGGAAAATGCTTGCCTGTTATCTCCCCACTGTGACGATTCACGCTGGCTTGTCTCTCTCGGCTGTGTGTGCGTGAACTTGGGGCCGAATCGTTTATTAGCTTTCTCTGTTTATTCAGTAACTGGCAAGTCAAATGCTCTTGTCCCCACTTCTAGGAAAGAGACAGGACATCCTCAGAACTCAGCAGTCCCCAGAGTGTCCTCCCAAGCACACTCCCTTCCAGGCCCGCTGCTAACCACCGTCGTTCCTTTTATAAAAATGATTTATTGTTTTTTCTCGTAATTGTATCACTTAATAATATATTTCCAAACAGTCTTATTTCTTTTGCAATTTTACACGAGTTCAGTTCGTCTGCTGCTTTTGCTCAGCACGTTTCCACATGCAGATGTCGTTCCGTTCTGGAACCGTGTGCTGTTCTATTGTGTTCATTCTTAGTGTGCTATGGCAAGTACTATAGCATAGTTACATCAAAGAACAGAAATCCACTTGTTCACGGTTCTCGAAGTCACAAGTCCAAGACAAAGGTGTCATGGAAGGTGTGGGGTGCATGCCGTGGTAGATCTCTCTCACACGTTGAGTGTCAGAGATACAAAAAAAACCTGTTATTTAGCAATGGGATAATAGAGAAGAGGAAACTCTGCTTAAAGCCAGCTTCTCTACCACAGAGCTGGTTCTACATGCAGGGGAGGAGTGACAAAGGAGAGAGGAACCCAGGGAGGAACGTGGCAGTCCTGGGCAGAGGTCCTGCAGGCGCCACCTCTCCTCATTCCTTTGGTGGTCATTGTGGCTGGTAGGGAACTTTACGGTGAAGGGGAATGAGAGACTAGGCACATCTCTGTCAGATTAATTCTGAATTAGAGGACAAGACAGTTCTCTAGTACTTAGCCTCTGTCTACGTGCAAGGTGAGTAGAATCTGCCCAGAGGATAAGCTAGCCAGGAGGACAGACATAGGATGAAGGGACAGATGCCAGGCCTTCTCATCCTATCCTGGTCGTGGGACATCTGTAGACCCAGGGGAAGACCGTGTTTCCTTCTAAAGTGGCTGTCCAGGCTCAAGGAAAGGAGCTGAAGCTGCTGTTTACAGTAATGCTGTGGTACAGGTCTTCTCCAAGGCTGTGGGGGAAATCACCAATAGTGTAGACTAGCGTATGTCCCTCACAATTACTGCTGTTTAGTCACCTGAGCAAGCAAAGGATTATTCAGCTTTCCTTAGGATCAAGGCTGTGTAGACATCTTTCACTCCAAGACGCTTCTCTTAGTAGATGCCATCTTCCTCTGGTATCCACATGTGACCTCCCTCCTGAGTGTGTCTGTGCTCTAACGTCTCTGTAAGAACACCGGTTACATTGGGTTAGGGCACAGTCACATGACCTCTTTTGAGGTCTTTTAAAAAACCTGTCACCAAGTGCAGTCAAACTCCAAAGGACTTGGAGTTAGAACTTCAGCATAAGAATATTTGGGGGCATATAATAGAAGTCCCCAATTCAAGCGTGTTCTACACGGTAGCTTCCCTTGTGCTTCCATTGTGTGTGTGTGTGTGGTGTGTGTGCATAGCCACATGCGTGTGATCACGTGAGCATGAGTGCTGTGCACAGGCCTCTGGAGGCCAGAGGTCAGTGTTGGGTGTCTTCCTCTGTCCCCCTCCTCAGTTTTTGAGACAGGGTCTCTCACTGGCTTGGAGCTCATTGACTGACTAGGCCAGCTGACAAGTGAGCCCTCAGGACCCGTGTCTGCCTCGCAGCTCAGGGACCACGGTTCATGCTGCCCCTCCCAGACTTTGATGTGGGTGCTAGGCATCCAGACTCGGGTCCTCGTGCTCTCATGGTGAATGGTTTATCTGCTGAGCAGCTGTCTCTGCGGCCCCAGCATTCCTCTGTAAAAGCCTGTATCGTGAGAGTGCTCCCCGAGCTCATTAACTGGCTTCCTAGTTATTTCCTGAAATAGTAGAATTTTACATTTATTTTACTTGTAATGCATTGGCACTGACTTTTGTGTATAGTATGGGGGAAACCGGATCTCATTTTCCATGAGGATAGGTTTGCTTTTCTTCATTGCCCAACCCAACTGCCATCACTGGGAACCTAGCACCTGCCTTGCTCCCATTTTTGTCCCACTGATCTGTTCGTCTCCAGAGAGTCTCACGGCAGGCAGGATGCTGTCGCTCTGCAGACCGTCATGCAAATGGACAGCAGTGACTCTTCCCACCGCGCTGCGCTTCCAGAGCGTCTCGGTCTTAACCATTCTGTAAACAGGCCTCTTCAGACATTTTGTGGAAATGCTTTGATGTTAGGAATTGGGGGAAGAATTGTAAGTGTCATGAAAGATAAAACTAATAAAGATAAACAGGTAGGGGTGGACTCTAACAGGCAATTCTGAAGTGTGGTGTGAACCTAGGATGTAATGGGGTAGATGCCAGGAAACTGGGCAGACAGGGACACTGCACTTTGAATTGTGTTTCAGGTACTTACCGAGGCCCTGCTGTTGTATGTCCTGATAATAGTGAAAAGTATGCATATATGTCTTTGTTCTCAGGAAATGTGTGCTCATGAGCAAGTGGGTATAATGGTACCTGCAGCCAGCTCTCAATTCACGTGTGTGTGTGTGTGTGTGTGTGTGTGTGTGTGTGATATAAGGAATTCAAGTGGTACTGTTAGTCCCCAGTGAATTGTGAAGAGATGTAAAGAATTTTTTCCTGTATATTTAAAATTTCTGAAAATAATAGTTGAGGAAAATTAACTTTATTTTGTATCTTAGAAAAGAGAAACCCAGGTAAACCTGTCATGGCCTGTCATAGTGTTTTGTTCAAGCAGGTCTACCTCAAACTACAGCAACGGAATACCAAGTGGCTCAGCATAGAACAATGTCTGTGCCAGCATGGGAAGGAGACCGTGCTGACACCAAGTACCCCTGGACTAGTGCTCTAAGTAGAAGCTTCACCCTGGAGCTGTTTGCGCTCACTGCAAAGCCTTAGAAGCTTTTCTGAACCATGGACAAGAGCTTCTTAAATCTGTCATTCTAACATTTGAACATGGTTATTCTGAGAAGTTACACTCCGTTTTGTCTCTTTTGAGAAACTAAGCCAAATAGTTTCTCTATTTTAAAAGTAATTCTCTGTGTATAGGTATTTAGCCAGCACATATTAGAACCACATGCATTGCAATGCCTACAGAGGCCAGAAGAGGGCGTCAGATCCCCTGGAACTGGAGATGGTGTGAGCCGCTTGTGGGTGCTCGAAATTGAATCCAGGACCTCTGCAAGAGCAGCCAGTGTTCTTGACTGCTGAGCTGCCGCTGCGTCCCCCAGATGTTTTTATTTAGAAGCGGTTCTGGTGCTTGAAGACAGTGTTTATCTTCAGTGTTTATCAGAGCTGTGGTTCTCACAGTAGGCATCTGGCATCTATAAGGAGAATAAAGTCCCACCAGGTTTCAGCGACCACATACAGAAAGTAGAGGCTGCATTGTGTGGCAAAGAGAAGTGCTGGGGGCCTCGCTGGCTAGGTCTCTTCTTTACTCTGCTTTCCTTTCCTGGATGTTAGAATGGGATCCCTCAGCAACAGGAGTCGTAAGTTTACACGAGACATTTCATCTTCCAACAGCACAAGGAAGAGCAGAGCTCCTGAAGATCAGCCTTCGGGAGGTGGAGCTGGATCCTGACATCTGCCTGGAGGACATCGCAGACAAGACTGAGGGCTACTCGGGCGCTGACATCACTAACATCTGCAGGTGTGTCTCGGTGACCTGTGGCTGAGCCCCCACGTCAGTTTTATGTGTGCAGGATAGCTGGTCTTACCATCAGTGGCATTAGCCTCAAACCTGAAGGTAGCACCCTGTTTCCTGGAGGCTTGCACTTATTTTTTTTCTTTTCAAGTAGCTTTCTTTCTTTTTAAAAGGTTATTTTTTGACATTATAATATAATTACCACACTGTTCTCCCTTCACTTTCCTTTCGCCGACCTGACTGCCTAGACGTAAACAGGAGCAGCCATGCTAACACCCAGGCCGCCAAGCTCAGGAGTCCTAGACAGAGAAAAGCAGACAGCCAAGGAATGCTGAGAGCAGAGAGACAGTCTTCTTGCATGCAGTGCACAAATGGTCAGCTCTAAAGACATACACATGTAATATAATACAGATGTTTCCCCGTAATCTACACCTTGATTGATGGTTTGACAAACACATACATAATATGATGGCTTTTGCTTTCTCTTGCTCAATTCTTGATACCAGGTCCTCTGTTGCCCCGACTGTCTGTACATTCATGCTCCTCCTGCCTCTGTCTCAGAAATGCTAAGATTACGGACACTCTCTTAGGGTTTTGCTAGGGTTTTGCGAGTGCTGGTCAAGTGCTCCACAGAAATACTGTGTCTTACTTGGCAACAGTAGCTGAGCAGCCCCTAGCCAATCGGCTTTAGGGTGGAGCCCAGCCACGGAAGCAATAGCGTGTAGCTTTATTGGGCAAATTTGGACCACATGAGGATGAACAAAGTTGACCGGTTTCATTGATGGAAGAGACAGTTTTCAGTTTCCTTCCACATTAAGGACTTCATGATTGTAGCTACATCACTGGAAACCGAGAACTTAGCTCTTACATGGAGAAGTCTGCATCCTGGGCTCCTGGCTCTCCCTGAGAGCTTTAGCATCTCCTCTCCTGTGTTTTCTGTGGGTGCATTTGAGTCTACAGGCCTCATGCTCACTATAAGTAACACAGTCTCTGTAGTAAAACACTGGCAGACCTGAAGGTGAGACTGTCTTGTCCTCCCTGGTAGGTCTTGATGAGAACACAGTTGATCAGGAGAAGCGTCCCACAGACATCCCCAAGGCAACCTGTGTATGGAGTCGCTCACTTCCCTGCCTTTACTCCATTTGCCCAGGCTGTACACTGACTTATTGGCTGTAGACTTGAATCATTTTAACATTAGCCAAATGTTCATTCCAAGTCTGCAATTCTGTATTCCAAAATTGATTTCCTCTTCCTAAACTTCTAGGCTGTTTTTGAGGCACAGAGAAGAAAACTGGGTACTAGCTGAGCTCGCCCCAGGCCTCTGTGATAACGTGTACTTCCCAACTCCTATCCTGTTTCTGTGTGTGTGTGTGTGTGTGTGTGTGTGTGTGTGTTTTGCAGGTGTATGAATGTGTGCAGATGCCTGTGCGCATGTGTGCACTTGGAGATCAGAGATCAATCTTAGATGTTGTTTCTCAGGTGCTGGCTATCTGATTTTGATATCTATATGATAAATAGGGGTGGGTTTCTTTTTGGTTTTGCAGGGTCTCACTGTGTATCTCTAGCTGGCTATGTAAACAATGTTAGACCCAAAATCATAGAAGTCTGCTTATTTCTACCTTCTGGTTACTGGGCTAACTCTGTGTACCACTATCCCTGGCCTCACCCTGGATTTTGAGACAAGGCCTCTCAGTGGCCTTAGGATTGTCAAGTAGGCTAGGATAGCTGGCCAACAGGCCCTAGGGATTTCTGTTTTCACCTTCCCAGGCCTACAATGACAAGCATGTGCCAATATACCCAGAATTTGGGGGGGGGGGGTGGAGTGGGAATTGAACCCTTGGTCTTCATGCTTAGATAGCCAGCAGGATTCTAACTGAGCTATCTCCCCAGCTTGGTTTTGGTTTTGAATCTCTTCTGAAGCTTCAGGATGTGACTGGAGTCTTCTAAGAAGTATAAGGAAAGCACATATAACTCGGTCCTCCGAATGTTTGTGGTAACATTGTAATACAACGTTTGTGGTAACATTGCTGAGAGCAGGTGCAGGAATGGCTGCTGACTCCTCCGCCTGTGATTCCAGGGACGCTTCTTTGATGGCCATGAGGCGACGCATCAATGGCTTGAGTCCAGAAGAGATCCGGGCCCTGTCCAAGGAGGAGCTGCAGATGCCTGTCACCAGAGGGGACTTGGAGTTGGCGCTTAAGAAAATCGCCAAGTCTGTCTCTGCGGCAGATCTGGAGAAGTACGAAAAGTGGATGGTTGAGTTCGGGTCTGCGTGATTGGTCAGCTCATCCATTTCTGGGAGTTTTGTTTATGAAATATGAAGAAATTTCTGAAATTAAAAACAATCTGGAATTTTTAATCAGAGAAATCTTCACTTAAAGGCCAAAACAAAACAAAAAATGCCTAAAGGTACAGAGAAACGTAGTTGAGAAACAAGAGACACTCATAGAGTCTGCTGGCTTTGGGTTACCTAGCCTTACACTGGTGGTACAGAAGAAGCAAGCCAATGGCTTGGGCTGAGGGAGCGGCTCTATGCAGGGAGGGCCTTGTTTACAAAGCATTGGCAAAGTTTTCTTGCGCACACTTGCATTGACTGTTTGTTTGGAATTGTCACTTTGAGTGGAATGATCGTGAATTCTTTAGGAAATGATGATCTTTAAATGTGTAGAATGTAATAATTCCTGTTAGAGACTAATCTGTAGTTAGTATACTTACTGCTCCTGGCTCACCAGTTCCTCTGTTAGCTGCTGCCTTATGTCCGTCAGGGAAGAGTCTGTGGCCAATGGCTCCTTAGACATTTGCCAAGTGTTTTTTCCCTGGCCTGCAGTCATTGTGCCGGTGCCTCTCGTGCTTGCTTCCTTTGGAACGATGGGAAGAGTCCTTACTTTCAGCTGCAGCCTTCACCCTTGAAGCTCTCACTTCACTCAGTATGCCCAAATCAATATGGCTATTGCTTTTTCTCACCTCTAACACTGTATGCTTTGTAGAGTTTGACTTTGGTGTTTAGATCAGTAATCTGATTCTAAGCAAGACTAGTCTCCTAGGCTAATGCAAAAGAACCGTTTCCCACTTTTCTACATGTGAGTATTTTGCCAGCACATATGTCTGCATACCACATGCTTGCAGTGCCTGAGGAGGCCAGAAGAGAACATTGGATCCCCTGGTTCTGGAATTATAGCTGTGTGAGCCACCATGTAGATGCTGGGAACCAAAGCCAGGTTCTCTGTATAATGGCTGAGTCACCCTCCAACCCCACACACAGAATCTATGAACTTGTACACGCAGTGGGACTAGAGCAGACATCTGCCATGCTCATTAGACATGGAGTTAGCCGGGAAGGAGGATCTCAGAAAGGGAGCCACATGAGTGTGGTCACACGCCCTGTCCCCTGATGTTCCTCCTCTGGAATTAACTTATGCCTGCCCCTTCTGGATCATCAGGCAGTGCTTTCATTGACTTTAAAAGCTTGTCTAAGCCAGGCAGTGGTGGCGCACGCCTTTAATCCCAGCACTTGGGAGGCAGAGGCAGAAGGATTTCTGAGTTCCAGGCCAGCCTGATCTACAGAGTGAGTGCCAGGACAGCCAGGGCTACACAGAAAAACCCTGTCTTGAAAAAACAAACAAACAAAAAAAGCTTGTCTAATAATAGGCTGTTTCTCAAGCTTATTTTTAAATCATATACTATATACACCTTAGAGGTACTTTTAAAAACTCCTAGTATGTTGTTTAAGATATTTGACCTCTTTTTCTTACTAAAACCTATAAATGCATCATGCTCTTTTCAGGAGACATAAACCTGACTCTTTAAACTCGTGGATTCATCTGGTTACTATAAATTGCCCCCTTTCTTCTGAGACAGAGTGAAGGGGTCTAGCAGGCTGGACCATGACCAACACAGGCCTGAGCATGGCAAACATGGCACTGACAGGTTTTGCCCTTCACCCTTTTCCCCCTGCTCAGCTGTTAGATCTCGGTCCTGAAGCTCCTTATCAAGGTCTGGCCCATACTTGGTCACTGACTCGTTCCTGAGACTGAACACCAAGGTCCAGCAACCAGACTTCATTATTTTGGCTAACCTAACTAAAACACCCAATCAGATCTTACCAGCACAGTATAGCTCATTCTAAGACAGAACTACCCCTTTTCCTCTTAAAATTAACACTTACAAAACTATTTACTGTTGTTTCTGTGTAATTCAGATTCAGCCACCTTGTCTCTCTGCCTTGCTTAATAAAGGTTCTCTTTGCATTTGGCTTGTGCTTGGCTGTAGGTGTTTGGGTGTCGTCTGTGCCTATCCTGGAGTTCAGAGGGGAGCATCCCACAGAACACAGGTCCCGTCACACAGATTATAAAATTTCAAATCAAAAGACATCATTTTATTGTAATGGGACTAATTTTGAAAAATTAGACTGAGAGACTTTTCCTTCCGTGAACAAACTTGCTTTTATTTATTTATTTTGAGGAAGAGTCTTCTTTGTTGCCAATGCTGGTCTTCAACTCTTAGGCCCAGCTGTTTCAGCTTCCAGAGTAGCTGGGACTCCAGGCACCACACCACACCAAACGTTTATTTATAAACGTTTAAAATAAACATTTAATGTGGAAGGCTGATTCAGGAGGAGCAGTAGGAAACAGGAACAGCCCAGATGTCCTCCAACTGCTGAAAGGATGATGAAAATATCACACACGCACGCGCACACACACACACACACACACACAGAGAGAGAGAGAGAGAGAGAGAGAGAGAGAGAGAGAGAGAGAGAGAGAGAGAGAGAGAGAGAGAGTCTGAAGCCAGCCTGTATGGAATAGCAAGGCCCTGTCTCAAAAGTCAAACAGAAAGAAACAACCCCACTCAAATCCTCTTGTGCTTAAAAAAGAAAGAGAAAGGAAGGAAGGAAGGAAGGAAGGAAGGAAGGAAGGAAGGAAGGAAGGAAGGAAGGAAGGAAGGGAAGAGAGAGAAGAGAAGAGAAGAGAAGAGAAGAGAAGAGAAGAGAAGAGAAGAGAAGAGAAGAGAAGAGAAGAGAAGAGAGACAAAAAGACCTTCTCTATAACCCTGCTGGCTGGTAGACCTTTTCTGGCTTTGGCATTACTTATCTTGCATAAACCTATTCTTTCTGAAGTCCTCATGCACCCGCAGTGCAGCCCTGGGTCTATCCCAAGGTAGGTGGTGGTCTGTACTAAGTAAGTCACATGTGCTCCCTCCATTTCTCCCTCTTCATATGCTGTCAGTGGACAGCAAAGTTTGCTTGTCTTAAACCCCTGTACAGATCTGCAAGAGACCACTCAGATGTCTCTCTCTTGTAAGATGCGCTGTCTGTACACTGTCATGGCGGCAAGAGGCGTGTTACCTTGCCCACAGTAGGGATTGTTTTCTTTGCTGCTCTGGGTTGTAAAGCAGATGTGTCATCACAGTAGAAGTAGTTGACTCTACTTCCTTGGGAAACAGGAGCATTGGCGTGCAGCAGGGACTGTGTGTGCGTAGTTGTGTGACAGGAGCGTCGTGGATAGTCCTGTCATGGGCACACTGTGCTGATCACCTTCTGTGTACACGGTGGATGGAGGTGCGTGATTTGCCAAGCTGTGCTGAACTCTGAAGCTCTGGCTGGACATTTTCTCCAGTAACTGTCACTCCTGGCTTCTGCTACTAAAGCATGAGTTTAGCTCATAAATGGGGAGATGACAATCTATGTGTTTGGGAAAGAGGATATACAAAAAGGGTTTCCCCAGATGCTTGTTTAAAAAAAAATAAACAAACCTTTGATTGGCTTTAAAATGAAAAGTTTTAAACAATTAAACAATTGGTTTAAACAATCAAACAATCAGTTGTCTAAACAATTGATTGTTTAAACACACAAACAATTTAAAATAAAGCGATTAAAGATCTATTTTAATGCACCCACTTTATAATTTTTGTGCCATAATTACACAAGTAATTATGATAAGTGTATAGGCAGCTAATGTGTTTGCTGCAAAAGTTTTACTTCCATAATTTCTTTTTTAAAGAAAGATAATATTAGTAAAATGTCCCTGACAAATGGCTCCTTAAGGGAAGCTGTGGCCTCCTAGTTATTCAGCTGCGAAACAGGTGACATCACAGGTCTTTCACTCAATCAGTTTGATCATTCTGCAGAGTGACAATAGTCATCAGAAATACCAGACATTGTGGGAGCATCCTGCGGGGGGTGGGGGGTGTTGCAGGAGAGCCTGGGTCACAGTTCAGTCACATAGCTGTTTAACTTTCAGGTAGTTCAAAAAGTGGGGTGGAGTAGAGAAACCAGCACCCAAAAGCAGGCAAGCAGGTACACAGAGTCCTTAAAGGAGCAGCCACCCAGGAGGTGTGAGCCCAGTTTACAGTATTAATTGTCGCTCTTTATCCCTGTGTGTATTGTGACTTTGTGGGGAGCATTAATCTTCTTAGTTCTTAGGTATCTGAGTTCATGAGGTTTCCTTCCTTGGATACACTGAGAATCCCAACCCCGCAGGAGTCTGCCCAGTTAATGTCCTCCTGCACTTGAGATGCAGGTGTGAGCTAGGCCGTCATTTGCATAGTGGGCGTGGCTCTGGCCTCCCTAGTGTGGTCTTTTGTCTCCCTCCCCCCATAATAGTACATTTTCTCTGCTCTCTTATTAAATATAGATCACAGCTAGGGTATGCTTCGTGCTTGGGGATAAAATGTTAGGTAGGACTCGGCCTTTTCTAAGAAAAGATCTAACTGTGACGAACGAGGAAAGAATCAGGACTACTCTGACTTTTTCATATCTTTGTTTTGTTGCTTAGAGTTTGAATGTACAGTGTTTTAAATGTGTGATGCACATAATACTTATGTGAATCTTAAGAGTCCATCACAACTGAAGAAAAGAAGTCCAAGTTGAAGAAGGCATTGGGGCAAACTAACCCTCACTGGGACGCTCACTGGGGGTGGGGGAGGGTAAACTAACCCTCACTGGGACGCGCATCCACACTGATGATCTCTGCAGTTTATTTACCTCGTTGTAATTACTACAAGTTTACTTATTTATGCTTTTAATTTAGGCTTTTTTGATTTATTTAATTTTTGGGTCATTTGCTTTTGATATTGTTTCTTAATGTGGAAACTGAGTATTTAAAATATTAGGTCTGTATGGTAATATATTTTTTACGTATTTACTTAGTAGTAATTTGAATTTTTGCTAGTTTTTTTTTTTTTTTCTCTCTGAAAACTGTAGCTTTGATGATATTTTTCATTTCAGGTGCCTTGTTAATAAAAACATGTTAAGAGGATTCTATGAAATCATTTCTGCTCTGCTTTTCCCGCACCTTAAGAAAACTAAAAACAAAATTAAAACCTGAATATTGGCTTAATATTAGTGGTAATACTAGTGGTAGTGGTATGGGATTGGTATGGGGGTTGATGCAGGGACTTGAGCCTTGTATGGAAGAAGGAAAAGAATGCACGCTCAAACTCACTCTGCTATTCTCTCTCTCTCTCTCTCTCTCTCTCTCTCTCTTCTCTTCTCCTCTCCTCTTCTCTCTCTCTCTCTCTCTCTCTCTCTCTCTCTCTCTCTCTCTCTCTCTCTCTCCTCTCTCTTCTCTCTGTTCTCTCTGCACTGTACTCTCCCTGCTCTCTGCTTCCCCCTCCCAGGCACACATACCCTTGCCCTCAGGAGGGTCCCTTGTAGTTTTAGGCATTTCTTCCCTACAGAGAACAGATCTCAGATCTGTTCTCCCTGCTGTTTTTACCTCCTCCTGGTAACTTCACAATTCTAAACTGGAATTTTAAAATTAGTAGTATTAGTATTATTTTGAGACAGGGTCTTACTTGTAGCCCCTGGCTAGTGTGGACATAAATATGTAAATCAGGCTGATGTCACAGAGAGCAGCTTGCCTTAAAGGGTGTGATCCTCTGTGAAGTGTGTGGCCAGCCTTTATTTGAATGTATTTCACCCTGAGGAGCAGGTTCTCGGTATAGCACACGGTCTACTGGTTCCTCGGGGTTCTGGAAATACAAACCAACATGGTGGTATTAAACGTATGGTCCCTAACAGTCCCTCTGTCCACCCCCTGAGAACCTCGGCATTTCATGAAAACACTCGTGTTCACACGTACTACCCTCCCTCGGTGGCCACTCTGTGGACACCGTGTCCGGTGGGACCCTTACACGACAGAATGGCTTGTAGGTGTGCCTCTAAGATTTTACTTCCAGTGTTTGCCATCCAGTATCTGAAGCCAATTTAAATAAAAGGTGTTTCTAAGTTATATCTGCTAAATGTGTTTCTCTCACATTTCATGCTTGAGCCTTCTGGTGTATAGTGATGTGTGCGTGCTTCTTGTGCCCAGGGTGAACAACAGACCCCTCACTGGCCGCTATGAACTTTTTCATACTTTTCTCATGAAATTTTGTTTTCTGTGCAACTTAGGAATAATTTTAAGGTTGAAGTGGTAAATGTGTGTGGTTCTCCAATTAACCATTTTAATAAATATTTATGTGGTACTATTACGTAGTGAACATTCCATATGATGAATTTTCCATATCCTGAGTCTTATTTTATGATACTACCAAAAGTCATTTCTTGGATTATCGGACTTTATTTTTTAGAAAACTTTAAGGAAAACACAAACAGAAGTGGTTCTTACAGTTCCCACACTCCCTCGCCAGAACCCCCGCCTCGCCTGCATTAGTGTATTGCATTGACTTGGTACAAGTGCTCCTGTATGAGAGTCCATAGCTTGCCATGGGGCTCAGTCTGGATAGTGTTCTAGATTTTAACAAGAACATAGTGCATGTACCTAACAGAACTGTTTCATGGACAATCATTTCACTGCCCTGAAAATCCTGTGGACCATCTGGAGCTCCCAGGTCCTCCCCGACACTTCCCGGGCCCTCTCCCCACCTCGCAGGGCCCCCTGCCATACTCTTCTGTCCCTGTAGCTTCGCCTTTTCCAGGTATCCAGTATAGTTAGAGCCTTTCAGACTGCAGGGAGTCATCCACGAAACAGTGACACCTCTCACATTTCTCTGTGGCTTCATCAAATGCTATTCCACTGTATGGATACACCACCACACTTTGTTTCTTCACTACCTCCTGAAAGGCGTCTCGGCTGCTTCTGAGCTTCAGCAGTTATGATACAACGGCTGTAAACCATGCTTGCATATTTACAACATTCCTGCACGGTTTCTGGGTGTGCATTAAGTTCTTCAGCTTCTTCCTTTTCTTCCTATGGTCCCTGGAGCATGGTAAGATTGGTTTTACGTTTATAAGAAACTACAATGCTGTCTTCCTACAAGGTCAAGGGCCCCTTGAACTTGCACTAGCAGGGACTATGAGTTCCCCTCGCTCTGAACCCTTGCCAGTGTTTGGTGGGGGTCGATGTGTGGCTCTCACCATTTTGGTAAGTGTGTAATTACTGTTTTAATTTGCTTGTCCCTTATGACAGCTGATGCTGGGCATCTTTCCATATGTCCATTCATTTGTAAACTTCTTTCATGTGTACAAGCATTTTGCCAGCATTTATGTGTGTGTACTACATGCATGCAGTGCCTGAGGAGGCCAGAAAAGGGTCTTGGGTCCTCTGGAAACAGAGTTACAACAAACGGTTGTGAGCTACCATGTGGGTGCTGGGAACTGAAAGCTGGGTCCTCTGGAAGAACAGCTAGGGCTCTTACCTGCTAAGCCATCTCTTCAGCCCCTACCCATTAATGTCTAATGAGCTGTGACTAGAGCCTAGCCATAGCACACTCTTTCTCTGGCTTCTTAAGTGGGAGGTTTAATTTATCTTTTTCTTTGTGGAGCAGAATTATGGACACCAACTACTTGGTTGGCATTTGTTTTTCAGTATTCCTAACAGTCTGTATGACGTTAATGGCCTTTCTTCCTTTTCCAGTCTGCAGTCACCTAGCTGGTGAAGCCATTGCTAGGCTGCGGGAATCCGTGGAGAATGAGTTCAAGCTGTTTGGAGGCAGGGAGAGGTGAGGTCCGGGTGTGCAAATTGTATGTCATTTCTCCCGTTTCTCTGTGATTCTGCCTGATGGTTAGTGTTAGTCGTCATTCTGACCGGATCTCCTGTCACCTAGGAGACAAGCTTCTGGCACACCTGTGAGGACGTATCTAGATTAATATTAGTGTCTGAGAATGTCTGAGAAGTCATCTTCTTTATGTCAATTGATGTAGGAAAGTGTATCTTAACTGTGGGCTGGACTGTGCTAGAGAAAGTGAATGGGGCACTAGAACGCATGTGTCCCTCCTTGCTTTCTGATTGTGGATCCTACGTGGTTAGCCACGTGACCAGATGCTTGAAGCCTCTGCTACTGTGACTGTCCCACCATGATGGGCGGAATTGTAAGCCGGAATAAACCATTCTCCCTTATGTGGCTCTTGGCAGAGTCTTCTTATCAAAACCACACAAGAAAAACAAAGACACGCAAATCCCAGAAGGACTCTGGGTGTGCCAAAGTGTGAAGTTGGGATTTGCACATAGCTATATTGCCACACAACTGGGTCATATTTGCGGCTTGGAAGGTGCCTGGAAACAGTGGCCCCAGTGTTCTCACTTCCTGTGACCACAAATGTGGCTTTACCTTTCCAAAGTGTAGACGAGAAAAGACTTGGGTAAGTGGTACCAAACTAGAAGAGGCCAGGAAGGGCCGAGTTGTCCCACTCTGTCCACTAGTGCTTTCTCCTTTGTCTGGGCCCCAGGACCAGTGCAGCTTGAAGTTGTGAGATGGATTGGGGCAGAGCAGAGTTCATTGCTATGGTGTTTCCCCCCGAGAAACCGAGAACGCTGTGAGCGTTGCCGGATCCCTCTGTCTGCACCCTCTACTTCCTTCCTAACAGAGGGACGGGGTTTCCCTGTCCCACCTGGCTGGTTCTCCGTCTGCCCTGCAAACAGGTGGGAAAGGAAGCAAATTTTGTCCCCTTTATAGTCTCTTTTCTAACCTTACCTCTCCCAACTCGCCATGACCCAGAGCTGAAATCAGGAGCCAATGATGGTCCAAACATCTCTCTTTGAGGTGAAGAGTTGACTGGCGATTTTCAATGATCTTCTAATCTAGGAACCAACACGTGTGCATTTCTCACTGGGAAGCGAAAGCCAGGTCACATGTCAGAGAGCAAAATGTTTGTGACATGCACAGCTTGAGTATTCCTTATTCAACATGCTGGCCACCAGAAGTGCTTAAGAGTCTGGCCACTTTGGAACTTGGGAATATTTGTATATATCTTGAGTCTGGGACCAAAGTTTAAACTAAGACTCTGTGTTTTGTATGTCTGTTATAGGTGTTATAATGAAGGTAATCTTACATGGTATGTTTACTAGACCTTTATTTTGACTGTGCCCTGTCAGTAGGCAAGTGGTGGTCTCCACTTTCGGTATCTTGTCTAGAATTCCAATTCTAGAACATCTTGGCTTGGGGGTGCAGAGCTGATTATTTCAAGTTGGCAGTAGTTAAGAAATACAAGACACTAGCCTGGAAGAAATGAAGATAACATTTGCAATGCCAAGTATATTTGAGATACATTTATTGTTATTAGATTTCTACTTGGCCTTCTGCAGGAGAGGGCACAGGCTGTAGAGTGACCTGGCTTTTATGCAGGATCACAATCTAGCCTAGCTCCAGTTAGACCCCAGATTGCTCCAAGCAAAGCTAATCATAGACAAAAGTTTGTTGCCGGATTTGCTCTGCCTTCTGAGCAAATCACCTTCCCTTCTGGGCAGGGCATGTTTACCAGGACGCTTTCAGAGAGCATCATAGCACACCCTGCTGCTTTTTACCCTAGCGATGGGGATGGGGAATCAAGTGCTCCAGTGTCATGAGATGTAACCTGGGCTGTCTGTCGCTGCTGCTGCTGCTGCTGCGCCGGAGGGCATGTGCATGGGTCTTATTTTTCAGCGCAAGGCTTGATGGGATAAACTAAGCATCCGGAGAGCTTCAGAGAAATGCATTTAGAGCCTCCCATAAGTGGCCCAGCTCTCCAGGAGTTGCACACTCAGAGGCTGGGCCTCATTCTCCTGGCTGCGTGTATGTTTGTCCTCAGCTACTGGGTACCATTGAAGCCCCACTCCACAGCCTAGTTTCACGCCGACTACTCCAGATGTCTTTCAGTTAGCACTTCTTCAGTAATTTTTTAAACAAATAGCCAACCACAGTATGACTACCCTTCCATAACATAAATCTTGGACGGCGGAGCTTGCAGTTATTATGCAGTTAAGGGTGGCTGAACTGTCGTGACCCAGCTGAGGTTGGTTAGCTACCGCGGGGTATTTTTCAAGCATTTTGAAATCTGTTTTGTAACACTCCTCAGACACACTTTGCAAACACATTCCCTCGAGTGTTTAAACCCTCGCCCGTCTTAAGGGAAATACAACCCATATGTTTCTCATTCATTTTGCACTTAACTCATCAAAGTTGTTTTTTAAGAGCAGTTTGTTTTCTACAAAGTCGTAAGAACCCTTCTCATGAAGTCTGTTAGCCTTTAAAAGCTTTCTTCCCTAATCTTAACTTTTTCTCCCTTGATAGATGTGGATAAGTATTTTAGCTCGGTTTAAGCTAACGGAGCTTGAAGTCTAAGCTAGCTCCGGATCCAGGGTAATAAATGAGTCTGGTGTCACGGTGAGAACTGATTCCCTCTGCTTTGAAAAGCAGATACCAGCAAAGGACTTGCAAAATGTGCCTTTGAAGGAGAGCGTTCGCTGTCTCTCGCACTCAGTGGAGGGGAACCGTTCAAGCACGTACACTAAACTAGTTACCCATCATGCATGCTGGAGTTACATTCTTCATCAGCATTCAGATATACCAGAAAAGACGCTCATTTAAATTCAGCAGGCAGGGGCTGGAGACAGCACAGTTGGCAGAGCGCTTGCCTAGCACCCGTGAGGCTCTGATTTAATTCTGTAGTACTATAAGAAAACAGGCCTATAATCCCAGGGCACAGAAGGTAGAGGAGGCAGGAGGATCACCCTGAGCTACAAACAAGTTTGAGGCCAGGATGCCTGAGACCCTGCCTTCTAAAGAAATGAGAAATGAATCCTGACAGGTTGACTTAGTTTTCCATGTGTAGGTTGTGTATCCCCTTATCCAAAATGCTTAGGGCCAAAGGTGATTCAGACTTTGGAGTTGTTTGTATTTGGGGGTATTTGCACAGATCTTACCAATTGAGCACACCCAGTCAAAAACTCTGAAATCCAAAATGGTCCAGAATCTGGAAAGAGTATCATGTCTGTTCTCAAAAGTTTTAGATTGGTGGTTTTCAGATTGCAGTTCTCAACTTTTCCTGAAACTTTTTACAAGATATTATTCTCAACCAAATTAATAATTTATTGTGAAGTTACAGTAATTGTCCACGTGTCTATTTCAGAAATATTCTCCACCAGAGATTTAGCTCAGCAGGTTCCGAGTTGCCTAGCAGTGGGGTTTTGAGACCAGCTTTCTGTTTAGCTCTGACTAAACCGGTTAATGGTATGAAGTCTTCTTAGAATAAGTAAGGTCATTACAGTGGAGTTAAAGGAAGCATGCCTGCCGACAGCTAATTGGACAGACTGTCATAAGCCACAGGGACTCGGGAAAGAGCTGCAGCAGCATAGCAACAGAAAGGGGCTTGCTTGAGCAGCTAGACACCGCTCAGAACAACGGAGAATGGCGCCATTTCCAATAGTTCCTGGTAGAGAAGTGTGCTTCCACCAACCACAGAATGCACCTTGGCACCCCTACCTTTAATAGCTACTTTTTTCCTAGGACTTATTTAACAGATACATCTTTTGGGTGCCTTTCAGAGTAACTCAGCTTCGCAGAGACTCACTGGTTTGTGCCACAAAGGACTCTCGTAATGTTTTAGTGAGACTATACTGAGAGGTTAATTTAAGAGTTAGCCCTTAGACTTGGTTGAAATTAAAACAAGAACAACTTTACTTACTTTGTACTTCCCTAGGTGATAATTTTACAAAAGAAACACACAGATTTCAAGGTGTACAGAGAGCAGTATTTGTAGAAACTACTTCCTCTCAGCCCTGGCTGTCAATCCCCTTCCCCGTGACTATGGGGCTGGAGCTTGCCAGCCCTCTTCCCTAGCCTAGGACAGTCTGCTCCAGCTTTGACAGTGCTTCCAACCAGGAATAACGTGAGTGAAATGCAGCCAGGTATGTGCTGGTATATCCTCCCAATGTCAGCACTCAGGTAGAGAATCATGGGTTCAAGGCCTGTCCGGGCTAGTTAGGGAGACCCAGGAAAGAAGACAACACTGCACAGTGAGACCTCGTGGAAGAGCAGGGAGCCAGAGGTGCAGCCCAGCGCTAGATGCCTCTGTGTGTGCGAGGCCCTGGTTTGACTCACAGCACCACCCCAACATACACAAACATCTACCCCTCCCCGCACCCCCATTAACCTATTGATGGCTTATAGGACTTTTGTAACTGACAGCATTTGTATATCATTTCTAAGAACACAACACAGGCATGTTAACAATTAGACTGGTGAACACTGAAAACCTTATTGGCACAAAACCTTTACAAAAAATGGTGAATAGTTTGTGCTAAAAGCCATGGGGTTGAATGTGTTTCATTTGCTTGGGGGGTGGGTGGGTAACAATTTGGGGACACTGATGTTGTTTATTCCAACACTTAATCTCAGTGATTGTTACTGCTCACAGAGTTAACTTTACAAGTGTCGAGGTCCAGACAGAAATCACTGGCTGCAATTCTCAGTCCTGAGCATCATTTTCAAGCATTTCTTTGGGCCAGGAACACTAGGAATCCTCTCTGCCAGTCACTGGGAAGTGACGTCACCTGTTATTGCCTGGAGTTGTACTTGTGGGCTTTAGGGCGTTCTGTGAGCCCCGGGCCCTACTCATCAGCCGTCTTCTCTGCAGCCTCCCTGCCCCTGCATCTTTGCTCAACTCTGGAAAGCCAGTTTTATTCCTTGCTGCAGGGTGAGATCAATTTTTTAATGAGCTTCATTGTGAACCATGCCCACTAATTATGCAGGAATTTTTTGTTTAACTTTCAAGTTTTCCTTGATGCTCCTCTGTTCCACTTCACATTAATTGGAAGGTCGAAGTTTTGTATTAACAGTGCAAAATCCACCAAACCTCTTCCTTTAAAGGTTTTTTTTTTTTTTTTTTTTTTTTTTCAACGAATAGGAAAATTGCTTCAACCGTAAGTTGCCATATTAAGAGTTTTAATAAGAGACTATGTTTTTGGCAACAAAACCCTGTAACAGTGGGAGCATTTCTCCACATCAGTCTCCATCTGACAGATTCCTTTTTTTAAATGATCATTGTTCCCTCATTTTAAGAGAGAATTAAATTAGACATAATTGAGATAAGCATTTCATTGTGTGTGAATACATACTATGCTTGCTATGCTATGCATATGTGCACATGTACTTGCTATGCTATGTGTATATGCATATGTACTTGCCATGCTATACGGATATGCATATGTACTTGCCATGCTATGCGTATATGCATATGTACTTGCTATGCTATGCATATGTGCACATGTACTTGCTATGCTATGTGTATATGCATATGTACTTGCCATGCTATACGGATATGCATATGTACTTGCCATGCTATGCGTATATACATATGTACTTGCCATGCTATGCGTATATGCATATGTACTTGCCATGCTATACGGATATGCATATGTACTTGCCATGCTATGCGTATATGCATATGTACTTGCCATGCTATGCGTATATGCATATGTACTTGCCATGCTATACGGATATGCATATGTACTTGCCATGCTATGCGTATATGCATATGTACTTGCCATGCTATGTGTATATGCATATGTACTTGCCATGCTATGCGTATATGCATATGTACTTGCCATGCTATGTGTATATGCATATGTACTTGCCATGCTATACGGATATGCATATGTACTTGCCATGCTATGCGTATATGCATATGTACTTGCCATGCTATGCGTATATGCATATGTACTTGCCATGCTATGTGTATATGCATATGTACTTGCCATGCTATGTGTATATGCATATGTACTTGCTATGTTATGCGTATATGCATATGTACTTGCCATGCTATGTGTATATGCATATGTACTTGCCATGCTATGTGTATATGCATATGTACTTGCCATGCTATGTGTATATGCATATGTACTTGCTATGTTATGCGTATATGCATATGTACTTGCCATGCTATGTGTATATGCATATGTATTTGCTATGCTATGCATATATGCACATGTACTTGCCATGCTATGTGTATATGAATATGTACTTGCCATGCTATATGTATATGCACATGTACTTGCCATGCTATGCGTATATGCACATGTACTTGCCATGCTATGCATATATGTATATGTACTTGCCATGCTATGTGTATATGCATATGTACTTGCTATGCTATGCATATATGCACATGTACTTGCCATGCTATGTGTATATGCATATGTACTTGCCATGCTGTATGTATATGCATATGTACTTGCTATGCTATATATAGCAAATGTTTAATAAAAACCAATCCCTACCCTTTCTGTGTGTGAGGCACTGCAATGTTCTCCATTGAATTCCTTCTGTAGAACTGCTAGATCTGAGGCAGGAGACTAGGTCCCCTCCAGCTGGCCCCTGCATGCACCCCCACCCCACCCACCCCTGGCCCCACAGTGCGTCTGTGGCCCTTTCTAGAAGTGGGCTGGGGAGTAGCAGAAACTCATGCCCCTGTCTGCATGCTCCCATGGTGCTCCTGATTGGTTGTCAGGAACAAATTTATCCTTTAAGTGCCTTCTCATTCTCAAGGTGACACCCTGGGCATCTGTTTCCTCCTCATTCACTTTATGCTGGAGATTTCTACTTCTTCAGTGCAGTCACTGGTTTCTTGGTTTCGATTGGTCTGTATAGTGTAGTCCTTGGATGACCTGGACAAGCTTTTTGTTGTTCTATTTTTTGTGTGCATGGATGCTTACCTGTGTGTGTGTGTGTGTGTGTGTGTGTGTGTGTGTGTGTGTGCGCGCACGCGTGCAGCGTACACATGCCTGGTGCCCACAGAAGGCAGGAGAGGTTGTCAAATCCTCTAGCACTGCAGTCGCAGATGATTGTGAGCTGCCATGTGGGTTCTTGGAGTTAAACCTGGATCTTCTGCAAAAGCATCAAGTGCTCCTAACCTCCGAGCCATCTCTCTCTCCAGCCTAGACCAAAGACAAGTTTGATTTCTGATTGATGGTTCATTTCTCCTGACTCATACAGTCCTGACATCTGGATGGGGCATGAAGATACCATTATGAAGGTTGTTTCATTTTTCAGAAATCTGTCAGCAATCAGTGATCCTTGTGTTAATGTCTATGTTTCCCCATATTGTGGGATTGTCCTTTGAGGAAGGTGCCAGGTCACCAGGACTCTCATGTAAGTGTGGAACATTTAGATAGCTGCTTGCTGGCCATTGCTGATCACGAACAGGATGACAACAGAGACCCTCAGTAATAGAAAAATGTGAGGGGTGATGGCTACACAGAGGAAAGGGAGTCTTCAAAGGAAGAGTGTGGGGTGCATCCTGTGACTGGGTGAGAACAGCAGAAGGGACCCATGGATGCTTGGTCTTTTGCAGACTGCCTTCCCTGGCCCAAGAGCCATCCCCCCTGCTCACCTGTAAGCTGCTCATCGGGTCGTGAGAGGCACTGGCATTGTGAGTGCTTCAGCTCTGGAACCAGACCTGGATTCTAGCAGCTCCACAGCTTCCAAGCTGTGAGGCTTTGGGGAAGTGGCTTACCCTCTCTCTGCCTTTTATTTCACCTAAAAACAGAGATACCCATAACCATGCATGTCTGATATCTCTGCCACTCAGGAGTCTGTCAGCTCTGATGCCACACTGACCTCTAATAAGAGTCCGCGGCTATGTTGTGCTAGTCCTGGTGTGGACTAGGCCAGAGCCAGCTGTTGGTTATTGGAGGACATCTGCAGCTTTTTTGGCGTTCATGCCTCATAGTGAGAACATCCAGTACCATGGAAACCAGAGGTCAGTGCAAGTCTGCCCCCACCCCTACCCCCTGAGGAGCTCATGAAAGCCACTCAGCTTTGTCCCCTGAAACAAGCAGATACGGTAATGAACTGACTATCACTGACCCATTTCGGATTTGTGGGGTGAATGACTGACCACGTTGGCAGCTGCCAAAACTAAGGGCCACTCTGTACTTTTTGATGTGTCCCAGAGATTGTAGGTGACAAGGAGAAAAGTGATGTGCTGGACTCTCTGCCATTCCCTACCAATACTTAGGCCATTCCATGCAGCTTTCAACATTCTGTCAAAGGTGGGTTGCTTCTTGTCCAGAAGGCTTGAACCCTGCAGCTGGTGCAGCTTACCTAGAGGTCACCCCAGACATGTACACACAGAAGTACTTTGTTGAGAGTTTGGCTTTCTCAGCAATGCCCAGGAGGCTCTAAAGTCTGCTCTTCCTCTCATCTGTCTGTCCCAGCCTCATGTAGCATATAGGAGGGCATCCATCCCTGCTTTCAGTGGAAACTAAGCCGCAACCTAATTTCTCAATAAAGAGGCACTTTAGGGCAATTAGAAACATGGCATCGTTTTCTTGTTGTAGACCTGGCACAGGTCCTGTAGAAAGAATCTCATGGATTTCTGTGCACTCTGCTTAAGAGACAGACTACAGTAATGTGTTCATCCCATTTTCTTTCCACGAGAGAGAAAACACATTGGGTGATGTCAGAGCATCTCAGGTTCCACGGGACTTTCCTGAAGGTCTCCCACCTGGAGGTTTGTCTAACCCTATAGGATGTTACACAGGGGCTGGGGTGGGGGTGGGGGGATGGTGAGCCAGGATCCATTTTCCCAGCTATCCTACTTGGAATCTATATAACTCTATCATTTAGACTTGTGTAAAAATAATTTGAGCTTATTGACTGAACAACAGATCTGAGGCTTAGCCCCTGCCTTGCCCTCAAAGCTCAATCTGGTTGAGAAAGCTGTGTCAACTACAGGATACCGAGAGCAGTCAGATTCAGTGATCATGCAGCTGAGAGGCAGTCTGGAGAGGCACCGAGAAAACTTCACAGGAGAAACAGGTTACTCTAGACACATGAAGCCTGCAGTAGGCTTACTGGGTATTGAGGGAGGGGACATCAGTCCAGCAGAAGTTACGATCAGGCAGACATGGTGCAGGAGAGGGAGCTGAGAGTTCTACATCCAGATCTGCAGGCAGCAGGAAGAGACAGCCACTAGGCCTGGCTTGAGCTTCTGAAACCTCAGAGCCCTCCCCACAGTGACATACTTTCTTCCAACAAGGACACACCTACTCCAACATGGCCACACCTCCAATAATGCCACTCCCTATAAGTCTAAGGGGGCCATTTTCATTCAGAACACCACACTGTCTGTGTCTCAGTGGTCTTGTTTATCAGTGCTAGGGTAGGCCTCTCAGTAACACCGGTAGTTATTGACAATTGTCAGTTACAGTGAGGGCTGAGTCAACCCCTTCCTGCTTCCCTCTGGGGGTTAGAGATTATAGGCACTTACCCTCCAAGGGGAAGTGCCAGTCTTTGGTCATACATGAAAGTCTCCCTTCCCTGTAAAAGTGTCACCACAGTAAAGCCTTGGGTTTGATCTTCTCTGGCTGAAAAGCTCAGGGTCAAGTCCATTGTCCAGCCCATGGCTGGGCCCCAAAGAACTACAGAAATTCATTTCCTTTCATTTTTGTACAGCTTAATGGAATTGTATTGGAATGGCTGCCTGTGGGGTCCCCAGTACACCATGTCTACTCATGAGGAGGGCACCACAGTCCCCAGAGCCTTGCAGCCCTGCCACACAGTTCAGCTTTTCCAAGCTGTTGGATGATGAGTCCTCTCCATGGTCTCAGGATCTTGTCAGCTCCCTGAAGTCCCCCATCTCTCTCTTTCTCAGGCCTTTACAGTTGTCAGTAGGGTGGGGATTTTTCCACCTGTGAACCCAGCCTACTTTGGAAATCAAAAGGCACTTCCCAATTTACAGTTGTATATTAAATTCACACATTTCAGATAGAAATTCTCACAATCTGTTTTGCATTACTCAAGCTTAATGGTAATTTCTCTTGGCCATTGCCCTCAGGCTCCATAGGAAGGAAAAAAAATGGATCTGAGATGTTTATTTTGACTTTGTTCACAGATTGTAAATCTAATTAGTTCTCTATATGTTGTGTCTTTTTTTTCTTTTTCTTTTTTCTTCTTCTCTTAAAGTAGCATAGACATTGCTCTCCCGACATCTGCTAAGCAAGGGAACCGCTGTCTAAAACCGTGTCCATCCTACATCTTTTTGACAGTTCATGTAGAACATTCTTCCGTTTGCCCTGCCCCTAGTTTGATGCATCAAGTTGATGTGCACCTGTAACAGACATGGAATCTTCCTGTGAAAGGTGAGGGTCGCGTCCAGATTAGGTAATGATGCTTTGGTTATGTTCAGTATCACAAAGATGGACAAAGACTGAGCTAGAATCCATTTGTTCTGTTAGGATGATGAAATATTACACATTAATTTCAATGAACAATCCTAAGGTGGGTGGATCTCTGAGTTCAAGGCCAGCCTGGTCTACAGAGTGAGTTCTGGGACATCCAGGGCTACACAAAGAAACCCTGTCTTGAAAAACCAACAAAACAAAACAAAAACAAACCAACTAACAAAAGCCCAAACTTTGCTATGTACAGAAGGGTTCACAAAGCCCTCTCAGGGTCTGTCTGCTCCCAAGTCTCTCAGGAAATCAAGTGCCATGATCACTTGGGCTTTCCAAAGCCTTGCTTGCCTCCTTGCCACCCACCTGCATCTCCAAACACATCCTCCCTAGGTGATGGGTGAGGACAGCAGCCTGACTGGGTTTTGTCGTGCATGTGTCCCTAGTACTGTATGGATCCTGCATCTCCTTTCTGCTCTCTTCCACTGCTCCTCTTTGGTACTACGTTTCATGACCTCTTGAAAGAAAACCTATGTACACAATGCTGCTCATCTCGTGTCAGCACCATGGACAGCTTTTGAAAGCATGCATCCCTGCCCACTTCCTTGAGCCTCTGAAGTGCTCATCTAAGTGTGTGGAGGAAGTACTGGCCATGTGTGTGAATGTCTTAAGAATATTAGAGCCAGCTTTCTGGGAGGTGGTTCATTCTTTCAGAATTCTGGACAATTATCCTCAGACTCTGTTGTCCCTGGTCAGGTTCCTTGGTTTTTAGTTCTGTTACTTCTATGGACTGGAGACCCTTACACAAAGGTGTGTAGGGTAGCTCTTGGAGTTAATGGGCTTAAGGAAGTGCAGAAGTCACCTCTAAAGTTAATCTGTGTCCCTAATTTGATTTTCTACAACCTGGTCTCTTTCTTTTCCTGCCTCCCTTGCTTCAGTTTGTGCCCTGAGGCCTTTGACTGAAGGAATTCAACTGGTGTTGAATGTGTTGCCCATCCTATCTAACTACCACACAGCACGGTCATGACTGTACATGTCATTAATACATATTAAATTCACATGATTCTAAGTTTTATTAATCACTAACACTGGTCTCTGTGTATGTATGATTTGGATATCATATCACAATTGTCCACAGATTAACAAAATAGAGTGTCTTAGTTAGGGTTTCCATTGCTGTGAGCAGACACCATGACCAAGGCAACTCTTATAAGGACAACATTTAACTGGGGCTGGCTTTCAGGTTCTGAGGTTTAGTCCATTATCATCAAGGTGTGTTACAGGAGGGGCTGATGTTGGGAGCCGACTTTAGTAGAAAGCGGCTAGATCAACTTTGCAGCCATCTGGAACCATATACCCTGACGAAAGATTTGGTTTTCAATAGCCTACAACAGCTGAAGCACACTCTGATATCCCACATATTTTGTGTTGCTGTTTACTGGCCCCAGCTGCAAGGTGCATGTGGTAGTCACGCCTGCAAGACATGCAGTTCATGTGCTGTCCACGTGCTATCTACGCCATACATGCCTGTAAGGCGCACGTGCTATCTAAGCCTGCAAGGCATTGCAGTGCATGTGCTATCCACGCTATAGACGCCTGTAAGGCTTACGTCATATCAACACCTGCAAGGCACGTGGCAAAAGCCTATAAATAGCTCAGAATTCCCTTCAATAAATGAGACTTGATCAGACTTTCTGTCTTGTCTCCATTCTTCGCGTCTCTTCCCCTTTATCCTCTCTCTCTCTCTCTCACTAGACCCTGAACCGCAGACCGGAGCAGCGGTACAGGCCACGGCAGGCTGAGAGTTCAGTATCTTGTTATGAAGGCAAACAGAAGACTGTCTCCTACGTGGCTAAGAGGAGGGTCTCAAAGCCCACCCCCACACACTTCTTCCAGCAAGGCCACACCTCCTAATGGTGCCACTCTCTGGGCCAAGCATACTCAAACACCACACAGAGGGACGATTGCTTGGTCACATTTCACTTGTGTTTGACAACTAGGCATTCTGCTGAAAAGCCCAAGTGTAAACCAGAGCCTTGAAGTTGGCAGGATGGACAGATGCTAACCACACTACCTAACGTAGTGTGACTTCACAACTTTGATTTCAAAGCTGACAGGCTTTTTTTTTTTTTTTTTTTTTTTTTTTTTTTTTTTTTTTTTGGCTTTTTAAAAAGGTATATTTATTTTTATTTTATGTGTATGGGTGTTTTTGCATGTTTGTATGTATGTATGTATGTGCGTGCACCATGGGTGTGCCTGGTGTTCATGGAGGCCTGAAGAAAGGGTTGGATGTTCTGGAACTGGAATTACGGATAATGTGAGTCTGCTCATCTCTCTCCAGACCCTTCCTGCTTCTCTATCAAGGTGTGTGTGTGTACACATGCATGAGCAATGTCACTCATGTGAGTATGCATACATGTGGAGGTCAGAGGAGAACCACATAAATGTTGTCTACCTCATTTTTTGAAAGGGCTTACCACCAGCCTGGAGCACCTAGGCTAGACTGGTGGCCAGTGAGGCCCAAGGACCCTCCTGCCCTGGCTTTCTCCGTTAGTATTAGAGTTAATGCGGGTCCTTGTGTTTGCACTGAAAACTAATTGAGCCACCCCTACCCCAGCCCCCAAGGTTTTTACTTAAACAACCTTTACAAGCAGCTCTTTAGGCTGCAGGAAAGAGCTTGGTGAAGTGAATAAAGCAAAGTGTAAAGAAGTGAAGGGAGAACAGAAATTCCCCAGATGTATTAGATTGGAGAGCTGGTCTCTAAACACAGCTGTCCTCCCACATCTCCCCAGAGACACCGGGAGGTCAGTGAAGCTGGAATCGGCCAAGAAGCTAATCATGTCAGAGGTGAGAGGCACCTGGGTCACCCGCAACCACCCTGCAGTCCACCAGCCACAGGACTTTGACCATCTGCCTCCCAAACCCAGCACTTAGCACTGGGCTCTAGGGCTGGATAATTTATGCCTCTGTCTTCACTCCTTTACTGTCTACTGCATGAGAGCTAGAAACGTTTCCTGCTTACAAACTCCCAGGGACACCGCGCCCACACAGAGTCCCTACAGGCAGCTTTGTCTGCTTGATTCATTCACAGCTATACTCACACGGAAGACATAAGTCTCATGCATATTTGGCATAAGTCTCAGTACATATTTGTTGAAAGAATGAATGACACATCATAGATGCTCACTAAATCACAGCCAGACATTGGTGTGGTGTGTGTCTTGACACTAAGTCACCACGCTGTGGCTATGCTAAAGACTGAAGCTAGCTCACATCCACTTTCTTTTGTGTTTAGGTTCTGGCTGTGAGGATGGCATGGGTTTAAATGACACACACACAAAAAGTTTGGCCTAGATAACAGCTCAATGCTATTGGGAAATTAACAACTGAAGTCTGATGGTTCTGGGTTCAGATTCTGACTTGGCCAGAGTTATGACTTGGCAACAAGACTCACTTTCTTGAAAGCCTTTGGTTTCCTTGTAAACAGATAAAATGCTTCAGTGTCCTGTGTGTGTGACACAAAGTACTGTCTCCATAGATGTAAATATGACTACTACTCTCAGGCATTAGAGCCGAAAGTCTGGAGGGCAGGAACTCTCTGAAAGACTCAAGGAAAAAGAAACCAGAAATTGCTGAAGGCTTGCCCTCAGGGCTTTAATTCTCTTGCATGTCAAAGCACAGGCTCTGATTAGTTAGCCAAGTTCTTCAGAGCAGGGAGGTAGAGGCTCCAGTTGTGGAAAGAGTGCTGGTCTCCATGGCAACGGCACATTAGCTTCTGAAGCAGGCACACCTGGCATTCTCAGGTCACTCCCACCATATGGCGTCTTATATATCTCATCAAGAAAAAAAACCCAACCAACTTCTCTACCTTGACCTCCCCACTACTGCAGCGCACAAATTTGCAACACACACACACACACACACACACACACACACACACACACACACACACACGCTTCATGCAATTCACTCAAGCTATACATGCTGTGTCTCTCAGAGACCAGAAACAGCATTGAGCTAGTCAGTCGAACAAAGGATCAAAAGGACTTTGTTGTTGTTGTTGTTTTGTTTCAAAGGGGGTGCCCAAGCAAGGGAGGGACACTGGACAGATACCCCAGCTCCTCTATAAAGCAGCTCACTAATCACCTGCCAAAATGGGAGTCGAGTCTTTGAGCAGGACTCACGACACCATTTGTAGAAGTGGCCTTGCAGATTCACCACACATTGAAATGCTTGGTTTTGAATTAAAATTTAAAAGGAAAACCAATTTTTTTTTTCTGGTGTGATTTTAGAAAATGGAGATAAGCTGTAGCCACCACAGGACACCACAGACGCTTTATGGCTGGTTACTCAGAGACTTCCTGTTAGGCTTCGGAAACAGATGCTTAGAAGCTTCTTGTTAGGAGAGATGTCAGAAACGGGGGACAAAAGTCACCGTTTCTTGAAACACATCAAAGCTTGCCCTATTGAGCTGGTCTCTTCCAGCCACATTTCCCAGAAAGTCCATTAGAATTTCCCATGCTTGCTACTCTGGCATGCTTGACCGTTGCCATGGCGTCCCATGTGTAAAGAGCCTTTGAGGACAATGACCGTAAACCCACATCGAAGAAATGGTAGAGCCAAGCAAGGGTCGAGAGGTCTTGCCTTACTTTGACACCAAGAGTGGGTTGGTTTGCTTGTTTGTTTTAAAGCACCTTAGGTGCCCTCTGGGAAATTAATAACAATGACCAAATGTTCTGCCCAACAAGGGGAAGGGTGCTGTGCCCTATCTACAAAATCCATGCACAGTACTTGGAAATGGGCTTCTTATAGAGGTTCCCAAATCAACACTGGCTTTTAATTTGTAGAACAGGTACTCCATGGAGAGTGATAACAACAAAACTAAATGGAACCTCTTCCTCCTGAGGCATGGCAGCTCTTCAGCCAGCTCCCTAGATCTTTCTGTCAACCCCTTCTCCCCACCATTCGATCATGTAGAAAGTCAAAAAAGGCCTTGTGGTCCTAAAGGCCTCCCAGCGCATTTCTGGTCTTCCCTAAACATACGAGGGCAAAGACAGACTCTGGGTTCCAGTGGAGATGAAGTTGCTGATCTTGCTTCTTAGAAGATTCAAGATGGCCTAACAGAGAAGCCTGAGGTGACCCTGAAGGGACAAAGGAGGTCAATGTTTTTCCCAGAGTCTCAGATCTGGAGGAACCACTTGGTGCTGACTCCCTGGTATTTCTTATACCAGACAGGACTTCAGCAGAACTACAATAAAAGCCAGTGCTTCCCGGTCCCACCCTCACTCACTCACCCCTACCCTACCCCACCTCATTGCTAAAACAAAGTTGGCCTAACTGCACAAACTCTTCCTGGCATGTCTCAATAGCCTGTACCTCAGTGGTTCTCAACGACCTTCTCACAGACCATTGGGAAACACAGATATTTCCATTCCAGTTCATAACAGTAGCAAAATTACAGTTAGGAAATAGCAACAAAAATAATGTTATGGTTGGTGGTCACCACAACATGAGGAGCTATATTAAAGGGCCACAGCATTAGGAAGGTTGGGAACCACTGATCTGGCTGAGGAACAGTGGAAAACCACATCCCTTGCATCTCTCCCCAGACTCAACTAGGAAGCAAGGGACTCTGAGGCATCCTCCCTCCTTCTGGTGTGGCGAGCGGAGTGCTCCCACTAACGTGTTGGAGGCTGTACTGGCACAGTGGTCAACTGATTGTCCACCCTGTGCTCTGTAGAAGCAGGGAGAACTCTGATTTTCCTGCCAGGGCGATGTTTATGGAGTTCAGAGGTGTATGATAGTTTTCTTGTTACCCTGACAAGATGCAACAGAAGCAACTTAAGAAAGGAGATGTTTGCTTTTGTTCACAGTTTTAGAGGGTATAGTTTACATATGTGAAGACCTGGAAGTGGGATGAGGCAAAACCCTGTCTTAGTCAGGATTCTCTAGAGTCACAGAACAGATGGAATGTCTCTATACATTAAGGGAAATTATTGAAACGACCTAGAGTCAGCAAGCAGTCCAACTAACCCAACAATGGGCAGCTGTGAATGGGACGGCCAAGAGTCTAGTAGTTGCTCAATCCCATAAGGATAAGTGTTTCTGTTGTTCCAGGAAGCATTTGTGTACCCCAAAATTCCACCAAGGAGCGGACTCTGATATAATCACAATAGGGTCTCTTTAGTACAAACTCAAGTTTGGGCTTACTGACTGCTGGCCGATAGGATGGTTTGGTGAAGCAGCCCAGAACTCTCATCGGAACAGGGTTTTATAGAAAATGGAAGCGAGTGAGGCAGGGGGAGAGGGGACAGGTCCAGCTTGGCTGGCATCTAAATGAATGACTATTGTGAGCCGACAGGTGTGTGATCTGAAGCAAGTTCGAATACAATCACAAATGGTCTGAAAGTACATCTGAAACAATTCGACTCATCTTTGGTTAACTAGTGCTAGGAAGTAGCTAGGGACAAGCCATGGGGTCCTTCCTGGTGCTTGAGTTTAGCTGCAGATCAAGTTCTCAGGCTCTCTCTCTCTCTCTCTCTCTCTCTCTCTCTCTCTCTCTCTCTCTTTTTCTCTCTCTCTCTGAAATTGGTTCCAAGGTGGAGTAGGTCTCTGGCCTCTTATTTCAGCTGGTCTTCTGTATAAGCTGGGATCCTGGAGAAGTAGGTTCCAACACATGTGCTGGCAAGTAAGTGGCAGCAGGCTGAGTGAGTCTCCCTTCTTCCAATGTCCTTACGTAGCAGAGTATGTGGTGTTGTAGTAAATCACCAACCCCAATAAGCCTGCACAAAAAGTACACAACCCAGTGATTATATTTATAAGCTGTGTGGCTAGGTTGGGCAGATCTATCACTATACTGTAATCTAGTCCCCAGCTCTGAGATCCCTTGCTACCTGTGGCTTCTCCAGGCCACTTGGTTCTGCTCCATCTTCCTTCCACCTCCTCTTCCTCTGTCCTTCCTCCATGTCCCCTACCCTTTCTCCACTCTCTAAAACTTCCAGCCCCACCTTTCCTGTCCACTATCCACTCACAGGCTCTAGCCTTTATTTGACCAGTTAACATGGGGAGAAGGTTCATGTGAAGTCAGCGGAGTACGTGATCCTCTCCTCTGTCAGGGAAGCCCCTCTTGAGGCAGTAGAATTAAAATCAGAATACAAACAGCATCAGGGCGACCCACACCAGTTTGGCCCAGATTACAGGTGTGTACCATCGTGCCTGGACTTAGAACTTGCTCTGTTGCTGGCTGGTCTTGAACTCAGAGATCTGCTAGCCTCTGTCTCCTGGAATTAATGGTGTGTACTACTTTGCTTGGGCCTAAGCTTTTCATGGCCACTGTGCCTCAAGATCTGGATCACAGGCGTGCCCTCCATTTCTGGATTGTGTAGTTCATTCCAGATATAGTTAAGTTGACAAGCAGGACTAGCCATCCCAAACCCTCAGAGGCCCTGCCCCCTGGCCCTCCTGCAGCCTGTGATCTTCCTTCACCAGCTGGACCCTACCTCCTGAAGGTTTCAAGACCTTTCCAAAAGTGCCATCAGGAACCAGGTGTTCAAACATCCGAGCCTATGGGAGGCGGTTCCGACTCAAGCCACAATAAGGAGCTGTGCATTTACCTGGTAGTAGAAGAAGATGGGAGCTGACCCATCGCCACCCATTGCTCTCTCCTTCCCCTGCTGTCATCTGGTCCTGACCTTGCAGCAGAAAGCGCTGTGAGTCGGCCTCTCCTTCTCTGCTTGTGGGTGTCAGTGGAAACCAGGGGGAAACAGAGTTTACACTCGCCTTTGGAGATAATGAGGCAGTGTGATTGGATGGCCCCACCTGTCTTAGGATGGCATTCATGGAGTTGAGAAAGACATCTGAAGAGGCTTAGTGAAATGGGAAAGAGGTCAACTCAAATGATGTGTAACCACACCGAGATAGGACAGCACTAAGCTTTTTAAGTCATAGCATACAAACCAAAGCAAAGCTAACACGGCATTTTTGAATGGGAGGTGGAAGTGGAAACTTCTAGTTTCTCTGGAAAGTTAGTTACGTCAAATGATGGTTTGCTGGGACGCACAGGTGAAAGGATGTCTTGCTAAAGCAGACACAGGAAAGAATGTTTTCCTGAAGCAGACACAGGTGAATTGAAAGGACGTTTTGCACACACGTGAAAGGACCCGTGATGAGGGAGTATAAATGTGACCCCACAGACAGCGGGAGACGAGCACTGAGCTTTGGTTTGGTTTTCTCTGCCTCGCTATTCTTCACCAACAACACATGGTTCACTTTACATAGCGTGGCTGAGCTCTGGCGTCACAAGCAGAGCCCACACGTGGGTCCTAGGAATTGAACCTAGATCCTGTGGAAGAGTAGCCATCTCTCCAGCACCCGCTGCTCTGGTTTTGATGGTATTTCTCTTCCTTCTTGGACTATGAGGTTTTATGGGCACAAGGGGCTTGTTCTCTGAAACTGCCTACCCCATGAAATGTCCAGGATACATAGAGTCTAACAAGGGTAGTGGGATAGATTGCAGTTGTCCTCTGGCTTACAAACATCACATCCCTTCTTCCTGGGGCGGAGCTCAGAGGGAGGAGTGAGGGGCTGCTGGTCTCCATGGTAGACTAATGATGGAGAGACCCTCAGACACCAAGCAGGTAGCAACTGGCTCACTCTTGGCATGATGAAGACAAACTACCCCAGCATGAATCCATAGTGGCTTAGGCAGAGTCTTCAGAGCCCTCCAGGCAGGTGATTCTGCCCTGGTTATCTTTATAATCCTCTAAAGGACCCTAGGAGTTCTTATGCAAATAACTGCCCAGCTCTCTTGAGAACCATATGCAGATTAGGCCCCACAGTGACCCTACCCAAGAAACCATATGCATAAATAACCCCACTTTAAGACTCGCTGGGGCCAACCAGTTTGATGAAGTGTTTGCTGAAGTTCAATGAGAGGTCCCTGTCACAACGAGATGTAAATCTAAGGTCCTGGCCAGGAACACATAGATGGCTTCCCTCTTCACGTGGTTATGGTCCTTGGCGGTGGCAGAGAACATTATTTACTTGGAAAATAACAGCTGTCATGAGATTACTGAATGCTGGCGGTGATTTCTTTGTTCTTTCTTTGTAGCTATGTTACTGTTCAGTGTGCCACCTGGCATTGGGTTTGTGACACCAGTGACCCTAAGCACACACTGTGCACGCACTATAGGACAGGGCAGCAAGTAAGGGCTGAGCATGCCAGGTATGATCTCAAGCAGAACACGTTACTTCTGGGATTTTTAGGCAGAATGCTGGGTCCTGATTTGTATCGCGCTACCTCGCCGATAAGGAGAGCGCGCCACACTCAGGATTCTTCTGACAGCATTTATTGAACAGCTCTTCAAGATGGAGAAAAGGGGAAGGACGCCGAGCTCAGAAAGCCCGCTGCTTAAATAGAGTTTTGTGAGACGTGCAGATCCCTCATTGGCTCAAATCTTTCATCCAATTGTCATACTCGGTTTTTGCGCCATGCGCAGGCGCATTCTCAAGTAAAGCTTCCCTGAAGAACCAGGAAGCAGAAGCCTGCGCCATCTTTTAATGGCAAATGCGGCTCCTCACACTGATTTCCTAGTTCAGAAGGAACTCAGGGAGCCCCCCTCCCCAAGCATCTCCTCATTACACACTCCCATTGAGTCCAGCCTGGTTCAGTTTCTATGATGACATCATTACTAGTGTGCAGACCTCTGAAGTCATTTTGCCCTAACACCCTGCTCCCTCCCCAAGCCCAGGCCTCCCCTTCATGGCCAACCTCAGCCCACAGCCTCAGGTGGCTGCAGCAAGCCTGCAGCAAGATCCATGCTGGAGCCTCCAGTACTTTTCCACATGGAATGTCATCTTGTTTATTCTCTGGGGCTCTCTGTCCCCTGTCCCCCACACTGGCTCACACACTTGACAAGCCCTCAAGCTTTGGGATTGCCCATGGCTTCCCCTGCCTCATCTATTGTATTTAGTTGTTGTTGCCCTGACAAAACACCTGTCAGAGAGGGTGCAGTTCATCATGGCACAGATGGTGTGGCATGCACATCATGGGAGGAACGTATGACATGACTCCTCTTGTGACAGACAGACCAGGAAGTAGAGAGCCAAACCCTGTCCAGAAGTGGGTCTGGTCTCCAAAATCCTGTCTCTCTTGGGTCTTCAGACCCCAACGTCCTAATCTCCTACAGCAGCGCCACCTGCTGGGTACTGAGTACTCAAAGCATAAGCCTGTGAGGACATTCCAGCCTCAACCAGTAACATGCGTCTTTGACATCCCGTTGGGTTTGTTGGTGCTGGCTCCCTAGCTATTCTTGGTCTTTGCCAACTCTAAGAGTATCTGAGACCCAAGTTCCCACTGGATGTCACAGCTTCCATCCTTCCTCTTGTCACCCATCCCCATCGATGGTCACACCAGCATCCAATTTAGCCTTTACATAGTCCCAGAAGACAAGGGTACAATCCTTTATGACCTGCATGTCTTTTCATGTGGCCCTCAGACTGAGAGGCACAGGGGATTAAAGGCAGAAGAACCCAGCTGATGCCCTGTTCTCACCTTCTTTCTCCCTGTGTGACCCAGGGCAAACTAGTGAGCCAGTCCGCTGAAACTTGCTCATCTATAAAGCTGAGATTATTATTGCATTTGAGACATGGGTCTCATTATATAATACTGGCTGACCTGCAATTCACTGTGTAGACCAAGCTGGCTTTGAACTCACAGAGATCTACCTGCTCCTGTTCTTTTAGGTTCTGGGATTAAACGTGTGCATCATAGTGATACCAAGCCTAAAATTAGGATCTTAACAGAGGGATAGGGAGGAACCAAGACAAGAGAATAAAAAGCAGTTAAGGGGCTGAGGGGTTTAGCTCAGTGGTAGAGCACTTGCCTAGCAATCGCAAGGCCCTGGGTTCAGTCCTCAGCTCTGAAAAAAAAAAAAAGCAGTTAAACAATAGGCCAGTGTTTTTCAACCTGTTGGTTGTGACCCCTTTAGGGGTTGCATATCAAATATGCACATTGTGATTCATAACAGTAGCAAAATTATAGTTGTGAAGTAGCAAAGAAAATAATGTTATGGTTGGGTATGGTGGTTCAGATGGGAATGGCCCCCAGAGACTCCCGAGTTTGAATGCTTGGCCATAGGGAGTAGCACATTAGGAGGTGTGGCCTTGTTGGAGGAAGTGTGTCATTATGGGGACAGGCTTTAAGGTCTTCTATGCTCAAGCTATGCCCAGTGAGGGACACAGTCCCTTTCTGCTGCCTAAGGATCAAGATGCAGAACTCTCAGCTCCTCCTGCACCCTGCCTGCCTGGACGCTGCCGTGTTTCCTGCCTTGATGATAATGGACTGAACCCCTGAACCTGTAACCAATCCCCAATTAAATGTTGTCCTTTGTAACAGTTGCCATGGTCATGGTGTCTCTTCACAGCAGTAAGACCCTAAGACATTGGGATCACCACAACATGACTGCATTAAAGGGTTGCAGCATTAGGAAGATTGAAAACCACTGTGCTTTAAACATCTTTGATATAAAACACCTCGTCAGGCCACACGGCCTGATGGTTTACCAGATAGAAGTGCCTGTAACCAAGCCAAGCAAAAATTGATGCAGTTCAAGATGGCCACACAAATGACAAGGGAAGATTGTCACCAACGAGAAACCGAAGCGAGTCTCGGGCTTTGCTTGTTCTCCATTAGCTTCGGACTCCCTGCCTCAAAGGTCATTGTCTTTCCTCCAGCCTGCTGGCGGCAGGGCCGTGGGCCGTGATACCACGTGCTCGGTTTACTGGGGAAATTCTTGAAGCCTGCTTTCGCTAAAACCAGCATTTTTATTTTGGCTCGCAGATACCTGATGGGTGACTGACATGAGATAGCCTTGTCATATTGTGCCTGTCTCCTTTACTGTCCTACCTCTTGGGTCAGATCTTCCTCAGTTATGCATATAGACATAGTATGTATTTATTTATTTTAATTTTAATTTTTTTGTTTAGACAGGGTTCCTCTGTGTGGCCCTGGCTGTCATGGAACTCACTCTGTAGACCAGGCTGGCCTCGAACTCACAGACATCTCCTTGCCTCTGCCTCCTGAGTACTGGGATTAAAGGTGTGTGTGCTGATAAGTTGGTCATTTAGGAGATGTTTTGTTGAAGACCGGCAGAGTTGGGCTGTTCGTCGATGAGACAGGTATATTTCTTCTAGTCCATCCTTCTGCTTTCTCATAGCCCAAGCTACAGTCACTCAGCCTTACCAGGCCTGGATCTTAGCAGAGGCCTGGAGGGTTTCTGCAAGACTGATGAGTAGAGAAACTTAGCAGGTTCTGGGTTGTCTAGCCTGCAGTGCCAGAATGCTTGTGTGGTGATTTAAATGCAAGCTTTACCCTTAGAATCTGGGATTTGAGTACTTGGTCTTTAGTTTGAGTCACTATTTGAATGGGGTTAGGAAAAAGTATGTCACTGGGGGTGGGATATAGGAGCTCAAAGCCTCACCTTATTTCCAGTTTGTTCTCTCTGCGTCGCGCTTGTGAATGAGGATGTGAACCCTCAGCTTCCTGCTCCTGCCGCCAAGCCTGCTGCTTGCCACACCACGTGGGGTCTTACAGCTCTGGAGCCCAGAAGCCCAAATAAACTCCCTTTCCTGAAAGTGTCCTTGATCTTTGTGTTTTATCACAGCAATAGAAAGATAACCAACACACCCTGTACCAAACAAAAGATCATTTGAAACTCTGCCTGTGGCCAATGAATAATTACCAAAGCTTAGCCCACCCCATCAATGTAATAAAGCCCACCACCCCCTTGTCCAGCCAGTACCTCTTTGATCTCTTCCCCTGCCAGCACAAGTCCCAGAGACCCAGTGTGGCCTGGCTTTTTCATAATATAGGACTTGGTATCACTTGTGATGTCTCCAACCCTCATCATACTGCTGACTGGGGCTGGGGAAGATCAGATAACCCAACACAGAGCGCGTTTAAAGGTTGATAGAGTGAGTACACTAAGCACAGAGAGTCTTTACAATTTCCAAGTTAATAGTGAAATGGTGAACTTATGCTTATGAGGCCATCTGTGTGGTTTTTAGGAATGGCATTATGGTGGTGTTCTCCTGCTCAGCCAATATTAACTAAAATGAAGTGAATCATGGTGAGAGCGAGGGAGGGGGGGCTTTTCTAAGATCTGAAAAATAACTTCTCTGACATAGTTAAAGTTAAGGAAGGTTCCAAAGCAAATGACACTTGAACAAGGACTTTTAATGGAAGAAGTGCTTTGAAAAAGTAGGTGTCCTGCTGTATAGTTCTTAGTCTCCCTAGAGTCTTGGACACACACACACACACACACACACACACACACACACACACACACAGAGGGACCTTAACTCTGATGCTCTTCTGTGCTTCAGGTGCCACTGCCACAGCAACGTGCTCCTTGTTCCCCAGGATGAACCATCTTGTCTCCTTCTTAGCCAAGGGTGGCTCCTCCACCCTGACAAGGATGCTGGTGTTCCCACAGGGAAGACCCTCATTCACTTAGTAATCTTGTATGTCTGGCTTTCCTTTCTCTAGTTGAAAGAGAAGGGAAGAAATGCTTCAAAGCTGTCTTTCATTTTGGAGAGAGGGCTTATCTCCAGAGAGGACTGGAGGTCCACCCCCCACAGCAGGTGGCCTCCTTAACTGGATAGCCCCGCCCTTGACTGCCATCCCTGCTCTCCTGATCACCTAGGCTTTACAGGGCTATGCAGCCCTCCCTCCAAGTGCTGGATGCCCTGTGCTCTGACTGCTGCATCTGGGCAGGCTTTGGACTATTTTGCGTGATACTAGAATTTGCTCCCGCTCCCGCTCCCGCTCCCGCTCCCGCTCCCGCTCCCGCTCCCGCTCCCGCTCCCGCTCCCGCTCCCGCTCCCGCTCCCGCTCCCGCTCCCGCTCCCGCTCCCGCTCCCGCTCCTGCTCCGACCATCCTGGACCATCCTGGGATCATCATGGAGTGATGGGTTCTGGGACAGAAGCCAGGAAGGGGTAGAAAGGGCTTCTGGGAACCAGGAGCCGTGAGAAATAGGGGGTCAAAGGAGGCTTCCCCAGAAGATTGAAGCCCAAACTAAGTTCCCACATTGGTAGGAGAGTAAGCATGCATGCGCACATGTGTAATTGTAAGGAGGGGAAACATGCAGAGCTATGGAAGCACAGGCCAGGGCAGAGCGGAAGAGCATGAGAGTTGAACATCCCGAGTACCCAGGGCTCCCACTGTCCCCAGGGGCACACCACACCCCTAGCCCTAAAGTAAGTCTAGCCATGAAGGAGAACTCATCTGCTCTGAATGAGCCAATAGTCCAGCATCTCTTGGGAAAACTCCTTCAAGAGCCCTGGCTGTACCCTTGGCCTACAGGCTCCAGAGTGACACTGACCAGGATGCCAGGAGGCAGCCTGTGCCTTGGGGAGGATGCTGGAGGTCCTTTCAGAGAACAGCTAGGAACTAGAAAAGGCAGAGGTCTGGGAGGACATGTGGCAAGGGGCTGCAGTTAAATCACACTGACCTGATGCGAGGGTAGGCTAGACCTAAACTAAACTTTGCTTCTCCTGGACAGGGTTTTCGGTATCATCCTGGATATGTTCTAGCAGTATATAATTACCCACTGGAATTAACTAGCTGGTTGGGCATTTATATCTGGTTTAACTTATTAAGCACTTATTGGGTGACATCTCTGTGGCAGGCATTGAACATCTATTGGGAATATAAAGCTGCAGAAGCTGTGGCCCAGCCTCCAAGAGCTCATGGCAGGACACGTGGCTCCATAAACAAGCTCGTGGACACAGTGGGAAGCAGGCCTGTGGTGATTAGAGTCACCCCTGTGGCTGAGTGTGGGGGTGCGCTCCTTCAATCTCAGCACTCCAGAGGCCGAGGAAGGCAGGCCTCTATGAGTTCAAGAGTAATAGTTAGTAAATAAAGGAAGGAAGAAAGCCAGTCACTCTTGCTGGCAGGGGCTGGGGTTCTTTGTCACTTTGACTGGGTTGAGATGGTTGGGATGTTAGGAACACATAGCTCTGGGAGTGGGGGTGGGGGTTGTTCCGTGAACCTTTCCAGGGACTATCAAGCCATAAGGGTTTAGTCCAGCAGAACTGGGGACTGCCATTCCCAAGATTTGGTAGCTTGTTCCTTGGTAGAGCATGGGGTCCGCTATTCCAGGGCAGTGTGGGTGAACTGTGAGGACCACACTAGGGATTCCTTCCCCTACAGCCTTCTCCGGCTCTGAGTGCCAGCATGGCTGCCCAGCATGTCGTCAGCCCCCCGTACCTCTCTACACACCTACTGGGCGGAGGATCCTCTCCTCTCCTCTATTTCTCCCTTCTTCAGATCCCGGGCCTCTTCTCTCACACATCGGAACTTTTCTGTGCACATGATTTTTGGGAAACCTTTATGGTCTCATCAACACCATCAGCTCTTTCCATAAACCACAGGGCTGGGCCTCATTATTTGATATATCATGTGAAAAGCAAGTGCTTCGTTGCATAATTATTCTAGGATGAGTCATTGCTGCACTCAGCTTAATTTACGGAAGCTGTGCAACATTGCGACCTGCCTGGTGGTGCACACCTTTAATTCCAACACTGGGGAGGCAGAAGCCAGGCCTTTTCTTCCCTGGGGATCTAACTGTATTCTTCTGCGTTTGGACATGCCCCAGAGATTATTTTCTCACACAAGTCTTGCCCTGATTTGGGGCTCTCCTCCAATCCACCCTGTGTGGAGAGGATGTAGTTTCCAAGAATGTAAAATTGGCTTTTTTACATTCCACCAACAAGTCATCTTTCTAGCCAGTTTGGAGCTTCTGATCAACCAGCTCCCAGAATTCCTGCGGGTCAGGGTATAATGGGTTGGCCTAATGCTGCTTGTACTCTAATGCTAATCTGGGGCCCCTAAAACTGCCCCAAAGACAAGAGAATCTGCAAGTAAGACACTGAGGGACTCTACCCCCAGTTAATCCTGATTGGTAAATAAAGATGCCAGCAGCCAATAGCTGGGGAGGAACGACATAGGTGGGGTTGAGGTTTCCTAGGTTTGGAACCATGAGGAGAAGGAGAAAGAGAGGGAGGGAGGGAGGAGAGAGAGAGAGAGAGAGAGAGAGAGAGAGAGAGAGAGAGAGAGAGAGAGAGAGAAGCTGTCATGTGCTAGAGAAGAATGTGCAGGAGGGAGAAGGAGAGCCTTTGTGGGCTAAGGACCAAGAGAACATGGCCCAGAGGGCTGCCCAATTGGGTTAAGAGCAGCCCAGATGGAACATCGTAAAAAAAGTAGGTGATAATTTGCAGTTATTAATAGAAAATTGGATCCTAACAGCAGGAAGGGTAGGTAGTTGCCCAGCTATTGTGCAGCTTAAGGTATATTAAATATAAAGGCTGTGAGTGTGTGTTTTATCCAGGAACATAAATGGTCAAAGATGGGTAGTAACCCCCGCACTGGGATTTTTATTTATTTTTTAACTACATCATGGTTCATCTCCAGTGTTCTCATCTTTTTTTTTTCCTGTAGCCCATGTTGAATAAATAAGCACTCCATGCAAGCCACTTTCTAGAAAGATCCTAAGGGGCAGCTTATTTACCACTCTATGGCAGTAGAACCAGGGGGCAGAAGGAGCCTAAAAATGAGGTGGACTAAAGTACAGCCAGCTTTATTCAGAGCATCAGACAATTTATACTGACGGTTGAGAAAAATCACACAAGTAAGGTGTAATCACAAGGGTAAGCTGCACATGGCCCAAACCCAGGCCTTTTCATAGAAGTATATAAACAAATAAAACCAGTTATAATCAGTAATCTAAGTCAAACTTGCTCCTATCTCCAGTCCTGTTTTCTTGGCCTTTTCTCACAAGCACTCAGAATTCTCCTTACACGACTCCATTCTTAGACTATGTTCCAACACAGCTGACTTCCCTTTCGTCATGTTTGGTCCTTGGACGTGAGGGTGCATATTCCACTGGCCACAGGATATGAAGAACAACACTCAAACCCATCATCTAATTCTGTTTTTGCAACTGAAAACTAATGTACCACTTCTTTTTATTTATATTTTTGTGTATAGGAATGTTTGGCAGAATAGATGTATGTGCACCACACAGTCACCATGCCTGCAGAAGCCAGAAAAGGGCATCAGGTCTCTTTAGCTGGAGTTACAGGCAGTTTCCAGCAACTGTGTGGGTGTTGGGGATGGTACCTTGGCCCCTGCAAAAGTGGCCAGTGCTTTTACCCTCTGAGGCAGGTGTGGAGTTCACATCCATAATCCCAACACTTGGAAGATTTAGGGTTCTTGAGAGTTCAAGGTCAGCCTAGCCACAATGAAGAAACCTATCACACACAACCAACCAACCAACCAACCAACTAACCAACCAACCAAAGCAATAAAACCAGAAAATGGATATTTTATGCCTGTCTCAAAAAACTAAGTAAAGCAATAAGACAAATAAACAAATATCCTATGCACTCCTTTTTAAAAATTAAAGGTATATCCCACCACAGACAGCTTCTATTATTTCTTTACTTTCCTTTAATTTTTTAAATTTAATTTTATTTATTTTCTGTGGTGGTGATGGTGATTTCCACGATATGTGCTTGTGTGTACCAGTGGGGTTGTGTACCTGCTTGCGACACATGTGCACGAGCGCGTGCGCGCACACACACACACACATACACACACACACACACACACACACACACACACACACACACACACACACACTTATTTTCTGAGACAGACTTTCTCATTGAACTTGGAGCACATCAGTTTGGGCAGGCTGTCTGTCCAGTGAGCTCCAGAGATCTGTCTGTCCCTACCTCCCAGTCCTGGGATTAAAGAAAGACATGTGCCACACACCTGGCTCTGAGCTCTTGTGCTTGAACAGCAAGCACTTCATTGACTGAGCCATCTCCCCCATCCTCCTCCCTTATTTAAAAAAAAAAAAAAAAAAAAAAAAAAAAAAACTGCTTATTTTCTTCACCTGTGTCCTTCTTTGGAAGCAGAGAAGTAGATGACATTTCCTATTAATGATTTTCCGGGAGTAATTTCACACTCTGGCTTCTGTCTTATTACATAATAAATAGGTACCCTTTAATCATGAAATTTCAGGACATTTATAATAACTCTAAAAAACATCTGTGCATGCAGATTTTTATTACGCAGCCCCAACAAAGCAGTAACCTTAAAACATCCAAAAAGATAGGATGGTGTGGGTAATATTTTAAAGAAAACGTTCTCTCACACAAAAACACTCCTTTTTAAGAGAGCAAGGACATTTATTCCTTCACACAGAGTGGGATCATAAATGTCCTAGTTGGCTTTCTATTGCTGTGATAAATACCACGACTGTCTTAGTCAGGGTTTCTATTCCTGTAATGAAAATCATGACCAAAAGGCAAGCCGAGAGGAAAGGATTTATTCAGCTTACATTTCCACATCGATGTTCATCACCAAAGGAAATCAGGACAGGTACTCAAACATGGCAGGACTCTGGAGGCAGGAGCTGATACAGAGGCCACAGAGGGGTGCTACTTACTGGTTTGCTCTGCCTGCCTCTTACAGAGTCTAGGACCACTCGCCCAGGGATGGCACCACCCACCATGGGCTGGGCCCTCCTCCACAAATCCCCAGTCAAGAACTCCCCACCCCCACCCCCCATCCCCTGCACCCCCACACCCCCTCTTGCATAGACATGTCCACGGGACCAATCTGATGGAGGCAAATCCACAGTGAGCGTTCATCTTCCCAGGCATCTCCAGTTTGTGTCAGGCTGACAAAAACAAACCTGAACGGTGGGTAATACTAGCCCTAGAGAGGCTAAGGCAGGAGAATCGAGAGATGGAGACCAGCTACATAGTGAGACCCTGTGTCAAACAAATGAGCCCACTGTAGGAGGAGCTAAGGTTCGGGAGGCGTAAGGAGAAGAGGAGAAGGAAGGGGAGGAGCTAGAGAGAGCAGGTATGGAGAGCAATCCGGGGCAACAACTTATATTTAGGTTAGCTAATTGGGAAACACTTCTAATTGTATGGGCATATTGTCATTGAGCATTACTAAATATATAAAGCCTTTGATTAATATTTAAGCATTAGAGTCTCATTTCCTATCAGGCCCGTGTGGATGGCAGGATGGCCTGGGCACAACCCAGCATTGTAGAGACAGCATGGAAGATTGGCAGAGCCATCTCCCACACTGGCGACTCGAAGGTAGCAGGGTTGGTGTTTCTGGCTGGCCGTTTCTAGCTGCAGTGCGCATGTGGCTTCCAGCCACGGAACATGGCGGCTGAGCTAGACAGAGCTGCTCCAGCTTAGGTAGTTAGCTTGACCAGCGGTGGTTTTAAATAATTACTTCAACAGCCTAAGAATAACATTTTAAATAATCGTTGCAAACTACACCCATCAGTCCTGAGAGGCTTAGTAGTCAAGCGACCTTTGCAAACATAGATGACTGGCAGGGTGAATGTCTGCATATGTGTGTGTACATGTGCATATGTGTGTGCATGTGTGTGTGCAAATGTGAGTGTGCATGAGTGTGTTATGAACGTGTGTGTATGCATGTGTAAGATAACTTTGGAACATCTACTTAATGGCTCTTGGTTCATGATCCTACTCTAAACTGTTTTCCTAACCTTTTGTCTAAACTTCTAACAAGGCTGTAGGAGCTAAGACTCCATCGACTTAACCTGCCCCTCCTCCTCACCTGGCTTCTTTGTACCTTGGTGCTGTCATTCTCAACAGAGGGTATCTGATTCTTAGGTAGCATTCATGAGTTAAGAGCAGACTGACAAATGTAGGTTTCTTATGAGGCGAAAAATTATTTTTGGTTTTAACTTTGTGGAGTGGCATGGGGGAGCTTAGCTGTGTGGTTTACCATCCTAAACTAATTGTCTTTTTCAGTCCAAATAGCCTGTTTCCTCTTAGATCCAAGATGCAAGCTTTGAAGATAAAAGGACACACTGCCTCTCCTCACAGGTCTTTCCACATGCTGCTGAGACAGGAAGAGAATTTGCAATCCTTGCTTGGTGTGTCCTAAGAGATTTGTGTATGTGAGAGAGAGAGAGAGGGCCCCTCTTACTGTGACCTGCTTCCCTGATCTGTGAGGGACCCAGCAGAGGTGAACACACAGTGGGGGGCTGCACCAGACCCCCGACTCTTCCACGGCATAGGCCACAGGGAGGCTGCTGGGATGCCATCCACTGCCCAGCCTCCATGACTTCTTCAAGGCCAAGGGCAGCATCGGGCTGGAAAATGAAAACTCATATTGGCCAACAAAGAATCACCAATTAAAGACCTCAAGTGGGAAAACTTGATTAAAACACAAAATTTAATATATTGATGTTTTATCTGCCTGATGAGAAGCGAGAAGTGACGGTCCCTTCATTTGTCACACTCAGCGGAGCTTTGAGGGAGCTCAACACAAGAGCATTAAACATCATTTGTTAGCTCTGTTTCACAACATCGAGTTAAGGGGAAACATTAGCAGACAAAGAGAGTAGTCCCCACCCATATGCAGTTTATTCTCATAAGCAGACTATGGGGCAGCTCCTCCACATGGGCAAAAAGACAAAGTTAAAGGCTCTTAAAACACAGGCCACAAAGCCTTTGTTTCTTGTGAAACCCTGCTTTGAGTCTGTCCAGCCCAAAGCCAGCTTGGAATGCCACTAAGCTGTGATACCTAGTGGTCAGGCCATTACCCTCAGAACCTTCTGAAAGCTTACAGAGATATCTGTGTGGACATCATATTTAAGTTTTTGAGGGTTATTGACCACAAGCAAGAATTTATCAGTTTACAAGTGAGCCACATTGAAAAATGATCATCTAGGCTGCCTCCAAGTGGAAACCTGCTGGTGTGACTCAGGAGGACAGAGAGACCCAGATATTGGTCCTTTATATTAAAGAACAAATCCCCAATGGCCCCCACCAGCCTCTCCCTGCCCTCATTATTTTCCAGCACACACTGTCCATGCCCTCCTTGTGGAGATCCTAGTTCCCCCCCCACCCCACCTCAAGGAGCGCTGCCAGGGTGTTCCCTATGAGGAGGAGAGGGGAGGAGAGGGGAGGGAGGGGAGGGGAGGGGAGGGGAGGGGAGAGAAAAAGGGGAGAGAGATTGGAGAGTGGTCTTATATGTCTGGTCCCTGGCTCTTACCTGGCAAGGGCAGAGACATAAGCTGTTGCTAGGTAACTGTTGGGTGGAGCCTAGAGAAATAGCTAAGGAGCCCTCTTCCTCCTTGCCAAGAGCTCGGAAGAGGTGACAAGGTTGACAAGATGTTGTCACTTTCTTTGTCCCCCCTGCCACTCTTCTCACTGGACACTTGAGCTCCTTAGGGACCAGAGCTGTGTTGGAAGCCACTCTGCATCCCTAGTGCCAGCAATGGGGCTCATGGAGACACCGGAGGCACGATCTGTCCCTGACGGGTGACGAGGGGACAGATGGCGGTGGGAGCACACACACAGAAAGGGGCCAGCTTGGCCACCTCACTTTCTGAGCATGTCTGAGATGGAACATTCTCTACTCTGTTTAGATTTTATTTTGCTATGAATGCTGTCTTTACAAAGCGGGCCTTGGAGTCTCCATCAGGATTCAGGTGGGATGATCAAATTTAGCTCTGAAAACGGTCAAAATTCTGGAGTGCCCTTGTTTTGTTTTTCAGCAAATGCCTGATGTGCCCTGATAGTAAGAAATCCCAGGCAGGTGCTGGAATCACAGTCCCCAGCTTCCAGGACACACACACACACACACACACACACACACACAGAGATAGAGAGAGAGAGAGAGAGAGAGAGAGAGAGAGAGAGAGAGAGAGAGAGAGAGAGAGAGAGAGAATTGTGTTGAGATGAGTTTCCTTTTCTAGTGTTTTCTGGCAGCCTCTCTGAAACATTCATGGTAATTCTTCAAGTATTTTTTCATTGTGAACATAATATCTTTATTTGTTAGAAGCCTACTCAGATTTTCTTTCTTCTGGAATCAATTTCGTAGTTTTGTTTCTTCAGATTTGTGTGGTTCATCTTGTTTATCTAATTTGTTGGCGTGCCATGCTTTTGTACAGTTTCCTGGCAAATTCTTTGTACTTTTGTAAGTCACCACTAATGACCCTATCATACATGATTTAGTAATTGGAAATTTCTCTTTTCTCCTGCTGTGTCCGATGAAATGTTTCTCAATCAATGATCTTTTGGTTTTATTTGTTCCGTTCATTAATTTCCCCTATTTCTATCTTATTCTTGGCTTCCCCTTGCTGTAATCTTCCTTTCTTCCTTCTTTTCCCCCGTTTTAGCTTTCTTAAAGTGGAAGGCTGAATTATTGGTCTGAGATTTTCTTTTGAAAAAAAAAAAAAGTGTATTTGAGCGAGCATGTATGTGTGAGTGAATGTGTGTGTGTGTGAGACAGAGGGGGCGGGAGAGAGAACAGGTGAGTGTGAGCCGATTCTTGATTATATCCATGTGAACAGCTTGCAGGGTTCCCTGAAGGCCTTTTTCCTTGGGGATATATATATATATATATATATATATATATATATATATATATATATATATGTGTGTGTGTGTGTGTGTGTGTGTGTGTGTGTGTGTGTGTGTGTATGTATATGCATATGCATATGCATATATATATATATATACTTTTCTTTACATATATGTAATATATATATACTAATCTGGCTTGAAGTGGCTCATTTTACTGGCGGAGAAATAACTTATCAGATTCCAGCACCAGATAGGGACACTGAGACATCGGGTCTCATGAAGGGAACAATGATGGGATTCTTGAACTTTCCTTCATTGGGACAGCCATTTTTGAACTACTCAGACCACAACCTGGAACCTTTGCGTACGCACGCGCATACACACAGTTCCATTCCATTAGAGAACCCTAATACAGGTGAGTAGTGAAGATGATTAGAGAGAGAATCCAGGTATTTAATCGTCAGGAGAGAACATCTGAGCTGAGCAGCACCAGGAGCCCAGGCTGGATCAGGAGCTAATCCGCCATTGTATACAGAGGAAAGGGGACTTGGGACTCGCAGGGCTCCAGAGGCAGAGCTGCAACTGGACTGGAAAGCTAACTGAGACAAGGTCAGAGGAACCAGAAGCTTCAGGCCATGTGAGACTAACAGGGGAGTTTGCTTTGGGGATTTGTGTATCAGAGAGATAAGAACCCTGGAAGCCAAATAGGAAACGTAATAACCCGGCAAGAGGCAGGCGGCTTCGCTGAGGTAGTGGCTTGAAACAAGTGATCAGCCATCGAGCCATCGGCCTCTGAGTGTATTTTAAAGGTAAGGTCACAGGACTGCTGATCACATGGGCTAGTGAGTGAAGAATTAAAATGGTCAGGGGTGACCCCAAGATGTGAAAACGAAGGAGATGCCGTGATGGGTAGGGAAGAGTCACGATAGGAAGTCTGATATAGCAAGGGCAAGTGCCGAGTCTGGAAGCGAGCGGTTTGGATTCACGATCCTTGTGGCAGCTTCTGGGAGGTGGTAGACAAATAAGTCTGTCGGTCAGGAAAAGCCTGGGCATCTGAGTGGGGTTTAAAGCCACGAGCTTTCAATGAGCATGAATGGGTAAAAGACATGATCAATAGTGGCCTCATGGTTAGAGTGGCAAGGACAGAAACTGCAGACAGGAACAGAACAGCGTGGGGGACGGCCTCTCCTTATCTCCTCACGGTGTCTCTCCATCAGCAATCTCCACACTGGATGACCCAGCAGCAAGCCAACAAAACAACCAACCAGCAGGGGGTGCTGCTGGGCGGTTCCCCCCCTCACCCTCACCCCCCCCTACAGGAAACAACTCCTGGCAGAAGAGGGAGCAGGGAATTATGACATTAAATTTCAAAAGCTCTCTCTTAAATAAATAAATTCGAAGTAAATGGTGTTTGCAGTTTGAATGGCCAAGCTTCAGTTTTTGCTCTAATGAATTCATGTGGCTTAGCCCTTCCCCTGGGATACTGAGCTAGTGAGCTTTCACTGTGTGTTAGGCCAAGCAAAGAGAAAGAGGGGACCTGGGATCAGGACTCATTCAAATCCTGTGTTAAAGGGGTCAGGGCCACTCAGTGGTAAAGACCCAAGCAGACACTGCAGAGTCTGCCAGAGTCCATCCTTCCATATTTCCCCTGGATACTATCAGTTGGTCCGCTCTCTGTCCGTTTCGCCCCCCCCCCCCTTTCAAGGACCAAGGCCCTTGAGAGCTCTTTCAGCCCCTGGGCCTTGCTCTCCCACAGAGATCCAGCTTTTCAAGCAATTGCCCAACCCAATCAAGCTGCAGTGTCTTCAGCCTGCAGTCTGTGGTCACAGATTTGAAAGACTTAATAGAAAGATGTGTTTGTCTCTCCCCAGTGAGGAAATGAAGATTTCCACTAAGGCGTTGGTTGCCGCCATAATGTTTGTCTTGTTCTCAAGGCGGAGCAGAAAATTGTTCCCATATTGCTCAACCGTCATGCCACTTCCAGTCCTTGGGAAGTAAATTTTAAAAAATTTCTTAGCAAATTTTACTCAGACATTTGGGGCTATTATTTGCTTAAACTGTTCTCACTCTTTCTCCTCCCTGACCAACCATGGTTTTGCTATGGAAAAAAGAAAGCAGCCTCGATATCAGTGAAAATCAGTGACTATTGTCTTCTTTCATTATAAAGAAAAGAAGAGCCTTGTTTTGTCACAGGCTATCAACGAGTCACTAGGTGCTCAGGCAGTTTTCACTGTCTTTTCTATTCCTAAATACACCCATGCATCAAACATGGAACATACAGATATTGATATCTTCCATCTACACAGCAACCCAGCAAGGAAGCTGTTTCCAATCCTATTGGATTCATGAAGCAACTTTCTGCATCGTTCTCTTGTGTTACTCCATCACTGAGAGGAGTCAGGGCAGGAACTGAAGCAGAGACTATGGAGGAACGATGCCTACTGGCCTGCTGTCACCGGTTTGTGGAGCACCTCAGCTCTCCAAGCTACCCATATCGGTTAAAAACAAAACAAAACAAAGAAACAAACAAACAAAAAAAGCCTCCGTTGCTCTCAAGAACCGCCATGTCTCCCATTTTATCGGCAGTTGGTCCAGTTTTGAGTCACTGAAGGTACGTGTGAGTCTGTTGTCAGGTTTAATACTTCCCACCCATTAGGCTATCTCAGACACACTTTTCATTCTTATGCACATGTATTGCCTCTTTTCTATGAGCTGGTTGTATTCACCAGAAAGCCTGCATTGGGAACTTGATCTCTAATGCAATCCCTGGGAGGTAGAGCTTAATGTGACAGAGGGAACCAGTGTAGCAGGTGGACCTAATGCAACAGGTAACAAGAGGTCAATATCATGCAAGTGGTGAGGGTTGGACCTCATGCTGCAGGTAGGGGGGCGGGTCAAATTTGAGGCATCTGCGTCATAAAAGCTTCCCTCTCAGGCATGGATGTGCATAGGAGTAGTTCTGATGCTATGGTCCTGTTCCCCAATTGGTTCTTGATCTGTCAGTAAAAAAGCCATGGGCCAATTACTGGGCAGAAGGGATGGGTGGGACTTCTGGGTCCCTGGAGGCAAGCAGAGGGACTGGAGGAGAGAAGAGGAGAGGAGAGTTTGCCACACTCCTAATGAAGAAAAGGTGACCAGCCATGTGGAGTGGCCACACAGGCCACTCCTACAGGCGAGTGGTCAGGGATGTAACTGAGCAACTAAAGTTTAGGGCAGGTGAGAGATGCAGAGATAAGAATATTGATAAGGGCACACTTTTCCAGACAGGAGATAGTAGCACCCAGCAATTGTGTCAAAGTTAACTGCAAGTTGAAATTGAACAACTGTGTGTCTGGGTCTTTTATCTGTGGATTCAAGGGAGGCTGGGTGGGGGGTGGTAGGGTGGCCCATTCCCAGAGCTTAGACAGGGTAGCAGAAGTTACACACAATGGATGTGTTATAAAAGAATTTCAGGCTGAGTTTGGTCTGTTGCTCTCTCTCAACATGTGGTTCCTTCCACCTTTTATGACACAAAGAGGACAATTTCCAGAAGCAATCCCTCGAATTTTAGCCCTCCAAATGCCCCAGAACTGTCAGACAGTATAGGGTGGGGGTATTGATTGTCATCTTGACAAGATCTAGAATAACCTAGAAGACAGACTTTTAGACATATCTGTGTGTAGTGGTGGTGGTGGTGGGGGGGGTTCTAGATTGAGTTGAAGTGAGAAAACTCACCCTAGATATGGAGGACACCATTCCATGGGTTTGGGGAACCAGAGCAAACAAGAAAGGAGAACTCAAGTTGAGTACCAGCAGTCACGTCCCTGCTTCCTGACGGCAGGTGTAATGAGACCAGCTGCCCCACACCCCAGCCACTGTGGCTTCCCTGCCATGGTTCTCAAACTGTAAACCAAAATTAATCTTCCTTCCTTCAGTCTTGTTGGTCAGGTATTTTATTTACATCTAACTACTATACAAGTCACTTCTGTTGAATTTATGCCCAGTCTCAGGTATTCTGTTACAGCACCGCACAACAGACTAAGCCAGGCTGTGAGGTCCAGTAGAGTGCTGGGGAGTGTCCACCAGAGAAGACTGCGTGGGCGCTGGTCCAAGCCAACAGAAAGTTTTTATTAGGTGACTGGAAACTGCCCCAGGGGTTTGGGATTCCACTGTAGCACCAAGTCTTTCTTGGAGTGAGTTCTTAAGCATACACACACACACACACACACACACACACACACACAAAACAGGTCCTGTGTTGACATACTTCAGATAACAAGAACAGTTAGCTAGAAGTGGAACTACAGAAGCCCAAAGCAAGGTTAGTACATTTAGAGACTTTCCCAGAACTGTGGACTTTGATGGCCAGTGGTTCAAAACCTTTCTAATGCTGTGACCCTTTAATACAGTTCCTCATGTTGTGGTGGCCCACAATCATAAAATTACTTCATTGCTACTTCATAACTGTAATTTTGCAACTGTTACAAATTTTAATATAAATATCTGTATTTCCCAGGGATCTTAGGTGACCCCCGTGAAAAGGATATGCCCTCACCAGTGTCCTCGTCACCTCCCATGAGGCTACAACCCCAACATTCTCCAGCACCTTTCAGTAGCCACAGACTAAAGAAAACCGAGCCTTTAGTATGTGAGTCTTTGAGGGTAGATTTAACCCAATCTAGTCTCTGAGAAACCTATGTCAGGATGTACCTAGGTTGCCAGAGGAATCTGGCCATGGTCACTAAGTACTTCCTATGCACCCCCAGACCAGTAAGAAACACACTCTTTCAGGGGAATGGAAAAAATGCTTCTTAATTTAGTGAAGAGAGGCAAGGAAAGATACTAGAAAACAAGCCATTTGCTAGAACCACCAGATCATGGCAGATATTAAATGAAACCTTGGTCACCCTGAGCCAGATGGAGCTGGGCTCCAACCCTGCCTTCCCCACATACCTACCAGGTCTAGGGGGCAACAGAAAGATGATTGAAGTGGAAACTTCTGGTTTCTTTGGAAAATCAGTTATGTCAAATGATGTTTTGCTGAAGCAGACACAGGTGAAAGGACGTCTTGCTAAATCAAGCACATGAAAGGATATAGAGATTCTTCAGAAACGGCATGCATGTATTGGTTTGCCTTACATTGCATTGTTGAGCTCCATTTGTCATGACTCCATAGAGAGTAATGCACCCAAAAACTTCTGGTGGTGTTCTGGAGGCTTCTTGCTGCTTCTGTGGACTCGGGCGGACTGGCAGAGTGATGTCAACTGATACAGACTCACGTGCTAAGGCAAGACCCATGGAGGACACATGATGTTTGGAGAGAGTATAAATGGAACTCAGGAGACAGACTCAGGGCTCACCTAGCTGGCTTTGCAATACGCCACTGATCTCAAGTCTTTGCTGATCTTCGCATTGTTGAGAAAGGCGAGTGAGAACTCCTTCCTTTTGCTTCTAGTCTGTAGGTGTTTTGCTGGGTTGCATATTCCTGCCTTAACATGTTAGTTCACCACAGACCCAAAGCAACAGGACCAAGGCATCATGCTGGAACCTCCTGGACTATAACCATGATGACTAGTCCACCACGGAAGGAAGCCAAGGCAGAAACCTAGAGGCAAGAACTGAAGCCGCCAATCAGCAGCATGCATTATTAGAGGCGGCCAGAAGAGGGCGCCAGATCACATAGAACTAGAGTTTGAAGGCCTTGTAAGCCTTCATGTGAGTGCTGGAACCAGACTGGGGTCCTCTGTAAGAACAGTGAGTTCTCCTAACTGCAGAGGCATCTCTCCATCCCTTTATTTATTCTGAGATAAGATCTCTCTGTAGCTGCCTTAGTTAGGGTTTATTTTGTTTCAGTGAAACACCATGACCAAAAGCTAGTTGGGGAGGAAAGGGCTTATTTGGCTTACACTTCTACATTGCTGTTCGTCACTGAAGGAAGCAGAGATGGACAGGAACCTGGAGGCAGGAGCTGATGCAGAGGTCATGGAGGGTGCTGCTTACTGGCTTTCTCTCCATGGCTCGCTCTCTCTCTTCTCTTTTCTTTCTTTCTTTCTTTCTTTCTTTCTTTCTTTCTTTCTTGCTTCCTTTCTTTCTTTCAAGATTAATTAATTTATTTAATGTATTTGAGTATTCTATCTGCATATATACCTGAGTGCCAGGAAAGGGCATCAGATCACAGTATAGATGGTTGTGAGCCACCATGTGGTTGCTGGAAATTGAACTCAGGACCTCTGGAGGAACCGTTGAGCCATTTCTCCAGCCCCCAACCTGCTTTCTTACACAACCCAGGAGCAGCTGCCCGGGGGGGGGGGGCACCATCTACAGTGGGACGGGCCCTCCACATCAATCACTAATCAAGACGACACCCCACAGCCCTGCCTACAGGCTCGTATAAGCTCCCGCTTCTCAGATGACGCTACTTTGTGCCACGTGACACACATGCAGCCTAGTACACCTGCCTGTGCTAAGGTTTAATCTACGAAGGCACAATAAGAAGTTAAGAACAATAACTAACCTAACAGTAAAGGATGGAAACCTGACAATAGGTTACAACGATATGCAACTGTACCACGGTGGCCTTTGGTAAGAGTCAAGACAACATTATTGATGGTTTTGGACCACATGTAATTGATTGGAAACACAGAAAGTGAGGTAGTGGAGTTGGGAGACGATTATGGGAGAAACCTCCAGGGGAGATGCTTCACAGTGACCGTCTCTAAGGAGGCAGTTCCTTGGCAGCAGGCCCGTGGGACAGTGTTAATGTCCATGGCTGTGTGCGAGCTGGACACGAGGCTCTCATTGCTTTCGCACAGTGGTCCTAGGACGACGTATTATTAAAGTTGTCATTTTACACATGAGAAATGCACTGAAGGATTGGGCCAGCGTTCCCGTGAGATGATCCCATTTGTGAAGGCTTTGCAGTCCTGTGGGGGGCGAGATGAGCCTGTGGTTTAGTGCCCAGCCTAAGGGTTAGAAAGGAAACTCAGTTTTCAGGTCCTGCAAGGCAACAATGCCTGTAGGCTTCACAGAGGCAGGGCACACACAGGTACTACACATTATATCATAATTGGCTTCCAACTGTCAACCTGTACAACGCTTACTAAGCTGAAGGACAGTCACCCCTACGTGGGAGTGTTGTGTTCAGCCTCCTGGGAGACTTTTCGTGGGAGGTGAGGAGATATGCCCACACTTACTGGATGGTCCACAGGCAGAGCCCCACTCTTTTGTGGCCTCTGCAGTGGATTTCTCGGGCACATCCCTGGAGCCCAAGCAAGCTCTTCAGGAAAGCCACTCAACCAGCTAATTGCGATGGAGAATACCTAACTCCTGGAGCTGGAGGGTGAGTGAGTATGTGTGGGGAAAGGAAGTTTGAGTCAGTCTTGCAAAAGCCTCTAAGATGACCGGTCTGTTTCCTCAGCTTACTGCACTTCCTCATGGTATAGCATTTCACCGCCAGCACTTGTGGTTAAAACAGGGTCTCATGCCACAAAGCAAAGCCAAAGCCTTTAAGAACAGACTTCCTAATCTAATGATCTTACGTCTTAGGTGCAGGAAGACTCATGTGTGTCCAGGGCCACCTTCAAAGGCAACAGTAGATGCATAAATCTGGGTCCCAGATGTCCCTCTCTGTACTGTGCCAGTTCCTGTCAACACAGCAAGTACCCACACCCTGCCTTCCACAGAAGATATGCTCCAAGACTTCTGTGAACACGGGAGTCTACAGGCAGTACAGAACCCTATGGGAAAGTTTAACTTACAGATTACTCATGGGAAGAGATTCATAATAACAAAGAACCTTTGTAAGCATCCACTATAACAAACGCCACCCAGAATGCCCCTGGCTTCTCTCTCTTTTTTCTTTAGAATCTTTTTCTTGAGGGGTGGAGAGATGGTTGAGTGGTTAAGAGCACAGCCTGCTCTTGCAGAGGACCTGAGTTTGATCCTAGCACCCTCATGGCAGCTCACAGCCATCTGTAACTCCAGTTCTAGGGGACCTGATGTCCTCTTCTGGCCCCATCTGGCACCTGCATGGTGCACTTACATACATGTAGATAAAACACTCATACACATAAAGTAAAATCAATCAATCAATCAAACACATAATGTGTGTGTTGTGTTCCGGTGCTTACATGGAAGTCAGAGGATGACTTCAGGCGCTGGTTGTCACTTTATTTGAAACAGCCACTGTCTACGTTAGGGTCTCTGACCTGTAAGCCTTCAGGATCCTCCTGAGTCACTGTAGGAGCACTGAGGTGGCAGATGCCTGATCCCACATCCTGATTTTACGCAGGTTTGGGGGACTCGAACTCAGCTCTTTACCCTTGCATGCAGTGAGCGCATTCCCCCGGACTGTCGCCCAGCCCTCTGCCTCTCTGAATGTCTTGCTGTAGTAGACTATATTTTCTCCCAGTAACTGTGAGTAACTGGGTGTGGAAAGCCAATCCCTGGATAAGGAGAGGACCCCTGTGCTATAAGATAAACTGCGTGGCTTGGCACTGAGTCCTTATACCACATGGAAGTGAATGATACTTGTACCTCGTTGGCCTGGGATTACGCGTCCAGAAATCTCTGCTGAAATAGTTGTCCCAACAGCTTAAGGCCAATCAGTGATCAACCGGTACCCCTGACTTTGTGGATAAAAGACAGGAGATCAGAGCCAGGTGTGTACCTTTGCCTGGCAGCCTTTGTTCTTTCCTGGATGGCAGGAGGCTACCTCAAACATCTCTTTGAGCTCCCACTGTGCTTCTAAGAGCCCCTTAAAACCAGCTGGGATTCCCAGCAGAATATTCACCTCCCGATGACTGTGTACTGTCACCTGCTTGGGCGGCTGGTGGCCCCTTAGCTAATCTGGTCATCTCAAGGAGTTATTTTAGCCTAGTGGGACTTCCCAAAAGATTATCTCCCAAAAGATCTGCCTGGTTTCTCTCCACCCATCCCATAAGCTTTCCTTCCTTCGGATGGATGACCACGCCCCCGTGACATCTCTCCCTCTTGACATCTGGTCCCTCTCTCCAGAGAGCTGGCTGCGGGAGGGGGTGAACTCCCAGATCTTTGGCTGATAGGACTCTGGGCTGCAAGGAAACAGGCCTCCCTTCAAAAGTCTTTTTGGAAAGCCCTTCCTATCTGTTCACAGTAATCAGCTTTACTCCCGGCCCTGTCTCTTCACACAAGGTTACATTTGTGGTCAAGCTCAATTAAGCCTTTGACTCTTTGTGAAGTGAGGGCTAGAGGCGACATTATGGAGTGTAGCCAGTTGACCTTGAGCTTCATGGTAGGGTAATAGATTCCTATGTGGGTATGGGGGGTGTCCAGCCTGGTCACCCCTGGGCACGGGGGGGGGGGATCCGCGTGCCCACCGCCCTAACTGAGCTTTCTGCTTGTAAAGCTGATGGTGACTCTCACGACACTCTGGGATTGCATAGACTCAGCCAAGTGCACACACCCGTGTCCTTTGTGTCGTGCTGTCTTCCTGTCACAGGGACCCTCTGTCCCTGCTCTGGGTGGCTGTACAGCGCGTCCTCTCTTCAGGTTGTCATGACAATCGCCGAGCCGTTTCTGGACAGAGATCAGAAAAAGAAATAGGGAAGACACTTGTTAAATCCAGGCCATGTGAATCTCAGGATTCCAGTGGCTTTAGCATCTCTCAGGATGGCATCTTATATAAAATAAATAAATAAATAAATAAATCAATCAATCAACCAAACACAGCTTTTGTCCATGACTGGCTAGTGGCTGGGAACTGTGCTGGTGCACAGTAGAAAGCATTGCTGAGAGTCCATCACATGGATGATAGTTATAGCCATAGTAATAACAACAGCAAGAATATCAATAATAGTAACAATAACAATGATAATAATTAGAAGCTTTCAGAGTCAGGCCTCTCTAATACAATCCAGTAAGGGTGGGCCTAATTATTGTGGCGACTGAGAGCGTCTTGGCCTGGGGGAGGGGGGTTGCTCAGATGTTCAGTATCACCTCCACCCCATTCCTCTGTCACCTGCCATCTAGCTTAAGGGTGTCTTTCTTCTCAGATCCTGGTCACTGACTCAGTGGTATCTCAGTAATCATCGAACAGTGGGGAGATGGTAGAGATAACACCTCATTTTACAGAGTAGTCACCAGGTCCCTGAGAGACAACTGACAGGAAATGTAGGGGAGCGGTTTCTCAAGTGAGTGTGTCCTGCAGAGGCGATGCCAAGGGCTCTGCCTGGACAGGGAAAAATGGAAAATCATATCCCTAAGTAAGGTTGATTTTTTTTTTTAATATCACAAACAAAGGTTTATGGTGGTAAATCTGGAAGATACAGGAAATGCTGAAAGTCAAAATCAGCCCAAATCCTAACCCCGAGATTTTGTTCTGGTATTGTGCAAGGAGGGAACTTATGTGTGTGCTTGGGTGCATGTGACTTTGGGGTGCATTTGTGGGTGTAGGCACACATGCACAGCGCATGTGAAGAGGTCAGAGGACATCTTTGGGCATCGGTCCTCAAGTGCCTTCCAACTGCTATTTGAGACAAGGTCTCTCATTGGCCTGGAATACTACCACCTAGGCAAGGCTAACTGGCCTGCAAGCTTCCAGAGACCTGCCTGTCTCCCACCCGCCCCCATCTCACCGTCGCTGAGATTTTTGGAGATCTAGACTCAAGTTCTTGCCTTGTGAGCTGAGATCCTTCCTCACATGCTTCTCTCCATCCTGGTAGGGAGGATTTGGTAAAACCATCATTCTTATCTACCAAAGGCTGGCAATAGACGGGAATCAGTTCAGCATGGATCTGGAGGCTGCTTGAGGGCTAGCCTGGGCACAGGGGTGTCTTAAGGTCTGTTGTTCATGGGCACATGTATCTCACTCCAAAACCAGAACCTTGTGTCAGACTGTGAATTGAACCAATGAGGTTCTGAATCTGCACAGGCTTCTGCTTAGGGAAAGCAGTTGTTACATGCATTACTAAAGGGAAAAAAAAACCATAATCTTTCTGATCACCCATCCAATATTTACCAGGCATTGTGAGGCTAAGTCTGGAGAGTAGCCACACTCCTTTCGCAGAGTCTATTTCCCAGGTTAGTCTGTGAATTAACCTGGGGAACAGACCCTTTAACCGGCCCATCAAAGGATAGATGCTCTGCTCATCCTGTTGGCTCTCTGCAACTAAGAGTTAGGAACTGACTGCAGCTCACACATGCTCTTGAGAAAACACTTCAGAAAGTTCTAGACCAAAAAAATTGAATTTGCTATCCTCTGAGCACTCTATGAGGTTCCAAGAATATAATGGATAAGCTTCCTCCCAGAGCCTCTTGCCACTCAGATCCCCAGCCTTCTACCACTCAGGGGATGCTGGGAACTCATGGGTATCACATGGTTAGGCTTAAATGGCTATCTCTATGCTGAACATGGCATCCACATTTTCTCTTGTCATTATCTCTTCAATGATAGGACAATTCACATTGTGTTAGGCAACGGAAGTAATCTACATATGACACAAAGAATCTACATATGACACAAAGTATCTGCAGAGAGGAGCATGATTGTGCATACCTGTGATCCCAGCACTGAGGAGACTGAGACAAGAGGATTGCAAGTTTGAGAGTACTCTACATTATGTAGAAGATTTCCTGACAGCCTGCATTACATATGTCACTCTATGTCAAAACACAGTGTGTGTGTGTGTGTGTGTGTGTGTGTGTGTGTGTGTGTGTGTGTTGGGAGGTGGCTTAGCAATTATGAGCACTTACTGCTCTTGCAGAGGGCCTGGAATTCAGTTTCCAGCACCACAGGATGGCTCACAATCACCGATATCCAGTTCTAGATGATTTGATGCCCTCTTCTGGCCTCCTTGGGCACGGAATACTTGTGGTGCACATACATATACACAGGCTGTCATAGTTAGGGTTCCCATTGTTGTGAAGAGACACCATGACCAAGGCAACTCTTTTAAGGGACAACATTTAATTTGGGGCCGGATTACAAATTCAGAGGTTTGGTTCATTATCATCATGGCAGGAAGCATGGCAGTGGGCACAGCCATGGTGCTGGTGAAGGGGATCAGTCTATGTATTGATCCAAAAATAGCCAAGAGAAGACTGTCTTTCAGGCAACTAGCAGGGTGTGTGGGGTATTTTCTGAGATAACTCCTGGAAAATTCCAGGTTGCGTGGGATGAGGTGACTACCTTAGAAGTTGGCTAAGTAAATAAAGGAGGGAATTTTTTTTTTATACAGACAGCAAGATTGGTGGTTCTCACATGAGGTGATTTGGGTTCCGGTGAGACATTTGACAATACCGGCCCCAAATGTCTGTGGCACCGTACATGAAAAGGTTGGGATGGTCGATACTAGATCTCGGGTCTTGATTGAGGTTGGTAATTTCACTTGCCTTCTGCTGTCTCTCCCTGAACATAAGCAAGGGTTTTCCCCGTTGCCCCTGAAGATAAAGTTTCTGTCCCCATTCCTTCACAATGTGCCCTGTCCCAATACCACAGCACAGGCATGTTCGAGGCCAGCCTGGACAATGGACAGTGGGGGGACTCCTTGCTGGGAGCTGTCCCCAAGTCCTGGTTCAACTACTGGTGACAAATGGAAGGACCTGAGTCCCTCCATTTGGGCTACTCAGATTCTGTGAGAGGCCATGGCCAGATCTGGATTGTCACAGACTTCTTCATCTGGGCCACAGGAAAGAAACGATGATATGCCTGCGGGCATCTGCTTGGAAGCCAGACCACATGAGAGAGCGCACACGCCTAGTATTTCATTACATTAGGGATTTGGAGAGTAATGACACCTTCCTAAGGCTGGAGAGTGGTTCAGTGGTAGATCACTGATTGAGTATACACTGGTCCTGAATTCCCTCCCAAACACTGCAAAATGACACATTTCCCCGAGCTTTTTCTGGCATCAAGTATTGAGATCGTTGCCCTGCACCATGCCAGCTGTTCGTTCCACAGCATCTGCCTACATCCTCTGCCTCTGATGCACAGCTGGCTTCGGGCTGACTGGGAAGCAACCAGTGGAGATGTCCTGAGCCCCTTGGCAGCCTCCACATTTCACCTCATAGCACTTTGTGAGGAAGAAACAGAGTTTCATGGAACCCTAATTTCACTGAAGATCCTGGAGTCAAGAAGAACAAAAAGGTAAGCAGTTTTCAGAGTTCTGGTTTCCTGGGATCTTCGTGTGAGCTTGGTGAGGACCGAGGTCTTTACTATGTTCATCCTGATATCCATACTTCCTTGACTTGTTTGATGGGGACTGTTGGTTAGGAAACAGGTATGATGGTGCACACTTGTGTACGAGGTAAGGTAGGAGGATTGTGAGTTGGAAGGTCAGCTTGGCGATGTTGGCTGTCTCAAAAGATCAAATTGTGGAAATGAATGTTACGGAGAGACTGGGCCCTCCTGTAGGATGCCCTGCCGTGTGCACACTGAGGCTCACCTAGCTTCCTGGGTGGCTAACTCTCCATCCCATCCCAGTGCCTGCCACCTGGAGTCAGGGATACTTTCCGAATGCCCCACCTCCTGACCCCCATTCTTTCACGTTTCTGTTCCACCAGAGCCAAGTACAGTCCTTAGCACATAGCAAAACCACAGTAAATGCTACTTTATTGGTTGAAGGAAGGGCGGGATGGGTGATGTAGGCTTTACTCAAACGTTTTGGCTTTCTACCCATGGAGAGAGCCAGTCAAAGGTCAAAAGGTCTTCCACTGCCCACGTGCATGTGCGTCTGTATGTCTGCCTGCCTCCCTGCCTGTCTGTCTCTATGCACTTTCAGAGGCCAGAGACCAGAGGCCAACGTCAGATGTCCCCTATGGAGACAGGACCTCTCATTGGCCTGAAGCTCATTGATCAGACTAGACTGGCTGGCCAGGGAGCCCCTCTAGTCTCCATCTCCCGTAGCTGGAATTACAAGCATGTACCAAGAGCTCTGAGGATGGACCTCAATGAATCTAGAGAGATGATAGGTATTGATTCCATACATGTTGGGGTCCACACTAGCCCCATGTGGGGTGGCCAAAAACGTCGCAGCCCAGGCAAAAATGTTGAGGCCCGGGCCGACCCACGTTTGGGCGGCCACTGTATCCCGGCCCAAGCTGCCGCTCTGGTCCGAGGGTCGGGGTTCAGCAAGAGCGAGGGTGAGGGCAGACTCTACCTAATGTCTGATGTGCCTGATTCGTCTGATCTCAGTCTGATTCTGATCTGTTCTGTCTCTGCCTTTTATATGTCTTACTTCTAAGCCACGCCTCTAAGTTACACCTTTAATCATGCCCTTAGGTCTTGTCTCTAACTCTGACCTCTATACTTCTAAGTCATACTTTTAAGTCACACACCTTTAATCTCACACACCTTTAATCTCACGCACCTTTAATCTCACACACCCAAGGTATCTAAACCAAGATTATCGGAGTGTGCTCAGCTGTTGTAGGCTATTGTAATCCAAGTCTCATGTCAGGGTATATGGCTCAAGATGGCTGCAAAGCTGATAGCCGCTTTCTGCTAAAAGTCGGCCCCCAACAATACATTTTGTAACAATCTTGATTATTGAAATGTGTCCATCTTCCTAGGTCCCTACCCTCTTACTTCTTTCAATTGCCAGGCAGGGAATTGTCACAGGTGACAAACACAGAGTAGTCTGGCTGATAAGCTGGTCCCGTGTGCACGGGGTCCTGGCACTGCCGAGTGCCAGGCTTTCGCTCCTGTGCAAGAGAAGCTGTGAGTTTGGATAGGATCCACCACTTTAACAGAGTGAGAGCAGCAGCCACGTGCCAGGCGTGCCTTCCAGCCCAGAACGTATGGTGCATGTCCGAGGGCTCTCAAAGCACCCGAAGCTGTGCCAATTTGCAATAATTAAACAGCAAGACTCAGGTGAATGGTTTGCCGTGCCTGAGACAGTCAGATGTCTGGGGTGTGGACCCAGCCTGGCTCCCAGCCCTCTGCCTCACACTGAAAGCCGTCTAGAGAATATCAAATCCTCAGGGATATGGAGAGTTGGTGATGGTGATGGTACCGGTACTGACGGGAGCCCACAGTGGGCCCCTGTTGTCTGTCTGTGCCTTCCCTTTTGTCACATCTGCTAACTGATCTAGAGTTTGCCCATACAGCCAGGGCCTGTATCACAGACTGCTCAGGGGGGACTGGTCTTTGCCTTTTGAGGGACCCACAGTTGTCAAACACTGGCTAAGCACTCCAGATACCATGTTTCATTCAACTCTCTTAAACAGTTTAATGAAGTTGGGTCTTGTTCCTATTCCTCCACAGGACACAGGTAGTAAGAGCCGAGAAAGGCTGGCTCCCTAGTCTCTACCTCTCTTAAACCAGCAAAAGACACCTCTTAATTGTGTGTTGAAATCAAGGGGGCTGCAAGGCCATGTTTTCTGTAAGGCTCTAGATAAATCATTCTGTGTCTCTTCCAGCCATGTCTGATACCTTCTCTGATGTATCTCATCTCCTGGCTGCATCCCCCACCTCCATTTTCAAATGGTTTTTTACCCCCTGGGTAAGTCTGTCTTCACAAGGCCCATTCTAACCTAGACATGGCGGCCATTGGACTAAGGGTGTACTCTAGTCCCCTGTAGCATTACTTTAATTTTAATGTGATTAGTGACATTTGGAACAATCTTTTTCCCCCTCTGAGACAAGGTTTCTCTGTGTGGCTCTGGACATAGAGATTCATCCTCACCTGCCTCCCGAGTGCTAGGATTAAAGGCATGCACCATCACTGGCCAGTTGGAACAACCTTATTTTCCAATGAAGTCACATCAGAAAGCTTAGACTTGGATATGTCTATTTTGTTTTAAGTTCACACTGAATATAAAAAAAGGTGGGAATAACTGACTTATTCAAATCCCCAAGGAGAAGGTACAGGAGGTGGGGGTGGGGTCTCAAGGATGGAGGACAAATTAAGAGGAGAAAGAGAGGCAGTCCCTTATTTGGACTTCAGACACTGATGCTAACCCCATTGCTTGTGGTCTCTGGGATGTCCTGCCTGATGCTGACCCCTGGACCAGGGGATTCAAAGCACTGTATTCTCCAGTGTCTCCTTGGGTTATATTTAATGACTTGGCCATCAGCTCTCACTGTAACGGCCTTCATCCCCCACCTCCAACAACCAGAAAAGTAACAGCAAATCCTGGCCAATGACTCAAGCCAAACCACCAAATTGAAAACCACCTTTGATGGCCTGGACACCTTTATCACAATAATTGTCTGAAGAGAAGAACGGAATGGCACCAGAGACCTGTCAGGAGGGGACGGGAGGCAGAGGCAGCATGACTTATTGTTGGTGACACGGATTCATCTTATTACGGAGTAATGAATGGGTTAGCTCGGCAATTAATCACCAAAGCCTACTCCCTGGAGCTAGGAGAAACGGGAAGTGCCGAAATAAAGACAAGTAGAAAAGCTGTCACTGCGGCGGGTTTCCACGATGGAGCTGACAGAGCCACGTGTTGCGGTCACCTGGAGGGATGTGTGAGTCAGAAACAGGGGTGCTGAAGGCGCACTGCCTGACCCACGCAATCAAGTCTTTGAGGGTAGAACCCAACCCGGGAAGTCGCGTTTTTCTGGAGCTCCTGAGGTAATGCAGTGCAGCTCAGCTTTGGGACACTGAGCCAGACAGAGAGAGTGAGGCATACCCCTCCGCCGCCCCGCAACCGTCCACCCCACTCCCACTGACGTCAATGCTGCCCGCTCACCCTGGGCTGGGTACCATACTGCTGTATATCTACTGCCCCAATTCTCTGGTTAGCTGGGTAATTCTGAGCAAATAATTTTGATGAGGTCATTTGGGGTGATTGTCTTATACGAAAAGACCCTCAACAGAACATGAAAATGGCGTTTTATGGCCAAGAGCTCCCAGAGCCTTCAGCACCCCACTTCCTAGAGCCAGTGCAGCCTCGGCATGGGTAGAGAGCTTTGGCTTCATTCGTGACTTGGGTAGGAAACAGTTGAGAACTTGGTGGTTTGTGTCTGCACTGAAAGGCCCTTGAGTCGGAACAAATCCAATTATGTCACACCGTCCCCTGTTTCAGGCTGCTGCAATAGAATACGTGAGACTGGGCGTTTCATGCAGAACAGAAATTGTTATATCCTGGAGGCTGGAAAGGTCAGGTGCACCCCGTATCAGGCAGGGTCTTCACTCTGCTCTCCCATAGCTGTATTGAGGACTGAATTCTCAACATGTGGGCTTGAGGGAGACACCTTCAAACCTCAGTGCCTCGGTAATAAAACAGTAGTGACAAATTGCCACTACTGTAAAGTTCAGAGCCTTCCTCCGAGAGGAGGTTCTGAACTGGATCCAGGACTCTGTGGGTGGAGCCTCAGAGCCACGTCTGTCTATTGGCCCGTGGCCAAGTCCCATCTTGGCACCCTACCCAATGGCGCAGCAAGGGAAAGCGTAACCTGTGCAAGCAGGGGTCATTCTGAGAGTTGGCTCCGCCCCTAGGACAATAAGAATTCTGAATGCAGCCACCAGAGTGACCAGCGTCCAAACAGGATGATATTTAGCCAGTTTGCATACAGAAAAGCCCCTGCCAGCGGCAGGCAGACGGTGTCCCTGATCAGACAGTGTTTGCTTTGATGACAAATATTTAGTAATTTTCCTTTATTCTCCTGAAATGAGGTTGTAGATTAAAACAACGTCAAAACAAAACGCTAGGGCTAGGTGTACAGCTCTTGTCTAGCCTTGGATTTGAATCTTAGCACAATAAGTTATTTGTTTATTATAAATAAATGTTATGCTATTCTAATGTATATAAGTTCAAAGAAGATAGATATCGCGTTGCGAGCACAAAGGATTTTGTGCCCACAGATCGCTGGAGAAACCAGGAATGCTAGGAGCGCTCCTCAAACGGAGGAGGTAAAATACCTGTTTTCCCCCGCAGGACGGCTGGAAGTGGATTTTTTTTTTTTTTTTTTTTTTTTTTTTTTCTGAGACGGGGTTTCTCTGTGTAGCCCTGGCTGTCCTGGAACTCACTCTGTAGACCGGGCTGGCCTTGAACTCAGAAATCCGCCTGCCTCTGCCTCCCAAGTGCTGGGATTAAAGGTGTGCGCCACCACCGCCCAGCCTGGAAGTGGATTTTGACCTTGCTATCTCTGAAGGCAAACCTCACCCATCTTTGGCTATAGAGGCAGACCTCACCCAAATTCCCAGAATAATTAATTATTCCAGACTCTTTCCTCCCTAGGCCACTCATTACCCATCTTTAGGGGAAATGTCACATGAGCTTTAGGGCCTCCTGACCTCTATCTCAGTCAGAGACCACCCTAGATTCCAGGCTAAAGCTATAGATCCTACCCTCAGGGTCACATGTACTTTGTAAAGGAGTTTCTATGTAGTCATGTCTTAAGTTTTTTGTGCACCTGGAACTGGAATGATCGTTTTCTGGAATATCCTTCCCAGAATGCACTGTATTTTAAATAACTCTGACAATGAACTGCCTGGCATTAAACGCCTGAAATCTGACTCATGTTGACAAAGTGAATGTGTACCAGGTTTTTATTCTCATCTCTTCTCTTTGCTTTGCCTCTCTGTCTGACACCTACTGGGGCCCCTCACCGTTGTTTTATACCTTTAATCTCAGCACTTGAAAGGCTGAGGCAAGAGAATTGCTCTACACTTGAGAACAGCCTGGTCTACATAGTGAGTTCCAAGCCATCCAGAGCTATAGAGCCAGGCCCTGTGTCAAAACAAAAACACTCAAAACAACCACCACCAACAAAACAAATCAAATTGAAAGACTTTACAGGTGTCATAATTTGTTTGCTTGCTTACTTGTTTCTTTTTTTTATTGATACAGAGTTTCTCTGTGTGGCCCTAGCTGTCCTGGAACTTGTTCTGTAAACCAGGCCAGCCTCGAACTCAGAGATCTGCCTGCTTCTGCTTCCCAAGTGCTGGGATTAAAGGCATGTATCATGACCATCAGGTGTAGTAGTAATTTATAGATGTAGTAATTTATAGCAAAACATACATTATTCAAAACAGTGTGAGTTCTCAGCCTGTCCAACCTAGATGACTTGGTAAGAGTTTATGCATCTTGGACATATTGTGAAGTCAAGGCTGAAGGGACACTAGCGGACTAGAGCCTGTGGCTCTGGCAGGCCTTGCCCTTCTCCTAAATTCCCTCCTCCTTGCTTAAAAAATTACATTCCTGAAGCTAGTCCCCAAGGTCTATTCCCTTGTTTGGCCACTTCCTCCTCCGGAGGCTGACTACCAAGGTCCAGCTATTAAAGTGTCGAAGTCCAGCAATCAAAAGGCCCCTTTGTCTCACCTAATTAGCACGCCCAATTAAAATCAAACACCTCATCCTAACACAGGGTTTCCCCTTTACCTCTATAAACAGCCATTCTCCTCTGTGCCATGTCTGTCTCCTCTCTATACAGAGGCAGTCCTTTGTCGCCTCTGTGACAAGTTCCCTTTACTCCTGGCCCTTCCCCCTTCTCTCTCCTTTCCCTTGTTCCCTTCCCCCTCTCCCTTTTTATCTCCTGTCTTTGTCCCTTATCTTTGTCCCTCTGTGGCAAATAGTCTTCTTGTGCTGAGAACATGGTGTTGGGGTGTCTTGAGCTGCCTGAGATGTTCCCTACAGCAGCCCCTTTCTGTCAGTTCCCATCAGACTGACCCCTCCGTTACCAATATTCAGCCTCACCCTCTGGGTCCTGTTCCCTCAAGATCACCCATTCCTCACCCATCTCAACTCTCTTCTCGTGCTCCTGCTTTTCCTCAGCCCAAACATCCACCTCCAACTGTCCAGACATCCTCAGACTTCAAACACTCTGAACAAACCCTATGCTCTCAATGGCAAGACCTAACTAAACCCAAGCCTTCTCCTCTCTGACTCCTCTCTCTCTCTCTCTCTCTCTCTCTCTGCTGGCCAAGCCCTCAAGGTCATCCAACAAGCTCTCTCCTCAACTCCACTGATCCCTCCTTCAGTCCCTCCCACTGCTTTCCTTCCGCCTCTCTTCAAAGCCCTCTGTCAGTTTTGGTCCCAGTCGCCAGTGCCTCAGACTGCTTGTCCCCTTGACTGCTTGTCCCCTTGACTGCTAAGTCCCCTTTTGGAAACAAAAGTCAAGTGCTCTCAACCCTTCTCCACACCAACCCTCAAAGCCTGTTACGGACGCCCCTCAGACGCCCCTCGGCCTCCCCTCTCACTAAGGCTAAGCGCCTCCCCAATCATCTCTCCCAATCATCCATATTCCTAAATGTTACAATTTTAGAACCCACCTAAGCACCCCAATAAAGACTGTTCTGATGTAACAAAAGCCTCTCAGATTATATTCTCTCCAACACATCCAGACCCTGCTTTCAGACAACAGCTGTTCCTCGATTAACCTCATACAGCCAATTGAAGTTTCCCTGCCTCCTGTCAAGACCTCTCAGAAGGACTCCAGATAAGTACTCCTGCCGACCAGCGAAGGTGAATATGGCCAGTGTAGCCCGGATGTTTCAGAAGTCTCTGTGAGGTACCGTGAGGGGAGCTGCCGTCTTCACACGACTGTCTTGGGGAGTTCCACAATTATTGCTATAAAGTGGAGTGGCCATGGCGACCTACAGAAGACCTTGGTCCATAGTCATGGCAACAAATTCTGTGATGGATTGGTCCATGGGTTGTTGGGGAGGGACAGCTGAGAAGGAGGGGGACTCTAAGGATGGAGTTGTCACTATGCTGGGGTGGGACTTCTAGGTGACACAGTTGCCGTTGGAGGACCCATGCTCCTGGAAGTGCATTGATTTGCCAAGCTCCGTGCAGATGTGCTTGCTTCTTTGTCCCGAATATCCTTTCTGGGGTCAGTAGACCTTCCTTTACATCCAGGTCACAGCTGAGAACTAGCCGTTTGCAGCTTAGATGGTCTCCCTACAGGGATCTACCCATGACTCTGAGGCTGCTTCTGAGGGCCTGTGGGTCTGAACAGGGCTCCTCTGTATTCTAGAAGTGTGCATGCAGCTACAGTACTGCCATCCCTGTCACACCTTATACATCACAGGCTAGGGCAGAGCCTGCTGGGGGCCTCAATCACAAACCAAGGCAGAGGGAGCCTGCACTGGCTCAGGGTGGGGTGCTACTCTCTGGTGCAGGCCTCCCATGTTAACAGGAGCATCATCGTTCTCCACCACTCTGCCTTGATTCTGCTCTGGATTCCCGGCAGCTCTGGTCAGACAGCCTCAACAACCCCGAGGAGTCATTAGAAACAATCAGGCCAGCTTCTGGAAACACTGTGGTCAGCAAAGCCAGAGACATGGATCACTGTGGCTTGGGGGGATGCAGGTGTGGGGAGAGCTTCCAGCCCATGCTGAACCAACTCTAGTAGACTCTCCCTTCATAGCAGAGGCATATGATTGAAGTCTCTTAGTTACTCTCACATAAGGAACGAGACCCCTGCATTCATGACCTGGTGGTTTGTAAATGAGAGACCCCAGAACATTGAGCCATCTAGGGTAACCGTTTAGACCTCCAAAAAAGAATCCTGAGGCTGAGTTCCAGTGTGAAGTTCAAGGAGTCTTCCTTTGCTGTGTGGAGCTGAGCTGATGCCTCCTCAGAGGGTTGGGAGCTGGGAGATGCTTGGAATCGGTTCAGGAATCACTGAGCAAGAAGGACCGAAAGCCTCTTTGGCTGGGTTTTTTCACAGAGATTATCTGGAGTCTGAGTTTATGAGACAATGCGCTGTTGACCATGTAGAAACTGTGCTTGTCTTTCAGATCACAGACATCTGTTTCCATGGCTTGAAATAAAAAAAAAAAAAGATTTGTTCTAGCCAGGGTAGGGGGGTGGTGATGGTGGCAGTGGTGGCGAATGCCTTTAATCCCAGCACTCGGAGGCAGAGGCAGGTGGATTTCTGAGTTCAAACCAAGCCTGGTCTACAGAGTGAGTTCCAGGATAGCCAGAACTACACAGAGAAACCCTGTCTCAAAAAACCCTTAAGAAAAAAACAAAACATAAAACCTTTTCTGACATAAGGTCTCGCCTCCTCCACCCTTCTCTGCCACCCGCATTGAATTCTGTCACAGAGATGGACTGGTGAGAACTGCTCCGTACTTCCAAGGCCTGAATTCCCCAGGAGGGGTTCTCAGGTTGCCTGGGTTACCACATGGCTTACTAACCTGACGAATCTAAGAGGACAAAGCCAGGTTCAAATGGAACATCCTTCCAGAAGATGTCCCCCGAGCCCAGCGGGGGATTTTAGTTGTTGCCAAAGGAGTCAGCCCACAGGCCAGTTGCTTTCTGCCAGAGAAACCATATCAGGCTGGAGAAATCAAGCAGCCAGTAAGAGGCACAGCTTTGGGGTACCACTTGCATTTCTGTAACACCGTAGGATGCTCCAGGCAGGGGGCAGGCACGGGCACATCTGAGGCCCCTCACCTTTGCCTTACTGTGTGTATTTGGGGTCGGAGCTTATGTGTATATTTTTGCCTTGAATGATAGTATGCTGTTTTACCTCAGGCAGACTTCTTTACCTCTCTGGTGAAAGCGAGGGTTTTGGACCGAGTCCTCTGTTATTTCCCCTCCAGCTCCCAATGCTGTGGGTTCTAGGATGTTTTACATATCGCCTTCCATATTGTCAGGCACCAGGATGGGCGCTGGATCCATGTGGTGAATGCAATGTTGTCTGTCTCTATTGGCTTCTCAAGTCTCTTTCTAGAGCTGTGGTTTTCAACCTTCCTAATGCTGAGACTCTTTAACCCAGCTCTCCTCGTGTTGTGGTGACTTCCAGCCATAAAATTATCTTCTTGCTATTTCATAATTCTAATTTTACTACTGTTATGAATTGTAATGTAAATATGCAGGATATCTAATATGTGACCCGTGTGTGTGTGTGTGTGTGTGTGTGTGTCACAACCCACAGGTTGAGAACCACTGGCCTAGAACTTTCTCTAGCTTGGACTCAGGTCAGTGGAGCTGTAATCCCACCAGCACCAGCACTGGCCCCACAACTGCACAGGCTCGCCCACCTTATCACTGTTTTACATCCATTGAGAATCTGGAAATCGAGCACAGCACCCAGAGACACCAGCTAGAACTACCAGTTAGCACTTTGTCACTTTTGCTGTCTGTCTCCTTCTGCTACCCTCCTATGTCTTTCCACTACAGCCCCTAATGAAGAGGCGCCCCTCCCGCAATCCAGGAGGCTCAGGAGGATAACTGGATCCATAGTCAGCCATGCTACCCCTCTAACAAGCGCTTACAGCCAGTCCTTCCCTGAGAATGGCATCCGTTACATTGTAGAGGTAATGAGAAATGGGCGGTACCATCCCAGCCTGAATCTTTTCTGAATCCAGTTTTATGATGGATGCTGTAACCAATTACCTGAGGCTGGAGGCGTTATGGAGAAAAGATGTTTGTTTTGGCTCATAGATGAGGTGGGAAGGGTGATAAAGTTCAAGGTCGGGATCCGGGTCAGTTTCAGATGACGGTTTCAGAGACTGGATTCAGGACAGAAACGGGGAGGCAAGTGGGAGAGAAAGAACAAACGGAGGCGCCATGTTTATTTTGTAACACCAAACTCTAGTTCCACGAGACCTGTCTTACTTCTTCGAAGATGGATGTTAATCCCCAAGAGTCCTATGTTCCCGTGACCTAATCACTACCTACAAGGCCTTACCTCTTAAAGGTCATCAGTTCCATGACACCACTTCCTACTAGGCTATGTAAGAAGGTCATCAATAACATCCCACTGGGAACCAACTTCCAGAGGTGAACCACTGGGAGAGAAACTTCACCCCAAACCATGGGAGTCACTTTAAGGTCTCATGTGCACCCTGTTCCCCACCAACCTTTGGCGACAGTCCTAGCATCCACTGACAATCCTTGACTGAGCCAATGATGGTGGTGGCTGTAAAACGCAATCGCTTCTCTTTGCATAGACCTGTGGGCATTTAAAAGTCCAGCGCATTCTAGTCTACTGACTAGGAGATGGTCGGTGTCAGCCCATTTGAGCTGGTGTCTCCGAGTTTCCGACACATTCCACTCAACTGCTGCATCATCCTGCTTTGTGAAACCACAGAATGTTCAGGGCTCACTGTGATGGTTTGTACAGGTGTGGCCCTGTTGTAGTAGGTGTGGCCCTGTTGTAGGAGGTGTAGTCTTGTTGGAGGAGGTGTGGCCTTGTTGGAGGGGTGTGGCCTTGTTGGAGGGGTGTGGCCTTGTTGGAGGGGTGTGGCCTTGTTGGAGGGGTGTGGCCTTGTTGGAGGGGGTGTGGCCTTGTTGGAGGGGGTGTGGCCTTGTTGGAGGGGGTGTGTCACTGTGGGCATGGGCTTTAAGACCCTCACCCTAGCTGCCTGGAAGTCAGTATTCTGCTAGCAGCCTTCAGATGAAGATGTAGAACTCTCAGCTCCTCCTGCACCATGCCTGCCTGGATGCTGCCAAGTTCCCACCTTGATGATAATGGACTGAACCTCTGAACCTGTAAGGCAGCCCCAATTAAATGTTGTCCTTGTAAGAGTAGCCTTGATCATGGTGTCTGCTCACAGCAGTAAAACCCTAACTAAGACACACACTCTATTTTTATCTTGTCCCAGAGTCAAACACGCTCAGACGTCTTTTGGTGAGAAGAACAGATCAAAAACAAACATGAGGCCTGGGAGCCTTTGGGAACATGGCAAACAGCTCTTATTGATACGGGATCCAGTCAGAACCCCTGCTTCTCCCTGTGGCCTTTGCATTGTCAAGACCCTCACAGGATCCATTCACTGCTGTCCCAGCTTCTGCTGTGTGCTGCCTGGGGCAGAGACAAGGAAAAACAGCATCTGAGGGTCTGGAAGTGGCCTGGCCATATGTTCATACTGCTGAATAAGGCTTTGGTTTCTCTGTGTGCCAGAGTTGGGGTGGGGCCGGGGCAGTGGCAGCTCAGGAGGGAGTTTGGGAACGCATGTCTTAGGCTTCTCACTCTTAAGCTGTCCAGAGGCCTGAGGTGAGGGGAAGTTTCTCTGGCTTGTGAAGCTGGAATAGGCAGATAAGGTTTCTAGAAGATATTTTACCAACTCACTAAAATACCCAAGCCTGATAAAAAAAAAAAAAAAAAAAAAAAAAAAAAAAAAAAAAAAAAAAAAGGCTGTCATGGTATTTACCCACTTCTCAGGGCCTGAGGAGACATCAGGAGCCAGCATATCTAGTGTTTGGCACAGGTCCTGATCTGGTGGACGCTGTGTGAGGATGCCATCTGGGTCTGGTTGCTTTGTGGAGGGAGGCGCCTGGGGCAACAGAGCCGGTTGACATGGTTGTCATCTGCTGGCTCAACATCTCTTAACCAGGTCAGCCCTTCCATAACTGAAGAACCGCTTTTAAAAATTTAATTACTTTTTAATGAAGTTCAAGGGAGACTTCGGAGCTAGCTTCCTGGCACCTTTGTGAGATGAATTGGTGTCACAGCGGGAGAGATGGATGAGTGGAGAGAGGGCTGCGGAGGGAAAAGAAGGCAGGAGGCTTGCTTGCTGCAAGTGAGCCGAGCGAGAGCTGAAGTCCCTAGGAGCTTACAGGCGTCCTCGTCTTCAGTACATAGAGTTCGTCTACATCAGGGCTGGTCCTCTGACTCGACAAAGGCTACCTAGTCATTGCTGATTTAGTAGGTCTTGTATTTGTCGGCTTTGTACTGCTATGATGGGAGACCCGAGGCAACTAACTTAGAAAGAGAAAGGGTTATTTTGGCTCATGACTCTGGAGATTCGCGTGTAAGACCAGGAGCTGGAGAGCACAGCATATCATGTCAGGGGCATGTAACAAAACAATGTGTAAGTCACAAGCCAGGAAGGAGAAAGAGAGGAAAAGAGGGTGGGGGGAGTGAGAGGGGAGAGAAGAGGAGACGATGTCCTATAACTACCGCTAAAGGTTCCCCTATAATGAATCCAGCTTTTGACGTTTTCACTCCACTCAACAGCGCCACCTGGAGGCCAAGCGTTTATACGGTAGGGCTTTGGGGGAATGGCCCAAACCACAGCCTGCTCTCATCTCTCAGGTCTCTAAGGAAACCCTGAGCCCTTCATCAATCAGTACATCTTGGATGGCTCTTCTTCGAAGGTCACTGCCAACATCTTCATCTCATGTGGTTCTAGGGCGTCTGCTTGCTCTCCGGAGGCGTGTGGCGGACAGAGGGAGGCTACCTGGAGCTGGCAACAGCTTCTCCCTAGAAGCAGGCGGCCTCAGTGTTTCACGAGTTTCCTCCCCCATCTAGGAAGAGCAGAGTGCCTGCCTGAGGATGGGGTTCACAGGACTGCAGCTCTGGGTACCCTCCTTTGTCCCTGCTTCCTCAGCCCACCTTTACACCGGAAGCTCTGACCCATGAGCTATGTCCTTTGTCACTGGACACAGCCCGTGGGCTAGCTCGCCTCCTGGCCCTCTGTGGCCTGCTCTGCTGCAGCCTTCTCAAGGACTGTCAGGCTGCAATGATTGCCCAGCTTCAGACCAACCCGACCTGTGTTTTTGCTGGACCGGTGGCCTGGATGGTCTGCCTTGGATGCTCTAAGAGTAGGGCTTTCTGGGTGGTTATCTGAGTGGTTTAGGAGCAGCTCAGAATTGCTTCCCTAGAAGGGTCATCCTGCTCCCACAACTACCCAACCCAACCCAACCCAACCCAACCCAACCCAACCCAACCCAACCCAACCCCGTCCCAGCCCCAGCCCAGCCCCAGCCCCAGCCCCAGCCCAGCCCCAGCCCCAGCCCAGCCCCAGCCCCAGCCCCAGCCCCAGCCCCAGCCCCAGCCCCAGCCCCAGCCCCAGCCCCAGCCCCAGCCCCAGCCCCAGCCCCAGCCCCAGCCCCAGCCCCAGCCCCAGCCCAGCCCAGCCCAAGCTAGTCCAATCTTGGAGTCAGCCTCGTCTAGTATAGCATTCTTTTTGCCTCTGGGCTGTTTTTGTTTGTTTGTTTTCTGTTTTGTTTTTTTTTTCTGACTCTCCACCTTCTGTGCCTTCTTACCCCTGGGGGAGGTGTCTCTCTTTGTAGCCCAGGCTGGCCCCAACTTCAGGACCCTCTTGCTTTGAGCCTCTTTAGTGTGAGAAACAAGACCCCTCACTCTAATAATAAATTCAAGAGAGCAGAGACACAAAACAGTCTCTATTTTACAATTCTGCAGAAATAAATATCAGCCCAGCAAAGAACGGCTGGCACACCAGTTTGATACAAAGGGTGATTTTTGTTGTTTTTTTTTTTTTTTTTCCTAAAGCCTCTGATTGCAAAAAATTCCTCTCCCACCCTCTTCCTCTAGGCTGGTGGTACTCCAAAGAGTTGTAACCTTCAAATTCCTGTAGCATAGCTCCCTCCCCAAATTCCCCATCCTATCAGTTCAGGAGGCAAAGCCTTACTTAAGGTATTTTTATTAAATGTATCCTTATTTGATGTATCCTGGGGCCTAAGAGTCCCTCCTTCTCTGACTTTGGGCTCAGCCATGCAGCCAACCTTTCAACCCAAAGATGAACTGAGGACACCCAGGCAGGCAGGTTCTAGCCACTGGCCAGGGAAGTCAGGTACTCAGTGCCTCGTGCAAACCTGTAGTTCTCCATCAGCCCTAAATGCATCCCAAACTGAAGATGAAGGAACTGAAGGCTGAATGAGCACTGGGGTCTACCGAACGGCTCGCCATGTTGGTTTGGTGCATTTCCCACAGCTGGATTCATCTTGTCACTTACTCACTAGCTTGCTGTTTTGGTCAGTTTTCTGTCACTGACAAAACACTGAGAAAGTCAGCTGATACAGGAGAGGAGGTTTCAGCTCTGAGCTTGAGCCCATTTGGTCCCCGCCCTGCTTCGCTTTCTGTTGCTGAGATAAACACAGAAGCTGAAAGCAACTTGGGGGAAGAAAGAATTTATTTCTTTTGCAAGCTACACTCTGTCTCTGAGGGAGGCCAACAAGGCATTCAATATTCAAGCAAGAGCTTAGAGTAGAACCCATGGAAGGATGCCGCTTGCTCTCTCTGGCCTGCTCAGATACCTTTCTTATATAACCCACACCCATCTGTCTGGGGTAGTACCACCCACAGCAGGCTAGGTCCTCTTACATCAATCCTCAATCAAGACAATTCCCCAGAGGCAGGTCTTCAAGTGAGGTTCCCTCCCTGGTGACTCTGGTTGGTGTCACATTGACAATAAGGAGTCCTGTTGCTGTAAGACAGTGGCAGTGCAGTGCATGAGGGAGTGGTAGGGGATGCCAGGTCACTTTGTGCCAGGTCACTTGGTGGTGGCTAGGAACAAAATGACACAGGAAGGGGCCAGTACTTGCTTGCTTTGCCGGCCTGGGCGACTTGCCCTCTGAACTGTCTCTGGTTCCTTGGATGTCACATGAGGGACATTACGAAGCTCTGGTGATGCAATAAGGTGATGTTGGCACTTGTCACTTGTCACTGGGTACCGAGAGATCATGTACATGCTGGCGGCTGACTCCCTATGAGATCACTTAGAATTCTCTAAGACATCCTCCTCCTTGGTCTCTGGCCTCAGGCCTGGTAGTTCCCTGTTGCAACTGAGTAGTCTAAGGCTGCACACGTAGCCCCCTCATCCCATAGAGCTGATGGGATCCAGGGCCCCCAGGGCCATGGGGCTCAGCTTCATTCGGCTCCAGGACCTCTGTCCCTAAGGAGGGCATATGATCACTAGGGTCCTGCTGTCACTACCTGGTGGTTGTTTCATTGACTTTATAGCTCCTTCCAGATAGAGATAAGCTGCTGTCCTTCTCCTTGGATGAGTTGAAACTAATTTTAGATTTCTGGCTTTATATCAACCCTGGAATTTCCTCCCCACTTCCCTATTAGACAAATCAACACAACCCCCAGAGATCACACAGTATGGTGGGACTGGCCAAACCCCACATCACTGTTCTTGGGGACAAAAATACTTTTACAGCCCAGGACACCAGCTTCTGCAGCAGGGGACCCAGCCCACGCTCCAGGTAGCTGAAGCTAAGCATCAAGTGGCAAGCTGGACAGAACTGAAACCTTCTGGGTGTTTGCCTGCTTCTAGCGCGCACGACTCTGCAGTCACACACCCTGTCAGAGCTTTCAACGCGTGGAGGGAAACGTGGCTGTATTTCCGGGTGTGTGTGTGTGGGGGCGGGGCTGGTGGCTCACCAGCAGGTGTGTTCATGGTCCTATCATACACGCACACTGTCATTCCCCATCAGAGGGATGGCAAGGGCCAGTTCCTTCTCCAGGATAGGACAGTGGCCCCAGAACCATGGACCTACGGGTTACCATGCACCAGGGCCTTTTGCTCCTATTTCCGAAAGCTAAAATGGTTAGAAGAAAAATGCGCCCCGCCCCCGTCCCTCCTCCCCCAAGCCAAGAGCCGACCAGCAAATCTGGATTCTGTGGACTATAGGATGGACAGAGGCAACCTCAAGTGACTTTTTGGCTAGTGGCTGAGGTAGACATACAGAAAACATCTTTTTCATGAAGGAAGGTAGAGGCTTCGAGCTACAGGAGGGAGGAGAGACCACGGGTGGCTGGACTCTCAACCTCTTGGGGTAGGGGATGGGGGAAGGCTGCAGGAGTAGACTCGGATGCCACCTGCCTCTGTCCTGGCCCCATCCTCCCTGCCGTGTCTGAAGACCTCTGCCTTAAACCCAAAGACTCCTCTAGCGGCCAGGGATGGGCGAATTTATCTTTCCGGTGCTGACGCCCACGTCCCGGAGAGAGCGCACCATCAGGACTGAGTGAAGAGCCTTGGGAATGGAACCGTAGCTTCTTAACCACTGCTTTCTACACAGCCAAAGGCTAAGAAAAGATTTACTTCCACCTTGTGGGGGAGGGTCTGCTCTCCAGCAAGCTCCTTTTAAACCCGTATTCTCTGAGAAAAGTCTGGAAGAGGTTTTTTCCGCTTAGACAGGGAGAAACTGCCCCCTGCTGGCTACAGCTGGAAACACTACTGGCTAGTAGGATTGTTATTAAGATTTTTAGTGTCCCCACCCCCAACCCATCAGGCCCCAGCCCTGGGTCCTTCCTAATCTAGCGCTTAACCCTGTGAGTACCATGTGAAAGCTAACAGCATGTATAGAATTCTATTCCATAAGAAAACAGTTAACTAAAGAACATGCTTATACTCAGTGGGGGAAGTGGGGCCACACGCCTTTAATCCCAGCACTAAGAAGGCAGAGGCAGGTGGATCTCTGTGAGTTTGAGCCCAGCCTGGTCTACAGAGCTAGTTCCAGGACAACCAGGGCTACAAAAAGAAACAGAAACAACTAACCAACTAACCAACCACCACCACCACCACCACCACCAACAACAACAAAAATCTACTACCATGAACAAAACAAAACAAACAAACAATAACAACAACAAAACCCCAAACCAAACAAACTTCATATCATACCTCCAAGTTAACAAAGCTTTAGAACTATTTATTCTCATGTAACAGAAATGATTACCTAGGGGAGAGGTTATTCTTCTCCCCCTCAAAAGAGAGTGTTTACTACTTACTGAGAGCTGATACAAGAGTGTGGGTCCTGCTTGTGTGTTGGTGAGTTGTCTGATAATCATGTTACTCTAGGATCCAGGGGACCTGATGCCCTCTTCTGGTCTCAGTGAGTACTGCATGCATCTGGCGCACATATATACACGTAGGCAAACACTCATACACATAAAAAACAAATACTTCTAAAAGTCTGCTCTTGTATTGTGCCACGTGGCTGGTATAAACTGTGAGGAGCCCACAGAATTGTGCCTCATGCCTCCTTCAACAGTCAGACCAAGGTCACTAATGTCTTTGTGTATTATATTCCCATTAATTAGTTTGAAACACAAAGAGTGCCAGGGGCTGATGAGTAAGTCTGTCAGATTGTCCTGCATTATGAGTCATAACAGTAACAACTATCTAGTTATGAAGTTTTAACAAATATAATATTACGGTTGGGGGTCACCACAACACAAGGAGCTGTATTAAAGGGCCGCAGCATTAGGAAGGTTGGGAACTGCTGATGTAGGGAGAGAAATCCTCTCACCGTCCAGCTGTAGAACCCTACAGAGCTTTTTCTATAGAGCAGCTTTAGAAGTTGTGGACTTTGGAGTCAGTCCTCCATCCATACCTTGGGCTTGCCATTTGTAAGCCATTTCTTTAGCTTGTTGGATAAGAGCATTTGCAGTGTGTATTAGTCAGCATCCTCTAGAGGAACAGGACTGGTGGAGCAAATCTACATATAAGAAGAAGGGCCAAGAATCTGTAGTTGTTTGGGGGAAGCAGGCTGGATACTTCCAGTGGTCTTCATTGGAATCTCAAGGAAGTCAGTTCTAACACCGGCAAAGGAATGCCTCGGCAACAGGATAGATGAACTTGCCATCAAGAGTGTGAAGGCAAGCAGGCAAAATGTAAAAGCTTCCTCCCTCTTCCTTCCCTTTATGTGGGCCGCCACCAAAAGATATGGCCAAGCTTTAGGGTGGGTTTATCCACCTCAAATGATCTAAGCAAGAGAAATCCCTCTTGCTCATACCCAGCTGCTTGGGTTTTAGCTGATTCAGAGGTAGTTGAGTTGGCAACCATGATGAGCCACACTATGGGCAGGGACTGAAGTTGAATTAACAGCGTCTATGTCAAAAGCCAGGCATAGCCAAGTGCTTATAGTCCTTGGAGGGCAGAGAGCAGCTTAGCTCTGGATTCAGTAGAGACCCTATCTCAAAGGATAAGATGGATTTATAGAGCCAACACTGGACATGTTCCTCTCTCCTCTGCACTTGTGCTCACTGGTGCACCTGTGGATAGGTTTACCCTGCCCTCAGCCTTGTCTGTACTGAACTGCATAGGCTTTTAACACTATTTTGTTAATACAGTGTAACAATTTACCTAGTGTTCGCATCTTACTACCTCATGAGAGGGTGTATGTAGGTGGAGGGACTGCGAATATCACAGGAGTCAACCATCCATGAATTGGGAGTTCCTTAAGGGGTCCTGAATCCAATTCCTGCCAACACCAAAGAGCGATACTATACATCTATGTGTGCACCCCCTGATGTGTTTATAAAAAGATAAAGAGATAAAGAGAGTGTGTTCTGTGGGTGTGTGGAGAGGTATGGGGAAGGGGATGTCTCAGCACGCCCATGTAGAGGCATCTCTTCCTGTGAGGGACCAGCCACACAACCGGTATAGTATAGAATAGAGTTTATTGAGGGCATGGGGAGGGGAGCCAGGAGGGTAGTAGAGGCAGAGAGAGAGAGAGAGAGAGAGAGAGAGAGAGAGAGAGAGAGAGAGAAGTAGAGGAGGCTGGCCATGACCATGTGAAGGGGGGGGGGGGGAAGGGGAGGGGCAGAGAGAAGCTAGAGGCAAGAGATCAAGAAATCAAGAAATCAAGAGATCAAGAGAGAGAGAGGAGGGGGCAAGCAGCCCCTTTTATAGTGGGGCAGGCCTACCTGGCTGTTGCCAGGTAACTGTGGAGGTGGAGTTTAGACAGAATACTAACACACACACCCCCATCAATCTATATACAGATGCCACAGAACTCAAGACTGTTTTCTTAAAATAGTCGCAAATAAACTTTTTACATCAGTGAATCTACATGCCCTGAGGACCTGAGAAGGCTGGAACCCTGCAGACTTTTAAATTCTGATCTCCCCATCATCTCATTTTGCACAGTGAAACCCGCAGCCGATGGAGTCCCATATGTAAAGTGGTCTTTCTGCACAGACCTGAGACTCATGCTCCCACACACTGGACTGTAGTGCTGTCTAAGGAGATGTTATTGTATTACTTAAGGAGTAATGACAAGGCAAAGGCCTGGACAGAGAGCTTTCTGAATACTGCAGATCCACTGGCTTGTTGAATAAGCTGATCTAGAGCCGGCAGCTCCCCTCCTCCGACCTCCCTGCCAGCATCCATGATACCCTGCAACCTTGTGCAAGCAGTTTTTTTCCAGCATCTAAGTTTCCACATTGTGAATGGGTTGCCATTCATCGGTTAATTACTTAAACACTTCTAGGGAGGTCTGTGTTCTGCAGGGAAGGAAGAGGAAAAGGAAGGGAAGAAGAAAGGGGACTTAGCCTCACTGGCTGACCTGGGACTCAGATGCCATCACAAGGTGTGGCTGGGTGGAGGGAAGAGCATGAGGACCCTTTGGGACCTCCTCTATTCCATAAGAACTGCTGATCAGGAGGGATATGGCCATCCTTGGGGATTTACAATGACATATGTTATTGTTAAAGTCTTAATCTTGGGGCTGGAGAGATGGCTCAGCACACAAGAACACTTGCGCTTTCTCAGAAGATCTTGGTTCAGCTCCCAGCACCCACATGGCGCTTGCAACTGTCTGTAGCTCCAGTAACAGGGGATCTAATGCTCTCTTCTGATCTCTGAGAGCACTGCACTCCTGTGATGCGCAGACACACAATTTGTGAAACACTCATACACATAAAAGTAAGTAATAAAAACATGTAAACGTTTTTTGTTTTTATATACGACAACCACTAGTGATTTTCTTGGACAATCACATACATTCCTAGATTTTAGGCAAACCTGAACGTTTCTATGTTTGAAACAATTCAAAGCAGCTGGATTTTATGCAAGAAGAGCGGGGATGGGGACAACCACCATGGACCTTGCACGAGAGAGCAAATGGGCCCTAAGAACAAAATGCAACTTCATGATGATGGACCATTAACATGGAGAAGAGGAGGAAGAGTATCGGTCAAGAATGAGAGAAGCTGGGGACCAGGTGGGGAGCACAAGTGGGAGGAGGGGCAGGGGGAGGGGTGGGGGAGGGGACGGCAGCAAGGTGGGCATTGACCCAGAGGCTCTGCGTAGTGATGTGGGCTACACAGAAAAGCAAAGCTGGGCACCGGGCAGGATTTTCACTTGTGCGCAAATGTAGCATGCTTCGCTAACCATTGCCTGGGTGGCGGCCCCTCGTGGTGTGACACAAGATGCAGCCTACATGCCATCATCAATTGGAGAACCTCAGGGTCCAGATGCAAAGACATGGCCTAAGACAGGTGGGGGAGGGCTTTGACACTAGGGACGATTAGATTCTAAAGCAGGCCAGGTGCACATGACTAAACATAAACTCTGGATGGACAGGAATCACTTTGGGCTCCAGTCTCTGGTCACCTGTACTGTGGAGGGGGCCCTAGTGCAGCATAGGGCTGCCTGGTTGTGATTCCCCCAGCCACTCTATTTGCTTGGAGGAGACTACAGGGGCCCCTTCTGCAGTTCACTTACAGGAGCTTAGAGCTGTGTGGGGACAGTATAAGCCAGAGGACCTGACTCTGGCCCCTCACTCTGCCAGGTGGAGGGAAATGTCGCCCTTGGGGAATGCTTGGGCTGAGTAAGGTGCTGGTTGCCTTACTTAAGGGTCATGGGAGCAGGAAAATGTCGACGGCTCTAGAACATAGGGTTCTCACATTCGGTCAGCTTCTGTGTGAAGACTCCGGTTATCAGTCCATACAGAGGGGTGTAGATCTTGGGAGAGGGGTTAGGGAGCCTCCTAGTCTCATGGCTTTAGGCACAAAGGGTGACCATGTTGTAAAAGGACATGCATTTGGGGGAGTTGGACTGATTTGGTCTTTAAAACCCTTTAGAGGACTCTGTCTGCCCTGGCCCAGGCTTACCAGCTGCAGGCCTGGCTTTCTCCTGGAATAGGCTGGGGTCAGATTGCATGATTTATGCAGTTTCTTCCAGCCTATAAGTCGAAAGACCTTGGGGGTGGGGGTGGGGGGTGGAATCAGAGGCAAACAAACAAGAGCAACAAACTACGTTCTCTCTTAATCAGGGCTTTACGGGGAAATGTTGGATCGTATTTTTTTTTTTTTTTGAAATAGCTAATAAAAATCTCTCAGCTAAGTCATTTGCATATGATTCATGGGCTCTGCTCTCCCAGCATGCCTTTAAAATCTACAGCCAGAGGCTCCCATGGATCGGCTCCTTATAATTCTTGAGCACAGGCCACAGACTCTGGAGGGAGACGCTCCCTGAATGTGTTCTTACTGTCCTGCTTGTGGCCTTGCTTGCTGCCGTTCGTCAGTGCCAAACCTCCGAGGACACTCCACACCCGGCGAGCATGTTTTATGTCGCACAGCTTTCTGCCCAAGCTGTGTTCAGAAGGAGGACACTTCATTGCACTTATGAATACGTGGGGTGGGAAAAGCAGCCGGCTACAGAGAACCATTAGCAGTCACACACTGGCACTTATAGACACACACACACAGTGACCCAGAGCTCAGGGCAAATCACCCCTGAAGAAATTGGCTACCAGTGTTAATTTACCCACAGGCAGGAGAACAGTTCTCCGGAGGACCAGCTAATAGTCTCCTGAAAATGGCTGAGGGCGGGTATTTAGGGAGAAGCTCCTTCATGCCTGGCACTGCCCTCACTGACCCAATTGAGGAGGGAGAAGAGGCCAGTACCAGTGTTTTGAGTGCGTGAAGCAAGAGGCAAGGCTATGCAGATTAAGGATGACTGGGTGTGGGGCCTTAGATGAGATCTCCTACTGACTGCTTTCAGCTTTGGTTTCTTCTTCTATCAGTAGGATAGAAATACTGGAAGTCTCAACCAGGTGTGATGATGCACAGGGTACACTTGGGAGTTCGGGTAGGAGGATCTTAAGCAAAGGCTAGCCTGGATTACACAGTAAGACTCTGTTTTAACACCCACCTACCACAAACAAACAAACTCAGAACACTGCCTTCAATGTGCTAGAGCTCTGGTGGGGATTTGAAAGCATATCCTACTGACTCAGAACAGTGCTGTTCACCACCAAAGGAAGTCAGGACTGGAACTCAAGCAGGTCAGGAAGCAGGAGCTGATGCAGAGACCATGGAGGGATGTTACTTACTGGCTTGCTTCCCCTGGCTTGTTCATCTTGCTCTCTTATAGAACCCAAGACTACCAGCCCAGGGATGGCACCACCCACAATGGGCCCTCCCACCCTTGATCACTCACTGAGAAAATGCCTTACAGCTGGATCTCATGGAGGCAGTTCCTCAACGGAAGTTCCTTTCTCCGTGATAACTCCAGCTTGTGTCAAGTGGACACACAAAACCAGGCAGTGTAGTCAGGGTGTTTATCACAGCAACAGAGACCAGAGTAGGCAACAGACTGAAGGGCCCAGGAGATGGGAAGGGCAGAGCAACCCATGGTTCAGATCCATCTTTTTCCAAAAACTAAAACTAAAAAAGAACGCTGGGTGAGCTCGACTAACCCGGGGACTATTGGTTTGTTCTTTCTTATGTTGGCCCTTGTGTTGAGGTGATAGAGAAAGCCTCCCTTGTCTGTTAGAAAGAACACAGTGCAGTGGGTAGGAGTGGTGGAACTCTTCTCCAATGGACTAGGAGAAAAGCGAGTTCCTTGACCTGAACCGACCAATCAGAAGTCTCATCAATACATAATATTTTATTCAGTGTCATAGAGCAAAAGTCCTTTTGCCTGAGTCATTTCTGTTTTAGGGAGAAAGGAACTCAGGCCCAGAGACCTTTAATAGAATCCCTGGGGTCACACAGCTGGTGATGGAGACAGCCAGATCTATTGTGTCTATTTTCTGTGGCTTGAATAAGATTCACAGAAGCCTGTGGTACTGAGGCTTCAGCGTGGGAACATTAAGAGAAACCAGGGCGGAAACTTGGGGCAGGAGTCTGGAGTCAGGAACTCAAGCAGAGGCCTAATGGACTAATGTTACACACTGGCTTGCTCAGCCTGAATTTTTTTTTTTTTTTTTTTTTAAATAACCCAGGACTGCCCATGGCGTGCTGGGCCCTCTTACACAAATCACCAATCAAGACAATCCTCCTCAGACCAATCTGATGGAGTGAACCGAGGTTCTCTCTTCCTGAGTATGTCAAGTTGACAATCGAGATTGGCCTTTAAGGACAGGCTAGCATTTTCAGAAGATCCTTCAGGAAGACCAACCTAAAAACTCCCAGGGGTCCAGCTACAGACAAAGGAAATTAATGAAGCCAGGGCCACGATATGCTTGCTCCCTGGGGAGACAGCCCGCTGCATTCACTCTGGTCATTTCTTTTCATTTTCCATAGGGGCCACTCGAATTCTTTACCTGGGAAAGAAAGATACAACAAGGGTTCTAATGGAACCCCTGATCTGCTGACTTCATACCATGTTAACTTCATAACCCATCAGAGGCTCCTCATGAAACTGCTTGCTCTGGGTGAAGCATCCACTTAATATTCAGGTCTTCGGTTGCCTCGGTAATTGATGAAGAGCTTAAGACTCTTGTTTACTTTGCTCTCAGAAGCAGAGGGCTGAGTCAATCGTTTTCGCTCCAGTTCATGGCACACTTTGTCATAGACTCCTGGACAGCCCCGGCTCTCTAGTCTAGTCATTTATTCTTTCATGGTTCTCCCTTTTCACAGACAACCATCCAAGTACATTCAGTGTATGTCATTATCGGCCAGGCTCTGTCAAAAAATACAGTGCTCAACAGACCTGTGATTAATTGAACACAAAGTCCCATGGATCCCCCCACCTCTTTCTCTCTCTCCCTCCCCTTCCTGCTTTCTCTCTCCCTCTTTCTTCCTGTTTCTCTTTCTCTCCCTCTCTCCATCTCTGCTTGCTTTCTTCCTTTTACTTTTTCTTTTATTCGAGGCTACTCTGGGGATGAGAGCCAGCGCCTCAGGTGGGCGAAAACCATTCTGCCACTGACCGGTAGCCATGGCCTTGATCCAGTACTGCACTGTAAGCACTGTATCCATCTTGACACCTGTATGTTGTGTCTGTTCTTTCTGACTCTAGGTGGGGGCTGTCGTTTGTACCCACCTAGTCTCCATGACTGGACACCCAGGGACCTGCAGCAAGCCTGCTCATGCAATGTGCCTTGGAACACACCATCAGGATCACTTAGGAATGCATTCCTAGGGGGTGGCATTGCTGGTCTCTGGAAGTCCAGGACTTTGAGTTGACAATGTTTTGCTCTCAAAATGGCGGTGCTCATCTACAGGTCCTGAGCTGGACCCAGGGATTCCAATACTCCCACATGCCAGCCACCACTCGGCAATATCCAGCTTCCCCATTTTAGCCTACTGGACAGATGCACACGATACCAGTGTACTTAGTTGTACCCTTGCAAATTCTAGTGACTACGGCTGTCTCCCCCCATTTCCCTCCGGGTGAGCTAACTGCCTTCCCAGTCTTTTGCCCCATTGAGAAGAGGGGTTCTATGACCTTTCTGGTTTTGTTTGTGGGATGCTGGGGATAGAGTCCCAGGCTTGGGCATGCTGAGTTCCATCCCCCCTCCCCCCAGTTAGACACCACTCCTGAATGGTTTTGACATTGCATGTCATAGCCTCATCCTGTGGATGAACTCTTCCTTGGATACATTCAAGGCTGTGAACCTGTGAAGTCTTGTCTCACGTGCTTCCCACTTCAAGGCCTCCAAGATCCTCTCTGGAGACAGCTACGTCCACATTTGGAGTAACCATTTCACTAGGTATCTGTGCGCTACCCTGCTGGTGGTGGGGCTACTGCCCCAGATTTAAGCACAGTCTGAGTTTGTTTCCACACCCCTTCCCCTGGCTTTGTTATCTTAACTCCAACACAGTAAGTCTTGCCTGTTGTCAGTCTGGGCAGGACTGTCTGCTCTTCCCTTAACTGGCGCTGGCTATCTTTCAACACCCATTTCCTCAAACACCAAGCCAATAACTCTGATAAATCTAGGCCTCTTTGATTTCTTCCTTTCTGCATTTTTATCTGTGTTGAAAAAACGCCCGTGCCATTACCAGAACATCTTCTTTAATTATCTCCTGAGTGCTCTGTTTCCCTCCCACCGACGACGGCTCTCCAGTCTACATTTCTCTTGCTCAGGGCTCCGGGGGTGGGGGGGTCAGGGGTCTTAGAAGGAACCAAATAAATACTCTGCTCTCCAAATTCAAGCTGCTGCCACAGACTGCTTACTTCAGCCCCCAAACCTTTTTAAAAATGCACTCCTTTCTCTGCATCCCTATGACCACATCCCTGCCTGGCTTTCCTCCTTGTGAGCCAGACTCCAGGCTATTACAGCCTTCTTGAATCTTTGTTCTTCCTGCCTGTCTCCACCTCAGAGAGAGCAGAGAGCTTCTGGAGAACCATGACTGCTCCCAGTGGCTGAGTTCATGGGTTCAGTGGGACAGCGTGCCCTAAGAATCCACTCACCTCAAGGGCGGGGTCCCCCTCACAACACCCTCATTCCTGTGGATATAGATATAATAGGGTTCTATAGTTTTGGGTCTGGAGTATCCCTTTAAATGCCTATGTGCTAAATGCTTGGCATCAATTTGGTGCTGTAGGGAGGTGTTGGGCCCTTTAAGGGGTGGGGCCTAATGTGGGGGTTTAGGCCACCGGGAGTGTGTCCTGAAAAGGGAGAATGTGAACTTATCCTTTCTTTCTTTGGCTTCGTGGCTGCCACGTGAGCAGCTTGTTCTTCCATACCCGACTTCCTCCCCGCAGGCCCACCAGCCAGTCAGGGGCTACGACCCAGCACTCTGGAAGCCAAGCAATCTTTTTCTTCCCTTTAGCCTGATGATGTTATGTCGGTTATAGTGATGAGAAACAAAATCAAGGTGTCCCTGGGCCTGTGCTGCCTCCAGAGACTCCAGGGGACAATCTGTTTCTGCCTCTTTCAGTTTCTGGCGACAGCTGCATTCGCTGGCTTGTGACTTAAGAGCCCAGCATCTTCAAACATCCTTGAGTCTGCGATTCTGCGGGCCGGCCGCCAAAACACCATCCACTTCCTGCTTACGGGAGTGTGGGGAAGCTCGTGTTTAGGATCCACTGGCATCTCCTCACGCCAAGAGTCTTAAAACTTAACGCCCTGTGCCCACCCTCTTGTCCATAGGAGGGGCCGTGGATGACGTCACCACAGCAAGGAAAGATTATTGACAAGCAAGATGAGGTCTGCAGGAGTTCGAACCTTCAGAGATTATGATCTATGTCTCTAGCCAGAAAAAAAAATCCTCATAAAAACAAACAACAGTGCTGTTGAATTTGTTGGGGGAAAGGAACCTTATACACCGCTGGTAGGTTGTGTATTCCCGTGTACCCCTTTAGGGAAACCAGGATAGTCATTCTCCCCAACCCACCCCCAATAACTGAAGATACAACTGCCACATGGCTGCCATAGTAACCCCAGGCTGAGCTGGGCAACCAGGGGTTCTTTAATGGAAGGTTACTCAGACAGCCTCCGTGAGCAGCAGAGACTGGACTTACTGTATCTTCTGTTTGAGGTAGTGTATTCTGATCCTCGACAATTCAGAGAGTGCAGAAGTTAGGGGCTGGCCATTTGAGAAGAGGGACAGTTTTCAACCTATCACACACCCCCTCCTTCGTCTTTCACAGACCCTAATTAATTTGCACGAGGACCCTTGGTTGCTTGGCCCTGACTATATATCTGATCCCGGATGGATGGATGACATACTGTTAGCTTCAAACCACTGCTCCAATTCTGCCAATGAACTTATCTGTCCATTTTACAACTTGTGCGTTTAATTTTACTAGTGACCAAGAGGTTTTACGGGCCTGATTGAGAGCAGGGTCCTGTGGCACATCACTAGAAATCTCTGCAGGGGTGCCAAGGGAGCCTGTCTTTCTCTTTCAGTTTCACCTTGTCTGTCTCTTCTTCCTGGACTCTTGCTGGTACACTGTCTCCACTGCGTAAGGATGTGAATTAGTGACTTAGCATTTATCAAACCTTATTTCCTAGCTTACAAATCCTATTTAAATTCCTTGCTTTGGGATCTATCCTGACAGAAGGTCATCGACATGCAGGGAACTATGATGGCGAACCTTGAACTTGAGAGCGCACCAGAATCCCCGAGCTGGAGGGGCTTGCTGGAATAGGTTGCCCTTCCTCTCTGCAGAGTTTGAGGGGGTACACTGAGCATAGTGGGAATCTGTGGGTCTCACAATGCTGCTGCCCCTGCTGATGAGGCCAGCCTAGGAGCTCCCCCACCCCCCCACCCTCGCTTTGAAAAACAACTGCCACAAAATTCAGCTCCATTGTGTCCTCAGCAAATAAATCTAAGTTTGACCACAACAGGTGTTTCGCATCTGCCACACCAGAGCGCGGCTGCCTGTCTTTGTTATGAGATTCAGTTGGATTAAAAAAAATGTCATCTATCACGAGTTTGTGGGTCAAAAGCCAGCACCCTTTCTTCCTTTGTTGTCCCTCCTCTGATTAGCCCAGGGGCCTCTCAGATTAACAGCATGAGCGGGCTAACTTGCAGTATGTGTCGTTTTCATCCAAATCACATATTTTAAAGAATTTGTCCTCCATCTGTCTGTTCTTTTGGGGTTCCCCGGGGGTCTGAGCACCTCTCTTATCCATGAAGAGTGTCATTTACCCGGAGAAGGCATGGCTCCCTCCAGCCTTTGCCTTGCCTGCCCAGCAGGGAGATTGCGCCAGTCTCTCTGTTGCCAAGTGCTGGTAAAGAGGTTGTTTCCCAGGCAAGAGACCTACTGTGTACCCAAGCCTCACCACATTTTCTGGGTTTCCCAAGGTAGGGGACCCCAGTGCCAGAAGAACACACCCCATTTTGTCTGATTTTATCTAGAAAAAAATACATCGATCAATGGCTGCTCACATAACCCAAGGGTAGAGGACTTGCTTACTATGCCCAAGGTTATAGATTCATTTCCCAGCACTTGAAATCCATCCCTGACACTCATTTTCTCAGACTCCGCCTTTTGTTGTGTTGCTTACAGACAGCTGCCTCCCCTCACTGGGCAGCCTGCTTATCCGGGAGAGGAAGTTTTAAGGGAATGAAGTCCGTGCCACCTGACTGGGGTGGCTGAAATTCTCAGGTATTTCCCACCATTCCATATTTTATTAAGGGAACAGAACACCAGTCCGGGCCCTGCTAGGCCTGAATAGTTGTCACTCCAGATTAATGTTTTATTTTTGATGTCATAGTGTTAGGCATCACTTTGATACATCCAGGCAGAGGACTTCTCACTTGGAGACCTGCCTCCATCAGACTGGCCCACGGACACGTCTGTGGGGTATAATCTTTTTTATTGTTGATTGATGTCGGAGGGTCCAGGCCACTGTGAGCAGGCGAGTCTAAGCTGTGTAAGAAAGTAGGTGGGCCAGCCTGGGGAACACACCAGAGAACAGCGTTTCTCTCTGCTTCAGTTTCTGCCTCGGCTTTCCTCAGTGATGGACTGTAACCTGTAAGCCAAAATAATCCTTTTTCTCTCCTAGTTACTTTTGGTTATGGTGTTTATCACAGTTAACAGAAAACGAACTAGGCTAACTGTCTGAATTTAACTTTTTTCTTCAACTTCTATCATTCCAAAGCCTCTGTGAAGCGTTGTATCACTTACCCAACATATTTAGGGAAACTGCTTCAACCGAACCTCACCTATCTCCTGCCACACGAAGCAGGGTTCCAGGGCAGAGCCAACGTGGTTCCATCTGCCCCTGTGGAACTCTGCCGGCCTGCCCTTCCCAGTGATCTTTATTCCCCCTTCTCTCTTTCCCTTTGGACTCTGCCTGAACCTGGCCACCAAGATTGCTGCGCCCAATGGCAAAATCCTCAACTCCCCTGGCTCAAAACAAGTTTGGAAAGCCCTAAGCGACAGGAAAGTGACGTCCGCCAGGGGGCGCCCTGGCCTTACCAGGACTTAGCAGGTCTAGCGTGCAGCGGGACAGCAAGCGACCATGGCTCAGAAGGGCCTTGATGGACAGGCGGTGAGTGGGTCACAGAGTCACTAATGGCCCTGCCGTCCGCCCCCGCCGCCAGCCGCCCGCCGCCGGAGGAGGAAATGACCCTGCCCAGGCATCGATCTTGCAAGCGAGGCTGCCTGCTCCAGAGGCCCTCCTGTGTCCAATCCTGGGACCCTGCGCTTCTTGCCTCCCTCCCTTGCCTGCTTCAGCCCACCTACCCTTCCTTCCTCATTGATTATAACCCTAGTTTACTGTGTGTGTGCCGTCAATAAAGCCATCTTCCTCAAGATGCTTGGAACCATAAGCTGGCCTCTGGAAGCAATTTTCTCAGCTCTCAGATTGCCGGCAAGAGGGAAATGGGGGCGCTTTGTGTTGTCACTCAGTACAGCTTCCCCTTTCCCTACAGAAGATCCAGTCATGGTCTGAACAGGTTCCCTGGAGGAAGTCTGGGACTCCTGTGCCCACCCTCTTGCTAAGGCTGAGCCTAGTACGTGGATCTAGTGGTGCTGCGAGCCAGGGGTTGCTCTAGGACCCAAAGAAAATGAACACATTTCATTCGCAATCCGCCGGACCACTTTTATTTCAGAGTCCAACATCTCTGACAAGAGCAGATTTAGTGGCGGCTCAACTCCCTCCACCGCGACAGGGTCTCCTGTGATCTCCCACACCTTCCCTGGGAAATGGGACCTAAGGAGAGAAAAAGAAATCATCCCCTCACCTGATGAGGGATGGGACAGGAAAGGCTGGTACCATTGCTGTCCTGGAGTTTCAAGATTTATATTTCCTTGTAAATGAACAAGGGTAAGCCTAGGTTGCTCCGGCCACTTTCAGCATCACCGTGAACAATGTCCCTCCACTGGCCCAGCACTGGCTCAGCTCTAGGTGGAAGGCATTTCAGAGCTACATTAGGCAACCGAGGCTGCTGCAGTAACGCTCCAGATTGCCTGGCTTCGAGTAGCCTGTTCTTGCCAGTTCACAAGACTGGAGACCGAGGTGGAGGTAGAGGCATTCTCCTAAGGCTGCTTAGTGACTTCTCACCGCGTTTATTTCCCTTTGTGCTTACGTACGTGTCTGTAATCAAATACATAAACACATAGCTAACACTGGATAGAGGCGTCCTAAAAAGCTCGTTTGAACTTGATCTCTTCACGGGCCTCATCTCAGAGTTATGTTTGTTTGGAAGCATCAGTGGATGTTGGCGATACCATTCAGCCCCTAACAGAGGCCTAAATACGTTTTAGTTATATGCAGCCACATTCTACAATATGTACAGGCTATCCTTATTCCGTATGCAAACAAACCAATTTCTGTAAACATTTTTTTCTAAAAGTAGTTGTTGAAGAGAAATATCCAAATACGAGGTATGCTGTTTTAAGTAATTGTTTTAAGTCATGTGTTTGGAGTTTTGTTCAAGAAAAATAATGTGGGAAATGCACTTTATATATCAGCCGCTTTGGAAAAATGTCTGTCTTGGAGACCAATTTTTCTCTCCCTTATCAACAAACCTCCCCAAGTCAAGGTTTAAGCTGGAGAGTGTAGTAAGGCAAATGGACACTAGGTGGCGCCCTGGGTAGCGGCAAGGAGCAGGCAAAATGCAGCAGGCTCTGGATTTGGTTTGAATGAAGTATGTATTCAGTTCTTGCTGATCGAAACTTTGGAGTTGGAGCTTTGCAGCGTCAGGATCTTGCAGCAGAAACGACATGTTTAGATTCTTAGCTATTTGTTTTCTAGGCTATTGTTTGACCCAGAGATTTGTCTCCTCTGCCCAGCTTGCTGGGTGAACTGAGAGTAGGTCTGTAGCTGATTTGCGTCCTGAAGTGCTGTCTGGAACAGATCAGCTGGGTCTGGAGTCAAGTTTGGGCTTGGTCACCAGCTGCTCCCTCTGTCTTCTTTGTCCATTAAAAAAGTTGAATCCTGTACTGGTTCCTAGCCCAAGCTCCACGTGTCACCACACAAGTTGGATTGTCTTCAAGGGTTCGTCCCCTGACATTTGTTCTCCGGCTTTCTCCTTCGCATGCACTGAGAACTGGCTTTGTTTCCTTGACATCTTGTTGTGGAAGTGTTTGTTTATTCCTGTGGTTCCCCTTTCCTCATGGCGGCAAGAGCAGGCCCCTCTGGGCCCCCAGCTCCCACCAGGAGCACCCCCAGTTCTACTGGGAGCCCTTGCTGGTTTTTAGTATCATCATCTGTACCTGCCTCTTGAGGGTACAGCAGGAAGCAGTATCCTGCATGGACTTGTGGGGTCGGTTTGCCTCTGTCTCTGCAAACTTCTGGAGATATCTTTATAAAATTCTCTCCAGTCGACCCTTAGAGGTGTTGGCTCTTCCTGCACGGCTTTGATCGATTCACAGAACCAGAAAACCCTCTTTGTTGCCTCCGTTTCTCTCCTTAGAAATGAGAGAATTCATACCCACCTCATTAGTGAGGACCTTCTCTAACAACTACTAGAAACCAAGTGACATCTGAAACCTGTTAACTTCTCTGTACAAGCCTCTGTAATCGTCAGAGTGAGTGTCACAGACTAGGCACTTGGTCCAGTGTCTTCGTTCGTTTATGTTAATTTTTTTTGTATTAATGAGCAGGTTCACGAACGCCTTTATGTCAAAGACCAAAGCATCACAGAAGCCTGGCACAGCACTGCTACAGCACTGCTAGCCAACACTGTGGCCCTGACTATAGACTCAGAGGCCAGACTGTCCACAGGAGAACCCCATGCCCTTATGAGTGTTGTGTGCTGTCTCCTCGATACACCAGACTGTTCCTCCGTCTTTTCCATCTTGCTGGCTCCTTCCACCTGCAAAACCGGAAGCTGCCCAAGTCCAGCTGTTGTTTATACGCAGGTACAACATGACCAGGGAGACCAAACATTTAACAGGAGCTCTGTTGGGGGCAGGAAGAAGCCTTTGGGTGTCCTTTGTTCCCTTGGTAGCCGGACACGGGGTCCTTCTTACCCTGTGGCAGCAGTTCAGAAGCCTGGTGAGTACAATTACTCTAAGGCACTGGACTTGAGCTGTTCATCCCAGCACGGAGCAGGCTGGAAGTTTCTGGAAGCTTAGAGTCAGCAGACAGGTTGAGAATGAGCAGAAGCGAGGTGTCACAGGCCTAGGAGGACAGACCCCATTCAGCCTGGACAGATGCTGTGCAGGTGCCTGAGTGGCAAGAGCCACCAAGAGCAATCTGGATTCTTGGAGGCAGAGAGATCCTGGTACTCATTGTTTCAAGATGAGAAGGTGTCCCCCTCCATCCCTCAAGGGAGCCAGTGTTCCGTGAGTGACAAGCTCTGTATAGACTGTGGGTCCATTGTACGGTTTCCTCCATGGCCACTCAATTCCCATCATCACCAATGCCCAGGATTCCATTCTCCTGTCACAGAGTGAGTACCACGACTATTTCCTGCCAAGAGGAGAGTTTCTCACGACAGCCCAGGCAGTAGCTTTTGGTTGACTTGTGCCATCCTGGTGTGTAGCTAACAAGGCCCAGAAAGACTGGGTCAGACAGAAATCAGCGCGGCTTGCTTAGAGTTCCCAAGAACACCAAATGCACTGGGAGGACCCAGCCACCTCCCCTTGTGAGTGTGAAGTGCTCCCTTGGGAAAGCTTGACTCCTCCCTTCTCCATTATAGCTGTGAGCATTGTGTTGGTCCTGCTCAGTGGCTGCTGTAACAGGGTGTCCTTGAAGGTTACAGCGAGACATTCCTGCCATCTGGCAATACTGTAGGTGACTTACTTTGTGACACACTTGGAGATGTACCCATAATGAAGTGGCCTCTGTGGTTAAGCAGTGGATGAGAGCCTAATTTCCCCCATTTCTTAGGGCAAGCTGGACCATTTCTGGTTACACTCTTTGCTTTTTTTCTCCTCCTCCTCCACTTCCTCTTCCTCCTCTTTCTCTTCTTCCTCCTCCTCTTCTTTTTGATTGCCCTTTGAGACAAGGTCTCACTATGTAACCCCAGATGGCTTGGAACTCAATATATAGCTCAGGCTGGCCTTGAACTCATAGAGACCCCCTGCCTCTGGAGTGCTGGGACTCAAGGCAAGCACCACCACATTCAGTCCCTTGGTGTGGTGGTTGGAATATGCTTGGCCTAAGGAGTGGCACTATTAGGAGGTGTGGCCTTGTTGGAGGAAGTGTGTCACGGTGGGGGTGAGCTTGGAGACCCTCCTCCCAGCTGCCTGGAAGGGAGTCTTCTGTTTGCCCTCAGAACAAGTTGTAGAGCTCTAGGCTCCTCCTGCACCACGCCTGCCTAGATGCTGCCATGTTCCTGCCTTGATGATACTGAACTGAACCTCTGAAGGTTCAGAGCCAGCCCCCAATTAAATATTGTCCCTTACAACAGTCATGGTGTCTCTCTCTTCACAGCAATGAAACCCTAACGAAGACACTTGGCAAGTTCATTTATTTGTAATTTCTTGAATTCTTTATCCTTATAGTCCCCAGGAAGTGAATGTATAGAGATCACGATCACTTGTTATTGTTGCTCTAAAATAACATTTTGCTTGGTTTTGATACCATCTGACCTCTCAAACCTTTTTGCGGTCGGTCGGCTCACTGTTCGGTTTGTGACTACAGCTTTTTCCAGATTCCCATGTGGGTCACCATTCCTGGGTCTTATCAAATGTTACCTTAAAAAAAAAAAAAACCGATGTATTATCTTATGTGAATGGGCGCTTTGCCTGCGTGTGTGCCTATGCACAGTGTGTGTGCGTGCAGTGCCTGTGGAGGCCAGGGAGAGTCTTAGATCTCCTGGAACTGGAACTGCAGATGGCTGTGAGCCACCCCATGGCTGCTCTTCTGCAGGACCAGTCAGTGCTCTTAACTGCTGAGCCATCTTCTCCAGACTCAGATGTCACCTTGCTTTTGACCAGTCATTTCTCTTACCTCAGGAAGCCTGAGCTGACATCTTGGAGACTCTACTGAGGGTCACTGTCCCTCTTCCCACCCCCTTATGCTCAGTATCCTGTTATTATTCCCACAGAGGAAAGGGCATGAGGTAGCTGGATTTCTAGAGCAGTTTCCTAGTCATGGAAGATGAAATTAGCCCTGGGACCTTGCTCTCCTCTTCTGGCCCATGGGTCTTCCAGGACTTCCGCTGGGTTCATTTTCCTTCTGGGCTAACCCTGGGGGCCTGTAGCAACTGAACTCTTATTTGCCAGCTTGCGGTGCTGAGGTAAGTCTGCTTTCCCGGGGAATCATTACCAGATGGAACCTGAGGGAGGGAGCAGGCCAGGTATTTCTCCACATCATGGAGCATGAGGCCCTGGTGACTCAGTGAGGTCAGAGAGCTGGCGGTAGCAGTAGCAGTTGGCAGGTGGCATCCTGGAGGGAGGTGGGGACATTAATGATTGCCTCCCTCCCTCCCTCCCTTCCTGGGAGTCTCATCTGGCTCTGTCAGGCCTGTGATTTCATCATGCACACCTTTGTAAACAATCCATTTAGCAACCAAATTATACACTGGGTAATTACAGCTTCCAGCCTCGTGTCAGGGGTTCCCGGGCTCACAGTCTGCTTTGGGTACTATTGCAGGCTGGGATGAGGGGGGAGGAGGGGTTTGCCGAAGTCCTAAGGAGACAGGAGGGAGAGCTGAGATGGGGGGTGTTGCCCTGCCTTGCCTTATGTTAATTGATTCCGGTTTGTGGGTCTTGTTTTGACACTTCTGAAACTGAGTTTGCATTGTTGATTAGATTGCTGTGGGAGGCCAGGTTGGGAAAGTTGCTTCCGAGGAAGAGGCAGTCCGGCTCAGTCCGTCAGCCTTGTCTCTCTGGAGGCTGCTTTGCTCTGCACCAGCAACTAAGGTTGGACCCAGAAAACCAGCCAAGGGAGGAGCTGTGGGTTAGGCAGGCTAACGGGAGGGGGCTGGGCCTAGGCTAATGGCCAGCTCTTGCATTTAAATGGATCTGTGGTGTGGCGGTGAGGGTGTGGAGCTTGCGGCTCACGCTGAGCGTGAGTGGCTCTACACTGGAGTTGAGCGTGTGTTCATGGTTCTGTGTTCGATTCCCGGCACCCAATGTATCAATGTATGACTGCATAACAAAGAGTCATCCAGAGGTTTGCTTATACACAGTGGCCACAATAAAAATTGAATAGGGGGAAGGGAGGGAGGGTTGCAAAGACCAGTAGCTACCAGTTGTCTCAATTGGGCTAGCTCCTTGTGCCTGGGAAAGGGCGTGCTTCCCAGGTTGATTCAAAGTGTTTCTGATAGTGGTGCTAGGGCCTTGCACTGACCGAGAGGTTTCATCACCGAAGCTAAGCGTCCGTGGGAAACCTCAGTCACTGGGACATTCCGCTTTCCCACGAGGAGCATGCATGTTTAGTCTGTGGTTCGAAGTTGGGGTTCCCTATGCAGATACATGGTCTCTCCGAGGCAAAGTACCATGGACTAACACGTGTGTTGAATGCAACAGAGACTTTGGAGGGAAATAAGCCTGGCCTGAAGTGCTTCAGGCTGTTCCCACCTGTCCCAAACGTGATGCCACCTTCCCCGGTCTTGCCGTCTAGTCAGATGCTTCTTGGCTCAGTCAGCTGTTTTGAGGACAGAGAGGCTGGTCTATGGTGGCGCTCTATGGGAAAGGACAGGAGACTTACAGAAGTACCACTCTGGACCACGTGTCTGTGTCACAGTGTTTAAAAAAAAAGTACAAATAAGACCTGCAACTGTTGTAAGATGTCCCTGTGGTCACTGGGTAGTGTTTGTCAATGGCAGCCATTATCTAAGAGGGGACCACATCGACCGTGGCCTTGACAAGATCATGGAGGAGGGGGTGGAGAAGCACGTGATCCTAAACAGGGGCGTGCCAGCCACAGTTTCCTGTCTCTCTGGAGCCCTAAAGAATGACAGTCATTGTCTGGCTTAGGCTACGGTCCTGAGAAGTTTAACACTGGAGCAAACCCGGGCACTGCTGTGAGTCCTGCAGGTTCAGTAGGAACGAAGGGAAAGCCCGGCTTACCTTTAGACTTCCAGTGGTTTCAACCTTCCTAATGCTGCAGCCCTTAGCACAATTCCTCACGTTGTGGTGACCCCTAACTATAGCGGGACTGTCTCCGACCCGTCAGTGATATAAATAATGGCACAGAGGCTTTTAAATATTTTAAAGCTTAGGCCTTTCAGCTAGAGCAATCTCTCAGCTACTGTAACCCAACTAACCTAATCCTGGCACTACATCCTGCCATGTGGACACCTCTGCTCTGTTCCGCTGGCCAAATCTCTCCTTCCCACCCTCCTCCCCCTCTGCCCTCTAGTTCCTGCTCAGCTATTGGCCGTCAGATCTTTACTTCAGGCAATCAGAAACAATTCTAGATTGCCTTAGGCAGGAGAAGAAGAACGAATATTTACAAACTAGAAAACCTAGTAACGGGACATAGAAAAATGACAATACCAGAATCCTGGGAGCATTTAGTTCTCTGCCTGGTATAGATTTAACCATTGAGTATACAGAGACACACCCTCACTCAGTGTACCCCAACAACCAACCATAAAAATTTTCTTCACTGCTTAATAACTGTAATTTTATAAATTGTAATGCAAACATCTGCTATGGGACACCCCTCCGCCGCGGGATTGTGACCCACAGGTTGAGAACCACTGTTTTAGAACCTGTCATGGCCCCCAGAGGCTCTGCCCGCCCTTCCCAGAACTCTATGGAACTTCAATTCTGTGTTTTATAATTCATTCAAGTGTTCCTACAAATGCAGTGGACCCATTTGCTTAGGCAAGCTATCAGCATAAATTTGCATATCCGTTTCATAATTAAACTTCGAGTAGGAAGTAAAGGCTAATTACCCGCAAATGGCATCAGTCGTCATGATGAAAACTGTATATGATAATTCCATCCCCTGCTTTTGAAGTCCCAAGTGAGCTTCACTCATGATTATACATCTATGTTCGTGCTGTTACAGTATTTAGTGCTGCGGTGGGACGTTGGCTCAAGTGCTGGGGTGAGGATGGAATTTGAAGGCATCCTTAGACCATAAAGAGATTAAAATCTGTTGGAGAAAGGAAGTCAGGTGGACATTGGCACAGTTGAGACCAGAGCCAAACAAGAATTCTGCAAGGCACCATCGGTAATAGGGTCACTTTGAGGGGTCTTGGATACAGAGACCAAATCGTATGTCTGAGCTCCTTGTATAAAACAGCTTATCATAGTGCTTGCATATGGCCTGCCCACAGCCTTCTGAATACTTATGTATGCTTACTGATTTATCTTGGGGTGGATGGAGGATGGGGGTGGGGTGGACATGGGCAGGCAAGTGTACAGCAAGCATGTGGTAGTCAGAGAACTTGCCAGAGTCAGTTCTTGCCTTCCTCCTTAAGGGTTCTGTGGGATCGAACTCAAGTCATCAGGATGGGCAGCGAGGGTTCTTGTGTCATCAGCCACCTTGCTGGTCCCCACCTGAGCACTTCATAGCATCTTTAGATGACTGGCAAAGCCTCAGACATGCTAGAAACACTGTAGAGATCATTGCTTTACTTTGCTGTCTATGGAGTGATCACAAGTCTCCCAATGTTTGTGGTCTCTGGTTTCTTTCTTTTTTTATTTTTTAATCAGTGAGTGTAGAGGGTTGACTATATTAAGACTCTTGGTCTTAAAGGTATATAATAAGTTTATCATTATACTTCATAATAAAATGATATTATTGGACTCTCGTTACTGCTCTGATGGTGTGAACCTGGGAGAGTAGAACCTAAGAATGAGGTAGAGCAAAGACTCATGCAATAGCCATTTTTATTCAGGGCACCATCTGTATTCTGAAGGTTAAACAAGGTCATGTGAGCAAAGTTCTCTTGAGTCCGAATTGTATACAGTCACAAAGGCAAGGTCACATCAGTTTAGGCTGTATACAGTCTGGACACAACTTATGCTTGAAAACGTCATTCTGAATAATAGTGGACAGGACGATGGGTGGTTTGAAGCAAACCCACTCCGATTTGTTACACCTGGGAGGGGCACGAAAGCACATTCCAAGAACAACCAATGTGTGGTGGTTTGAATATGCTTGGCCCATAGGAAGTGGTACTGTTAGGAGGTATGGTCTTGTGGAGAAAGTATGTCACTGTGGGGGATGGGCTTTGAAGCTCTGCCCAGTGTGTCTCAGTCAGTCTTCTCCTGTTTGCCTTAAGAATAAAATGTAGAACTCTCTACTCCTCCTGCACCATGTCTGCCTGGACGCTGCTTCCTGCCATGATGATAATGGACTGAACTCTGAACCTGTGAGCCAGCCCCAGTTAAATGTTGTCCTTTATAAGAGTTACCTTGGTCATGGTGTCTCTTCGTAGCAACAGAAACCCTAAGTAAGACACCATGTTACGGAGGAACAGAGATGATAAGACTCTTGTCTTATCATCTTGTTTACTTGGAGCTTTCTCACAAGGTCTCAGAACCCTGCCCGCACAGCTTTGTTCATGGACCGTGTTTGAACAGACTCTGAATTATAAAATTAGATGGTTCTTAATCTATTGAGTATGACTCCATTTTGAAAAAGGAAGATACGAGACTTGAGTGAGGGTGACTATGGGGGAGATAGTCCTAGGTCAGCAGGCAGGACCGTGCACTCAGGCTGGTGCTATGGAATTCATCTCCTTAGAATCAGACTGGCCTCGGAGGAGCTACTGGTTTTTCTTCACAATGCAGAGCCAGATGAGAATAAAGAATTCTGGCCGGGCAGTGGTGGCGCACACCTTTAATCCCAGCACTTGGGAGGCAGAGGCAGGCGGATTTCTGAGTTCGAGGCCAGCCTGGTCTACAGAGTGAGCTCCAGGACAGCCAGGGCTACACAGAGAAACCCTGTCTCGAAAAACAAAAACAAAAACAAAAACAAAAACAAAAACAAAAACAAAAACAAAAACAAAAACAAAAAAAAACAAAAACAAAACAAAACAAAACAAAAAAAAACCCAAAAAACAAACAAACAAAAAAAACAACAAAAAAAAGAATTTTGCCAAGTTGACTTCAGAACCCTGGAAAGCAGAAGGCCGCATCTGGACCACATTTCCTATGAGGCTCAGAGAGGCGCTGTCAGCTCAGGTACTCTGTGTAAAGTGTGGAAGCTGGGCATTGCTTCCTCCTGGACCACAAAGACCACTTGTCTATTAGGTGGCAGGGACATGACAAGCTGAGGTGCACTTGTTGGCTGCAGGCTCTGGCACTGAGCCAGCGCTACCTTGCTTAGGCCTCCAATGGACAAAATCATAATTCTGGAGCCTTTCTGAAGAGACAGGACTCTGGAGGTGTGTGCTTGTAGATTTTCTCCTGGGCCCCCATAAGATACACTGAGATGTAAGGAGGGAGACAGACCCACAAGAAGAACCTCCTTGCCTTTGGGCCTCTCATTCTATGCTGGTGCCCTTGGGCAGCAAGGGCTTCTAAATTTCTCGGCGCCAACTCTGACAGACACAGCAAATCCTACCCTCCTTTCCCCTCCTACTTCCCACTGATACCATCTTGGTTTCAGGACTACTTGGTTCCATTCCTGATGATCAACACAGCTTCCCGAATGGCTTCTCTACCCTCCTCCCCATCATCCACAGAATATTCCAGGCTCTGTCCAGTTTTGTGGAAAATAACTCTCAGTTTAGCTGGTACTTGAAGCTCTCTATGATGTGGCTTTTCTGTACCCTATGGAGTCCTCCTTCTGAGCCTGATGGCAGCCCAGTGTCCTTCCCCTCAGTGCCATCCCCTGGTCTATTTATATTCTCACCTTTTCCACACAACATTACAGATTAAAGCTTCCTAAAGAACCCATGAGGTCACAAGAAATTTGACAACAGTAGACGGTTTCTGGATGTGCCATAATTATCAAGTCTCCTGTGGCTTGAATCCTGCAACCCTAAGTAAGGGCAGCTAGGGAATAAAGAAAAGACAGACAGACAGACAGACAGACAGACAGACACACACACACACACACACGCACTGTGCGTGAGAGAGAGAGAGAGAGAGAGAGAGAGAGAGAGAGAGAGAGAGAGAGAGAGTCAGAGAGTCAGAGAGTCAGAGAGACAGAGACAGAATCTCTGTGTGTCTGTGTGTATGTGTCTGCGTGTGTATGCAAGTACGTGTAGGTGCCCATAAAGTCCAGAAGAGGGCATCAGATCCCTTTGGAACTGGAGTTACCCGCAGCTGCGAGCTGGTAGCTGTGGGTTCTCAACTGCACCAAGGACCTCTAGAACAGCCAGGGCTCTGCTGCTGAGCCATCTCTCCAGCCCTTATTCTACTCTTCGTTGTTTCCTATAAGGGCAGAAGGGCCCAGAGGGTTGAAAAATAACTAGATCTCTCCAAATACCATAAAGTCCAAGGATTTAAAGTTTTTTAAAACTCCCTTAAGATAGAACAAAGCAAAAGCCAGTACAGATAAACAAAAGCACTGGTAGACTTGTAAAGAGAGATTGTAAACAAGGGGTCTACCTGGAACCCCAACGAGCACTTACCAATGCTTCAGTCTGTAAAAGCCTCCATTACTAGAGATGCATATATCTCAGTAGATTCCAGGCAGACATCTGAAATGGCAGAACAGGACAAAGAAACTCCAGAAACCAGGAGACTACAGAGAGTCTCTGAACCTTCCTCTGACCAAAGCAAAATGTCATGCCCAGCAATCCAAGTGGCAGAGTTGTGAAGTTTCATGACACTTTTTGCTTGTGAGTGTGGGGCAGCGGTAGATGCATGCAAGCTCGGTGGAGTTTGGTACCCCTGAGCAAGCTGAAGCGGGGCCTTTTCTACCTGCTGAGCTTTGGAAACCAAATCTGGAGTGTTGCTCTTGACCCTGTCACCGCCATGACACTGACTGGAACTCAGGGCAGCATTTGGAGGCTGCAGATGGCAGTGGCTACTGGACCAGTGACTCACAACTCTACGCTTGGCGCCTGTGCTGGTTTGATGGGCAAATATCCCCAGAGCCTCCTGTGTTTGGACACTTGGTATTGGGATCTATGTTAAGAGCTTGCGGACTCTTTCCCAAGTGGCCTGAGAGCTGGTGTGGGCCACTAGGGGTGGTCCTTGAAAGCAACACCAGCTTTTGGTTCTAGACTAGTCTCTCTACCTCCTGGGGGGCTGCCTCAGCCATGAAGTTGCTCTGCTGCCTCCTCTCCATGGTGGACAGAATTAGCTTCCAGAACCTTCCTCCTGGAAACTTTTTTGTCGCAGTGTTGAATATAATGAATACTACATTTCAATATTTTTTAAATGCAAGTAACCCAGCAATTCTACTGCCAGAGACAATTCTGGAATTGGAATGTTAAGGCAGGTGTCTGTGACAGTACTGTTGGTGCTATAAAAGTCCTACCTCTCCATCAACAGAAACCACACTAAATAATCTCGATCTTACATGTGTTTTTACATATGCACGTGCAGTGTGTGCGAGCTTGTATGTGCATGCCTGTAGAGGCCAGGATTGACATATAGTATCTCCCTCTATCACTCTCTCTCTTATACATTAAGGCGAGGTCTGTCACTGAACCTGGAATTCACTGTTGAAGTTAGTCTGACTGGCCACCTCGCTTTCCCCAGGGTGAGGTGGCCACCCCACCTTGCTTTTCTATAGACTCTAGGTATTTAAACTCTGGTCCCCATACTTCTAGGGCAAGCACCTTACCTGCTGAGCCACCCTCCTTGTCCTCTTAGGACTTTTGGGGAAAAAAAATTAATCATTTCATTTGCTGTGATGGAGACCCCAAAGTTTCCATAGGATGGACAGTTCACACAGTATCAACTGGGTGACTCACTGCGATGGTTTGACAGAGAACGCCCTCCATGGGTTCAGTTGTTTGAACGTGTGGTTCCTAGTCAGAAGAGTTGTTCTGGTAGATTTGGGAGGATTGGCCTTGCTGGCAGAAGCATATCTCTGAAGGCCAGCTTGGAGGTTTCAAAAGCCTTGATCCATTTCACCAAGTTCTCTCTGTTTCCTGCTTGTGATTTAAGCTGTGAGTTCTCAGCTAGCGCTCCAGTGTCCATCCTGCCCGCTGCCAGTCTTCCCTGCTGTGTTGATGGTGGATTCTTACTCCTCTGGAGCCATAAGCACAAATAAATCCTTCCTTCTCTCAGGCTCCTTGGTCTGGGCGTTTTATCACATCAACAACAAAGTAATGAATACGTGCGCCTTTTTTTTTTTTTTTCATAAAAATCTAAATCTTGGTAAATGTGGCATTTGTTTCCAATGAAAAACGTGCAGTAAGCCATACACAGAGACATTCTGGAGAGAGAGGAAGAGCTCTCACCTTTCATTCAGGGCTGTTCCATGTTGTCAGGTTGCATTGTGGAGAGCTGGGGTCCAGGCGTGGGAAGCTCAAAACTGGTCTTATTGTGTGTGGTTGGGATTTAAGAAACACAATGGAAACTTCTAGAAGACAGGCCCTCTCTTCCCTGGCTTGGCTGGTGAGAAGATATGCTGGCTGAAGGGCTCAGTGTGTTTGCACGCATGAAACAAGACCCCCCCAGTCATTCAGTAGAAGACGCAGTCAGGTGTGTTCAGGGTGGCGTGGTGACAGCCATGCTGGGGTGGTATAACAGTACAAGGCAGGATGGCAGTCTCTGCGATGAAGAGCAACAGGGACCTAGTGACGTCACTGATCTACAAAAGGATGCCTAACCCAAAGCTATCACCGAACTCTTCTGTTATGGACGTCAATAAACCCTCCGTGTTGTTTAAGGCAGCCTGGACTGCATCCATCTGTCACACGCGTCATCCACCCGACCGGCGAACCTCCATCAATCCAGACGGGCAGAGTGCCTCACAGCCCTGAGATGCCTAATTTATAAAACGCTTAATGATGTTTCTAAGACAGACCCTGCCTGCCACCCTGGGTTGTATATGATTGCCTGCTATATCTCCACCTCTAGAAATGAACTGTCAGCTGAAGAAGTGTGTCCTTGAGGGACGCACTTCCTGTTAGTGCTGGAAGGATGCTTTGCCTCAACTCTTCATCACAGAACTTGTTTTATTTCGCCACGCTGCACATGGATGAGGCCTACGCCCTGCATGTGCCAGGCAGGAGCTTGGCTACTTAGCTCGAGCCTCAGTCTGGTCATGGCACTCTTGAATAAATTTAGTTTCAACAGGTTGATTCGCTGAACAAACCCAGATTATCTGTTAAAATTGCAAGAAATGTTTCTTGATATGCCTTGACCTATTGTAACTAAATTTATCCAGGAGTGGGTTTGTTCGGTGAATCATTAGTTTGACAAATATGTGTTGAAGGCACAGCATGAGCCTGTGCCTTGTCAGGCACTGGGTCCGGACACAGCGGCCAGTGCTGCAGGCACATTCTTGCCTTTGGGGAGGTTAGCGACTAAAACAACAATCAATAGCCACACAGTTATAGACTCAGATACGTGTGTGAAGAACAGGACCAGATGCATAGAGAACACAGAAGGGCTTTCTCATCTCTGTAAAAAGGTTAAGGCTCACCCAGAGGATGACTCAAAGCTGAGAGCTGGTGCATGAGCTGCTGTTAATGGGACAGAGTGGTGATAAGAATGTTCTAGCCTGGTGAAGATCATGTGCAAAGGTCCTGGGACACAGAAAAGCTTGGCTGATAATAGAGCCAGAAGCCATCAGTGCAGCCCACGGGGTGATTGACAGAGCCAGCACAGGGAGGAAGCTAGAAGACTGGACAGGGCTAGGTTTGGGGAGCATTGGAGTCTCTCTTAAGGAGTCCATAATTCATGTTGAGAGAAAGGGTACCACTGAAGGTGATGCCACAGAGCAATGTAGTGTCTTTCATACAGAAGGGAGATTCAAGAGGCTGAGGACAGAAGCCATCATTGGTTAGGGAGTGTGGCAGCAATGCAGTGAGCTCGGATGGTGGCTGGAGGAGGAGAGAGTGGGGAACATTTGAGACATAAATTTTAAATTGATTCTATGAGACATAGGGGGCAGTGTGTGTGTGTGTGTGTGTGTGTGTGTCCCTGTGTCTGGTGTGGTATCTGTGTGTGTGCATGAGTGTGTGAGTGTGTGAGTGTGTGTGTGTGTGTGTCTGTGTGTGTCTGTGTGCCTGGTATGATGTCTCTGTGTATGTGTCTGTTTATCTCTCTGTATGTGACTGTGTCTGTGTGGAGTGTGTGTTTCTATGTCAGTGTGTGGTGTGAATGTGTGTTTCTATGTTTGTGTGTGGTGTGTGAGCATCTCTGTGTGTCTTATGTGGTCTCTCTGTGTGTGTTTCTCTGTCTCTGTCTCTCTGTCTCTCTCTGCCTCTCTCTGTCTCTCTGTCTCTGTCTCTGTCTCTGTCTCTCTCTCTCTCTCTCTGTGTGTGTGTGTGTGTGTGTGTGTGTGTGTGTGTGTGTGTGTGTAGCCGGAGAGAATTTTCTGGAGGATTATAAAGCTGCTGACTGACAGGAGGAGCCATGGGTTCTTAGAATTCATGCTGGGACATAGCATTTCAGTGAGAGATTTCAGCTTCCCATCTCTGCTGATTGTACCAGACTGGTCCTTCATCAAGGCATGTTTTTCAGAAACTTGTCTGATGGGGCTGGAGAGAAGGCTCAGTGGTTACCATCACTGACACTCTTGTAGAGGACTCAGGCTTGATTCCCAAAACCCATGTGGCAGCTACTAACTATATGTAACTTCAGTTCAGTGGATCCAGTGCCATTTTCTGACCTCCCTGGGCACTGCATGCATATGGCACACAAACATACATGCAGGCAAAACACCCAAACATATAAAATAAAAACAAAGCTTAAACAACAACAACACCCATCTGAAGTCAAGGGAGTGTGGGAAACCACAACCTTCTCTTAGAGGAACAGGTGAGAAAGAAGCCAGAACAAGTACAGAATGCAGCTGTGGATTGGGGAGATGGGATGCAGAGGGGTCCCTGTCACCTGTCCCTTCTTGTTCACACTACTGCTGTAGCACCCCTTTTGCCCAGTGGCTCTAGCGATCACAGGGGGGAGGAGGGGTTGTGGCCCAGATAAAGTGATCAAGACCAGACAGTCACTCTGCCCTAGGGACAGCCTAGAGTTCTAGTTTTTAAAAATATCTCTTTAAGCTCTTCAGTCTCTGCCTTATGTGTACCTGAGGTATCTAGGACTCTCTTACTCCATTCATGAACTTCTTTTCAACAAAGTGTCGTAGCAGCTGTTTACACACCAACGTTTTGGTGTGTAAGAAAAGAGAGATTCATAGTCACAATTCCACAGCCTGAACCCGACATCAGTTGTTTCAGGATTTTGCCCGTGCCCTCATGGCCTTGTATTAATTTCCCTCCATAAATTTCCGCTGAGTTCTCTCAGTGTTCCAGGTGTTTCTGGAAGATCCAGAGACACAGGCCTGAACCAAGCAGACAAGAGCTGACAACCACAAAAGGCTCACACTGTTAGAGGAAAATACAACAGTTTCAGTCCTTAGGAATTTTAAGTGGTATTTACAGATATTTACAGGTAGGTACCATTGAACGGTCACATGACATGCTTGTGTGTTACAGATATTATTTATTAAAACACCCATCAATTGGGACCAGAGTCTCTAGGAACTAGAAAGAAAACCATTATGTGTCCCTGCAGGGCTCCAGGCATTGACCTAACTGTGAAGAAAGGACAGACATACAGACACAGAAAGGCTGAGATCAGGTGGTCTGGGCTCTCAGGTGGAGAAGCTATAGTGCCCCAGGAGCTCTGTGAGTTTAATATATACAGCTGAACAGAGAGGTGGGGGTCACTACATACACCTGAACAGAGAGGTGGGGTTATTATACACAGATAAATATGGTATCAGGATTATTACATACAGATAAATATGGCAGCAGGGTTATCATATGAAGATGAAGGAGGTAGGATTAGCTAATCTTGGTAGAAGTAGTCTCTGTAAGGAAGCAGACTTCAGGCAGTAAACATGGGAGGAAGGGAAATCTATGGTGGACATTTTCTGCACACAGTGTCAACTGTCACACTTGGACTGCAGGAAGACTTTGCTAATCCCATGGGTCAGAGGCATGGGTCCTTGACGTCGTCACTGTGCCCAAGTCAACAGCGCACAGTCACTCAGGACTTTATCTGCTCAGGGAGTTCTCTAGTCCACACGAGGCATAACTTCCCCACTGTATCCTTAGCCCCTAGCACGGTGCCCCCTAGACAGAAGCAAAGCTTCACTTACTAGGCCCAGATAGCTCTTTATCTCTGGTTTGGGAACAGCCATAACGTAGTAGCTAGTATCTATGTGTCTAGGGGCATCTGCTGAGTTATTTCCCGAAGATAAAGCTTTTCAGACTTTCCCATCAAAAGTCTCCCAGCAGCAGTAGGAAATGACACTTGTGGGGGCAAGGGGGTGGTTTGAGGGCTGGTGGCTAGAAAATACACACGTGTTTTAATATTGTTAACATGACAGTGTTTTCAGGGTGTTGAGTCCTCGTTGTTTGCTTCTGGTCCCACCTCTGCAGCGATGTCATTCCCCAATGGTGGGATCTGTGGACCAAAGTATATTCCTCTCGAAAGGGTTATTACTGTATATTAATTTTCTATGATAATTTTCCCAATGTATTATAGGGTACTTTGAGGGGGGCAGTACTGGGAACAGAATTCAGGGCCTTGACCATGCTTGACTTGAATTTCCACTACCGAGCTCTTCCCAGAGTCCCTGATAGCTATTTATAAGGAGACTAGTTTCACACGAACTTCCTGTACTCAGTGGTTCTCAACCTGTGGGTCGTGACCTGTATGGGGGCTGAACAACTTTTTCATAGGGGTCACCTAAAACTACCGGAAAACACAGAGATTTACATTATGGTTGATAATAATGCAAAATTATTACTATAGTCATGAAGTAGCAATAGAAATGATTTTATGGTGGGGGGTCGGTCACCACAGCATGAGGCACTGCCTTAAAGGGTCTCAGCGCTGGGAAGGTCGACTCCTGTAGCTGGTCTTTGCTACTTGGTCCCTTCTTCTTCTAACCTTCTCCACTCATTTCCTTCCACCCTTTCAACCCCTAACACTATAGAAGAGAGAAAAAAGGATAGAGGGGAAAGGAAAGAGACCCCTGAATAAAGTCAGGGGTTGGAAAGGGGGCGGTGTTATCATTAGACTACTTCCTGTTGATTAGCGGCCTTGAGTTCCTTGGGGTAAGTTTGATCTTCACCATCAGGATATCTAATTTCTTCTTGTTGTTGCTTCATCTTTGTGCACAACTACTTAACTAACCATTTCCAACAGCAACCAACAGTGACCAACAGCAAACAACAACCCACCAAGCTTCTCAGGTCCCTAGCATCTATATACCCTCTGAAAAGTCCCCAGAATTCTAAATGCCACACAATCGCAGAAATTATCTGCAACTGACATAACCACGCCTCTGCTAGAACACGAGGCAAATCATAGTCAGCTGCTGAGGAAAATCTGAAGCAGCCCCATATCTTACATCTGGGATTAAAACAAAATCATATTCTTACATTTCTTTGATTTTTAAAAGACTCCAAACCTCCCAAATTGTCACTATAGACTTTATCTCCTCAAGTTTCCTGAACCTCCCAAATATTGTCACCAGTTGGGGACCAAATCTCAAACCATAGCCCTTTGCAAAGTGTGGTGTTTTGAATGATAATGGACCCCATAAACTCATATATTTAAATGCTTGGGCCCCACTGGTAGAACTGTTTGGAAAGGATTAGGAGGAGTGGCCTCATTGGAGGAGGTGTGGCCTCATTGGAAGAGGTGTGGCCTCGTTGGAGGAGGTGTGGCTTCACTGGAGGAGATGCTTCATTGGGGGTGGGGGGGGGGTGCAGGCTTTGGTGTTTCCCAGTTAGCTCTCTCTTCCTCCAACCTTTGTATCAGATGAAAACTCTCAGTTACTGCTTTGGCACCATGCCTACCTGTCTGTTGCTGTGTCCCACCCCACCCCCCCATGCAACGGCCACCCTCTGAAACTGTAAACAAGCAAGCCCCAAATTAAATGCTTTTATTAGTTGCTTTGGTCACTGTGTTCCTTTACAACAATAGAAAAGTAACTAAGACAAAAGGACACTTTGTATCCCAAACTATAAAACCTGATGTTATCATGAGTTAAATCTGCCTGCTCCAAAGACGCTGATATCCTAACAAACAAAAGCCAGAGACAGGGAACTAACTATCTGGTGATGGGCAGATGACCAAGATAAGGTCACTAGGGTGAGCACACTGTCAGTGTGATGGAGAATAAAACATTTGTAAAGACTACCAGCAATCCCTCAGAGTCTGAGAGACAGTTTTCCTTTATAACAGACCTCAGAAGAAACTAACCCTGTCTATACTTTGGTCTTGGACCTCTGGCTTCCAAAACCAGAAGACAAAACTTCCTCATTCCGGGACTTGCAATGCAGCTCAACGCTAACAACCCTTGCTTCTCAGGTGCAAGGCTCTGGATTGCTTGCTCAGCACCAGGAAGCAAACAAGCCATTCAGTTTGTGGTACATTGCTCTGGTTGTCCCAACAACCAACAAGAATGTTTTATAGAAAATAGCAGCCTCATAGGGATAAATGATCTCTCTAGCCTGCTTGAACTTACACACACACACACACACACACACACACACACACACAAAAAAAAAAAAAAAACTTGAGAGAATTCATACTTGCCTGGTTTCATTTGCGTGTTTTTGTGTTTCTCTGAGGTGGGTGGGATGTCCTGGGGGCAGCCTGTGCTCGTTAGGTGAAGTGAAGTCTTCGACTAACAGCCTAATCGAATTTGATTTAGTAAAACATCTGTCCAATTAAGTCTGACTGAGAAAAATAGAATCTGTAATATATGTATTTCCAGTCAGCACCTAGGACTCTGCTGAATTTGCTGAAACAAGTGCTTCCAGACAATTCCTCAGAGATAATTATTGTGCTCATGTCATCTAGACCGATCTGCCATGTGTCCAGGTTGATTACCTGCCCTGTCGGTCTTGTCCTAACAGTCATGGTAGATTTACTTGGCTTTTTACTTTCTGCTCGACTGGCACACAGTAGGGCTCCATACAAGCTGGAGACTCAAATATAGGACGGGAATATGAATGGCACAGTCTGAGAATGGGCCCCATGGAAGGTGAGAGATAAACGCGGGCTAGAGGGCAAAAATATGCTACAGAAATACTAGAGATCTTGGAGGCTGGATCCAGCGCAGGACAGAGCAGGGGCAGGGGCGGAGCGAGGGAAGGACATGGGGCGGGGCAGGGGCGGGGCAAGGGCAGAGGCCAGGTAGAGCAAGGGAAGTATAGAACCTGAGGGTTTTCAGTGGAGTCCTTGGAGAGTGGTAGGGTTTTGCTGCGGTTGCCTTCCTTGGTGGGGGATGGAGCACTTCGGTTTTGCCCAATGGTCTGCGTGGCGCAATGGCAGATCAACTCTCAGGTGAGAACCCTGGATGTTGCCAGTTCTAGCGCCTTCCAAATCTGCGTTTTCCCTCTTGGGAATAAAGAGCAAGCATTGATCAACAAAGCTTGCCGCTTTCATTTACAATGAAGTAATTTCTAATTCCAGCTCCGTCCTGGCTGTCTTTTTTCTCACTCACTCCATGGGAAAGTTACTCTGGTCTGGCTGCACCGGGCTCTGAGCCAAGTTCTCTCCTAGTTTGCCTTACCAGCCCTCTCAGATAAGTCTGAAAGGCAGTGGAATTGCCTTGTTCACGACTTTAGCCCAAAACTAGAAGTGGTAAGAAATTCGCTATTTGAGCACTGACTGTAGCTAGTGTTAAAGTAGGTGTTTCATATGTGCTATTGTCTAAGCCATAAGAAGTCAACATCAGCCGGGCAGTGGTGGTGCTCGCCTTTAATCCCAGCACTGGGGAGGCAGAGGTAGGCGGATTTCTGAGTTTGAGGCCAGCCTGGTCTACAGAGTGAGTTCCAGGACAGCCAGGATTACACAGAGAAACCCTGTCTCGAAAAACCAAAACAAACAAACAAAAGAAATCAGTATTATCACCAAAGGGCAAAAAACATAAGAAGCTGTCATGCTCAGGAGAGGTGTGGCCTGAATAGTTGTCCTGTCCCAGGTCCCATATTGAAATTGGGAGAGCAGGTTTGAAAAGTGACCGTGTAATAATGGTGCAGCTGTCATGGGTGGAAATACTCCACTTACGAGATGGTCTCCAGAGAGATCCCTCTCCATTTCTTAAGTAGCCTGCATTGTACAACTGGGAATACTCCCTTCGCTAGAAGCCAGCCATGCTGGTAGCTTGGTCTCAGACTTCTGGCCTCTGTGAGAAACATATTTCTGTGGTTTATAAACTCACCTTGTCTGTGAGAATCTGTTGTAGTAGCCCGAGCTGAACTAGGAATCCTCTCATCCGAATAAGCAGCACAAGCCTTGCACGGATCTTCACAGGGTCATCATGATGACAGGACGTCAATTCATGCTGTCATAGATATGCCAAAGCCACACAGGAACTGCAGAGCCTGGCTGCTTCTTAACAATGGGTGCCAACGCCTCCTCCACTTCCTCACACAGGATCTGACTGCTTGGTGGTTGGCATGAGTAAACTTACCCAGTCTTCATTACAATCCTGCGATTGTGTATCCTGCAACGGAGTTCCTAATGTACACTCAGGAGATGATCCCAGGGCATCCCTGTGGGAGTTATCTTGATTATATTAACTTATATGGGAAGACTCATTTCTGTCTGTCTCTCTCTCGCTCTCTCTCTCTCTCTCTCTCTCTCTCTCTCTCTATCTCAACAGGGTTTCTCTGTGTATTCTTGGATGTCCTGGAATTTACTCTGTAGACCAGACTGGCTTCAAACTCACAGAGATCCACCTGCTTCTGCCTCCCCAGTGCTGGGATTAAAAGTAAATACCACCAGGCCTAGTGGGGAAGATTCGTCCTAACTGTGGGTGGGGCCATTCCCTGGGCAGGGGCTTCTGGACTGTATAAAAATAAGACAGCGAGCTAAGCCCTTGCCCGTATCTGCCCCTCTCTGCTTCTTGACTGCAGATGAAGGTGGCCATCTCCTGCCACTGTGGGACTGTGACTCCAGTCTGGAACAGTGAGCCAGAATGAAACCCTTCTTCCTTAAGCTGCTTTAGTCAAAGTATTATGACAGCGACAGGAAGAAAAGTACCAAGGGTATTGGCATCCCTAAGATTCTTCAGGTCCTTCCCTGTGGTAATGGCAAACAGTATCCCCATAGACTGGGTTTGTCTCTCTTCTCTGGTAGGAAAAATTCTCCTTCCGTGTCGTTGGCCAAATTAGGTCACATGAAACCCTGGGCTGATACCCGGCAGAGGCGATGACCCAAGCAGACACACAGGAGCCATTCAGCTGCTGGTTTTCTGAGCAGGAGAAGGCACGGCCTCCCCAGGAGCTGCAACATGTCATTGTGTTGAAACGCACAGTGACCAGACTACTACAGTGTGCATGGCCTCTGGCTCTCTCCGAGCCACTGGCTTTCACGATTGAAAAATGAGCCGAGTTCTTTCTGACCTTGTGGACAGAGCTGTAGGAGGGTTGTGGAGGAGGGAAGCTCTCGAGCAAGCAAAGGAGGTACTGAAGAGCAGGGCTGCCTTGGTCCAGTGTTTTAAAGGTCCATGCATGCCTTCCTCTGGGCATCCCACTCTCATGAGTTAAGCAGTGTCTGGCTGTACCTGAGATACATTCCGGAGGCAAGAGAAAGACGGGAGATTTAATCAGGAGACACTTGAAGTTCAATTGAGCCCCAAATTGCTTTTTTGGACATAGCATCAAATACAATGCAGAAAGGAAAGAGCTGGACTTCTCTGCAGGCAGATGAGTCACCTAGAATGAGCAGGAAGAGAGTCTGGAAACTTCTGGAATGAAGCAGAACCAGCAAGGCCCAGGAAGTTGGCAGCCCGGGATGGGCAGGATGAGAGACAGCCCTGCAGTTCCTGCCTCCCTTCCCCTGTCTCCTCAGCTCTCCATCGTCACAAGGCTAACAGCTTTGTGTGGCTGGAGAAGGTTTGCTCTTTTCGCTAAGAGGCTGCAGGTGTGTTGAGTCCCTTGGGTGTCTGGCAGATACAGGCTGAAGGGGAGCCAGGGAAGGGAAGTGCCTGCTGGCCCAGGGAACTTGTTGTTTTTAATAATAATTCTCAGGTAACAGTAATGGCTTATTGAAATACAATTTATACAGTCAGTCTATAACATGTGTACACACACACACACACACACACACACACACACACACACACGGTTCTTTGTTTTAAGATAGAATCTTACTATGTTGCCTAAGCCTTGGGATCCTTGGCTCAATAGATCCCCCTGCCTCAGCCTTCTCATTGCTGGGACTTTAGGCACATGTCACTCCCAGCCCTGAGGAATTTTGATCAATGTGAACTGCTTTTTAACCAACACCATTACAAGAGGAAAATTTGCTTTGTTTTGTTTTGTTTTTCGAGACAGGGTTTCTCTGTGTAGCCCTGGCTGTCCTGGAACTCACTCTGTAGACCAGGCTGGCCTCGAACTCAGAAATCTGCCTGCCTCTGCCTCCCAAGTGCTGGGATTAAAGGCGTGCACCACCACTGCCTGGTGAAAATTTGTACCTCCATAAATAAATGTGCCTTAGCCCCCCTGCAATGAACAGTGTGCCCCAAAGCCTCATCCCTGGGAAGCCCAACTTCACTTTTTCTATATCTTGACATTGATACTCTCAGCAGTTTACTTGCTGTTGTTTTAATTTTTTATGCAAATGGGTATTTGGCCAGCATGAATGTCATATGAACCACATCTGTTGCCCATGGAGACAAGAAGAGGGTGCCTGATCTCCTGGAACTGAAGTTTCAGACGGTTGTGAGCCACCATGTAGGTGCTGGGAATCAAGCCCAGGTTTTCTAGACTAGCATCCTGTGCTGTTAACTACTGAGCCAGCTCTCTCGTCCCTTCCAGCAGCTCTCAAAAATGGAGCCACGGAGCATATGACTTTCATGTCTGACATCTTCCCCCTCAAAGAATGTTTTGGGGCTTCATATTATTTTTTTTAAAATAATTTAATTTTTTTTAGTGCATTGGTTTCTCCTAGATGTGTCACTTATAAGCTGTCATGGTGGTACAGGGGATTGAACCTGAGTCCTTTGGGAGAACAGCCAGTGCTCTAACCACTGAACAAGCGTTCCAGACCCTCATAACATAATTATACATATACATATATATTTCCTTTTAACTTCTGCCACCTCCCCCCATTGCCCTGGGCCTTGACTCCTCCTCAGTAAGTCTTAAGGACTTAGTAGGTGGACATGCTTATGTAGGTGGACATCTTGTTGTCCATAAGATCCTGGGGATACTGTCATGATATCTAGACTAGGGCAACTCCAGAGGGTCGTTGTTGTCTCCCACCTTTCTCTATCACAAACCCAAAGTGTGGCTCTATCAATGAGAAGGCACTTAAAAAGTATGGCCTTTGCATGGATGATGGATAAATGGATGAATGGATGGATAGATGGATGGATGGATGGACAGATGGATGGACAAACCAACCAGGAGCTCCTAGCATAAAAACAGGGATCAACATTACACAGAGCTCATATCTCACTGTTTAGGGTATAGGTTGTTTAGATGCAATAACCTCCATAGACAATTTGAATGAAAAAAAACCCTGCACTACTCCACAAGAAAGTCCCCCAAGGGCATGGAGCACCCAGCGACAGTGTGCTGAATTGATTTTATGAGTGCAAGCCTGGGGCAGGAATGGCCTTATCATGTCCAAGGTCAATGGGCTCCAGGACAGGCTGTGTCTTGGCAGAAGAAAGCATGACACCAGGACAGAGGGAGGTGACTTTTATCAAGGAACTCTTCAGAGGTCATGTAGGTACAGTCACACCTGTTTAGGGTGGACAGTCCCTATGCTGGCAACTATGGGACCAGGTGCCACCGGAGGCCTAGAGAGTTGAGGGCAGAACTCAGAGTAGTTATAGGTTGTGTTGACTGGCTTGTGTGTGCCATGGCCACTGTAGTCCTGAGGTCTGGCGGCGGGGAAGGAGACACCTCCCCAAATGACAACAAAGCCCATGATAAGTCACATCAATTCAGACCATACACTCAGTGCATGGTCATCAAAGCTCTTCAGTAACTTCTCTGGGGAAAAACCAGAAACACTGGGTCCTACATCGTCTCATGGGAGGACACACGAATCTGCAGCCATACAGAGAGCTGCAATGTCAGAAGCCTGACATGGTAAACCCAGGGTCGCCCTGTGGCAGTGACACATGAAGCTGACACACTTTCCTGCCCATGGTGGGGTGATCCCCACTAATGACCATAGACTCATCATGCAGAAAGGCCCTCAATGGGAATAAGAACACAAATCATTACCTCTGTCCCCTGTTCCTTGAGAAGGAAGATTTCCTGGCTGACCCCATTCCGGTGGTCCCAGCCAATGTGCTGACCTCAGGGGAGGCCCCTAGAGTCTCTCTTGTAACAGCTGTATTGGACACTCCCTCCCTCCTTTCTCTCCCTCCACTTTTCCCTCCCTCCCTCCCTCCCTTTCTCCCTCCCTCCCTCCCTCCTTCCCTCCTTCCTCTAATCCTTCCTTCATTTCTTTTTCTTTAACTGTTTAAATGTTGAAGACACCTTTTAGGTCTATGGGTTTTTTTTTTTCCACATGGATATGGGTGGGAGTAAAATCTGTTTTTCCAAGGAGTTTCAGTAAACCCATTCCCCAGCTTCCCTTGCAGCTAGGCTATATGACCTAGTTCTAGCTAATGGTATGGAGCCTCTTACATCCCGGCCAGTGAAACTCCTCGTGTGTGACTCCTTCTCCTTTTCCACTTCTCCAGTTTCTGGGTCTTGAAAGCTCCGAGGCTGTATACTGAAAATGAGGAAGTCTTTATAGCATGGAGTGAATTACCCGCCCCAACACCCTTTTTGTTGGACATTCTGTGAGGCTCTGGGCCAAGATCGATTTCTATAGCTTACAAAGACGAATCCAGACTTATACGCCATCCATAAAAATGATCGGCCTATAAAGAATTTACTTTATGGGTAAATTGAATTGTTAGACCAGAATATGGTGATCACTGTGGTTGGCCATCATTCACACAGCACATGTGGGGACTGTTAAAGCCACACTGTGGGCTGTTAGCTGTGACTTGTGGCCCAGAATTAATTCTGACTTTGAAAAGCCTGTCTATGAGGATAACAGGTCATATATCAAATCCTTCAGACTGCTTTCCCAGAGCTGGAATGGCAAGGGGAGACCAGCAAGAAGGAGAAATGTAACATAAACAACAGTAACATGTCAAGCGGTTCTGCAGCTCCTGGGCAGTGGTTCCATAAGATTTTTTTTTTTTCACAACTCGTTTTGCCCCCATGATAAGCTCAAAGTAGAAGGTGTTGTTGTTAATAATCCTGGTTAATGTGGCTTGAACTCAGAGTCATGCCAGCCTCCAGGGTTTGAGCCTGTCCACCCTTAGCCACAGCTACAGAGAGAAAGCTGGAAGATCCAGGCTTGGTGACACACACTTGTGACCCCATCCCTTTGGAAGCTGAAGCAGGAAGATGGCAGCCATGCTTAGCTGCAGAGGGTGTTTTGAGGCTAGCTAGGGCTACGCCAGACCCAGCCAGCATCAAACACAAAACAACTCAGAGAACTTTCAGTTCTCTCTGCCCTTGATGTACGTTCAGACTAGAAACGGCCAAGGATAGGAAGGGAAGGTTAGTCACTCTTAGCTAGGCACTTGAGAAAATTGGCCGGAGGTATTTAACTAGCCCTCAAACATTAACAATATCTTTACTTGAAAAGTCCTTCCTGGCCAAGAATCCAGTCCTGGGAGATCCTTTGCAAGCCTGGAGGCTCTCTGGCTCACTCTCCAATCTGGCTGCAGCCAGTGAGGAATAGCCACAGTTATCTGCCACTCCCAGGGTATCAGAACAAGCTTTGCAAATCGCCCTGTTTGCTGAGTTGAGCTAACCAAATCTGCTGGTAGGAAGTCAGCCCAAAGGCTCCTCACTTCCCTACAAGGAAGGAGTACTGAAGGAGTAAGGTGAGTATTGAGGAGGAGATTCAATTAGATTGCAAGGAAGAAAGATAACCCAGTTGTTGCCAGTTTGTAAGAAGAAAGATAACAGTATTGCCAGTTCGTAGCAGACCCTGAGGAGTGCTTGCTCTCTGTGGCTGACTGGATGCACACGCTGGCCAAGACTTATCTTGAGGATGGAGAAGGAAGCATCTTGAAAGGGGCTCATTTTAAAAGCACCTATGAATGTTTGTTTCCAGGCCCTAGCACAGGTGTTTGTTCTCCCTGTTGTCACGGACCTCTAGAGAGTTTCTATGGTACTCCCTGGAGGGGATGTGGTTGCCAGGCATCCTGAGGGCTCCAAGCACAGATCTCAGCAACCTTCACTCTGCCTGTGTTGGTGTGTGTATGTGGAGGTGGGGGGGGGGAGGGGGCGGAGTCTGATAGTTTACAAGGGGTCAAGCTCTAGAGAGCAAACACCTTTATTGAAGATCTGAGAGCCAGAGGAGAGAGGTTGTCTGTACTGGGGCGTTTCATAGACTCGTTTCATAGACTCGTCACAACCCTAGCCCAAAGCGGCTGGCCAGGGTCCCTCCATGTGGATCTTGGGTGGGGTTGTCTTTCCTGGCTGCTCCCTTGTTCAGGCACCCCCTTTTCTGTCCACAGCTGCTACTCTTTAGAAACACTCAACTTTCTCAAGACACAGGACTCCCAGGGAAGAATCCAGAACTGCTGCCAATTGCTCTGCCCCACGAGTATCTGCCACGTCATTTATGCCTGGCTCCAGGGACAGAGTTCAGCAAACATCTTACAAAGCAGGCCTCTGGAGTCAGGCTATGGAGGGGTTATCCCAGGTTCACCATTTACAGTCCCATCACCCCCATCTTCAGCTCCCTCTGCCTCAGTTTCCCTCCCATAGGATGGTTGTCATTCAAGAGGTGGCTGTCAACCATGAGAAGAAGCCTTGGTGCATCCGATGCTCATGGAGAGAGCTGAATTTTGAGTGTTAAGTGTAACGCCACGACGACAGTGCCCTCTCCTTGTGGCATGAGAGCAGATTTCATTAATGATGGTGCAGGTGTAAATAGCCAGCAGCCACCAATATATTGCCAACATGTGACTCATTTCTCTCTGGGTCCAGAGAGCTTTCTTGGCAGCTCCAGCCCTGATAGATTTTTTCAGTGGTTAAATCTCACCCACAGTGTTTCAGAGGCTGGGATGCTCCTCCCTCAGCCACCTTAATACTGATACGTAGAGATATCACAGCACATCAGACTGGGCGACAGTGGTGGCATCTGGTGGCTTTTGTCATTATCAGCAATTTCCTGGAGTGTGGGGACAGAGCCACGGGTGCTGTACAGGACTGTCCTGAGGCGAGCTGCTGCCACCTTTAAGAGCTCAGCTGGGTCAAGTTCGAGCCAAAGTCATCACAGCTGATCTTGCTGACAATCAGCCTCCCTCTTGGGAGGGGTGAGGTAGATCATGAGACCTTTACCTGCATATCCAGCCACCCCTTCCAACCAGAAGTGCGTAATTCTACCCAGATTGTGCATGACCTCAGAGTCTCTGAGAAGGGCTAGGCAGGGGTCCTCCACCTGTGGGTGGTGTCTCCTCTGGGTCATATATCAAATATTTACATCATGATTTCTAACAGTAGCAAGATTACAGTTAGGAAGCAGTGACGAGACGATTTTATGGTGAGGGGGTCGGGACAACATGAGGACGGTATCAAAGGGCTGCAGCATTAGGAAGGCTGAGAACCACTGGACTAGAGGATATACCATGGAGGAAAGATTTGGGGAGAGAGCTCCCATAGGGGAGTCATCTCCAGCGCTGGGAACAGACCTTGCACTCTGTGGCTGCTTTAAGGCCACCCTTGCTCCTGACAGTAACCCACTGCTCTGTAAGGAAGCACTGGGAAACTCACTGGGAAAGGTGAGCTTTAGTGGACTCATACCTTCGTTTGTTGCTGGGGCGGCGGAAGAGGAGGGGTAAATGATGCTTATATCTCTATATAAAGATGTTTATATATGTAAATGCTTATGTAGAGAGACAGATATAGAATGATGCTTATGTCTTATATGTAAAGAGTTTTAGCAATGATGGGAACTGCGAGAGGAGAGAATGTTCTAACCCAGTTGCAAGAAGCGCCCGTCACTTCCTCCTGGAGGGAGCTTAGCTAGCGGTTAAGCTAAGCTGGTCTAGGGTGGCCACTGCTTGAGGTCTCAGCCTCACAGCAGTAGAAGGCCTTGTTGACAGATTCTGAGCTCCAGAGGCGCCATGCCCACTCACTCACCTCAGACCCCTCTCCAGGTCTGAACTCATTTAGAGCAAGCTCGAGAAGGTACTCTTCTCTGTAGGGTTCCTTACACTGCCTTACTTCAGATGGAATCGGGGTTAGCAAGGGGGCAGCTGGGCCTGTTAATAAAAACACCTCTTTGACTTCATTAAGCTCTCCCTCTAAGTCACGGTCCCTCGGACCAGATGCTTCCTCAGCTTAGCTCTGTGTGGCTCCTGTCTTAAAAGCACACTTCATGCAAACTGCTTTGTTAACATATGTACACTGCAAATAACTCCCATCCTGCTGACAGGCATAACACCACAGCTATTAGACCTTGTCTTCCATGGGAGAGACCCACCTGGGAAAGGAGCTCCCCAAAGCGGCGGTGGTAGGCAGAAAGATGCCAGCCTGTTCCCACAAAGATGCCCCCATTCTTATCTGTGGGACCAAAAGGGATTTTGCAAATGTGCTAAAATCAGAGATGTTGAGATGCGGGGAGAGCATGGGTCCGATGGGGTGGTCTGAATGAAATCTCGAGAGAGAAAGAAGCAGGGGACAGATGTGAAGCTGCACAGATGTGGAAGGGAGGGAGGAGTTGAGGATGCTGTGCTGCTGGCTTTGAAGATGAAGAGGTCACAGGTCATAGGGAGCTCATGGAGAGGGTGCTTGCTTTCTATAGCACCCCTGGTTTCAAGCCTTTTCAGAACGCATCCATTTCTCACAGGGATGGCAGGGAAGACTTAAGAGCAGCGGAGGGCACTGCAGGGACTGCCAGCTACCCACCTACCTGCAGAGAAGTTTCCCTGCTGGGTCAAATTTTACCCAGCAATCCTTGCCTACTGTCTTGTTTTTGTTGAGAGGAGCCCTCATTTCCTAACATACTTAAAAATGCCTCTGCCTGACTGGTCACCTCCAGCCCTTCATATTGGCTTCTTTTCCCACATCGAGATTCCTCTGACTCCTGGGCTACAGCATTTTCCAAACATGGAGGGTAAGGTAGCATCTGTAGCTCATTGGGGCAGGGTCACAATTCCTCACCCCCTGGCCAGAGCAGGGTGGCTGGGGTTTTGTGCTCCGCTGTCCCTCTGTATCTAACAGCCGTCTGGAGTAGAGACTTTAATATTGCCAGTACATGCATCAGATGATTTGCATAGGTGAGAATTCAATGCAGGGAGACCTGACTGTATGTAGATGAAGCTTCTGTGGATGCCGGCCATGTGGGTCTGAACATCACTCTGAGCGGGAAGGACCAGAGGGTGAAGCTTCGCTTGCTATCCACAACTTGTTATGGGCACACAGGTTTAGACAGGTTTAGGAGCATCTTGCTGCTCCACTGACTCATCCCTGAAGAAGCAACGTTGTCATGTCTAGGAAGTTGGACCGGAAAGATCTCCCAGCTTCCAGCCCCGGCTGACTGCATCGAAACCTGAGGTCTAACAAGGTCCCTGGAGGATTCTTCTCTGCACTTCACACTTGGACACGTGCCGCCTTAGACTCTGGCTCAATTTAGCATGTTTCAGAAGCACTGGGCGAGCTTGTTAAAGAACACTGAGCTCCATTCTCAGAATGGTCTACTCACCTGTTGTAGACATAGTCCAAGAATTTGTACTTCTAACAAGTCCCCAGGTGACCCTGGTGCAGGTCCCAGGAGAATCTACAGTAACAATGGCTGCCTCAAGACTAGGCCCCTGACTCAAGGCGGGCAGCACATCCACCGGAAGTTCTAGAATGCCTGAACCCTGGGGATTTGCTTGCTCCTGCGTTTGGGTGCTGGGATCTCCCCATTTTCTCTAAGTGAATTTTGATAGGTTTATTAAAGTATCATATACATTTTCATTTTTATAAAAAGAAATAGGTGTTGGCTGGTAAAATTGTTTGGCCTTGAGAAGGAAATCTGTGTTTCTACTTTTTACCAGGAAAGGCTGACTGAGATCAGGAAACTGCTTTGGAGACCCTGCCCCCCACCATGTCTCTCGTGAAGGTAAAAGTTTCAAATGACTGACTTTGGGATTTTTTTTTTCCATCATGTCTTGGTCACATCCTTATATATTTGTGTGACTCTCAACTAAAGTGCATAATGGGATTATAAAATTTCCTCCTCTCCCCATTTTATTAATTGTAAAAGCAATATTCTGAAAGAGAAAAGACAATTTAAGAGATTAAAAACCCCATTCCATTTTAACCCTAAAATCATTTATATCTTGCAGTGTTCTGAGAGTTAGAGACAAAGACACACACACACACACACACACACACAGAGAGAGAGAGAGAGAGAGAGAGAGAGAGAGAGAGAGAGAGAGAGTTCTGCATTTGTAAGCTTTGAAATGGAATTGATTTGTATCCTGCATCTTCATCTTCAGCTTTTGGTCATAAACATGTTGCCAGCGATAAAGAAAGAAATTATCTCATTCTGACACCACTGTCCTGAGGCTAGTGACATGTGGATGGTTTAAAATGTGACTTTTACTTTCAGAGATCCTGACTTCTTCCATGTCTCTAATCTGGACTCAGGGAACGTCTCACCTGTGTGCACAGCCTGCAGTCCTTGATGACACCCACAGCTTTGTTGCCTGAGCCTTGTTCCTTCTCTGGGACACTCTGGGCTAGTGGGGAACCTGGATGACCGTTTAGGAGCCAGTGTAGTAGGCTGCCCGCTCTACAGTAAGCTGGCCTTCTGGAATTCTTGATCCACTGATTAGGGAAGGTTACTGTCGTTTGACTCTGACCTATAGTCATTTGACAGTGACTGCTGCTAAAATCCCTTCCCTGGAGGAGACATCTCAGCAACAAGCAGGTGTATGGTGCCATCGGGGTTCATTCTGGGATCCAGTGTGTTTATTGGGTTTCCCACAGGTGAGACGTTATTTTCAGGAGTGTAGGTGTCATCCCCCCAACCAAAGTCTGCACTGGAAGATTTTTACCCAGCAGGGATGCTGGTTTTCCCTGTAACTGCCCCTAACCCCCTTGTAGGCCGCCAACCTTATGCGGCTGAATAAAAGGGCACCACAGAGTTGACACGGCTGACTAAAACAACGCTGTGCCGCTTCAACTCTGCGGGCCAACTGCGCACATTTGTGCGCGCCAGCCACTCTGAGGCGGCAATCCAAGATGGCGCCTGCCTAGGCTCTGGTAGGAACTACCAGAGGCCTGTGCATGTGCAGTTCAATTTGGCTCCAGCCCCTCCCGAACGGGGCATGCAAATGAGGTACCACTAGGGTACCACGAACCTGACCAATCACCCCCTCCCGGGTGGGGTATGCTAATGAGCATGCTAATGAGGCATTGCAAATTGACCAATTGGACACCTCCATGCGCTTTGCCACGCCCAGGGCTGGGGGTATATAAGCAGCCCGTCCTGGGCATTCGAGGCACTCTCTCCCAAGAAATCTAAAAGAGCGCTTCCACAATAAAGGCTGTTGAGAAGGATCCGATTTGTCGTGTCTTCCTTGCTGGACAAGCGGGGCGCGACACCCCCTGCCTCCAGTCTATATATTCTAGCCCCTCCTCAAGGTCAGCAGGTGTAATCAGGGCAGAACTACTTACAACTGGTGGGATGAAGCAGCCAAAGATGAAACTGAATGTTCCATTACCCTCCCTACCCCTCCCTCTGCGAGTGGTTGTCAACTGATGTGAATTTTGCATTGGGGCACAGCTGAACTGGAGATGGGGGTTGTTTGGCTTGGATGATCGAGCTATACAGTGCCATGTACACACCTGAGGAAAGGACCAAACTGGTTAGAGTAAGCAGCTCGGGCTCTCCTCATTTGCAAAATAAGAGTTAATAATAATTAAATGACACCCCTCCCGACTTGCGCCTGGCACACTGCCAACATCCAAGGGCCTTAAGCCTTCTCAGATGCTTTGTCATGCTTTAGACAATTCCCCCCCCAAGATGATTATTTTTAACTTTAATAATCTCAGCCAGATTGCCTTCCTAAAATTTAAAGCGACTCTCATTTAAATTTAGAAGAATATTCTGAACTTTAAGTTGCAAGACTGATTTGCATTTTGAGAGTCTGAAGCAACACATTCTGCTTAGCTCTGGTCTCAAAGCTCCTGCTTAGGAAACACTGGAGACTGAGGCATTTGTCCAGCACCTAGCAGAAATAACTGTGGACAGAAAGAACAGTGCTCTTTAAAAATCTAATTTTTTTTTTATGGCAAAACACTGCCCCTCACCCCCCATCTCTACGGACAGAAACAGAATCTATTGAGGGAATTGCTTTTAATGTTATAGAAGATTTGCCAGTGAAGTTAGATCAACCATGGAAGATTCCCAGTTGTGGAATTAGTGTGTGTGTGTGTGTATTATTTCGTACATGCTTGAATATAGAAGACCTTAAGGAGAACCTCTCATTTCCCAAGACACAGCAAATCAGTCAGAGCACCTCGTATGTCCTGAATGTTTTATGGTCTGCAGAGCAACTCCTCATAAATTTTCTACTTTGATTCTCATAAAAGATCCACAAGGCGAAGCGATCAGTATATGCCTTCTCTGAGAAAGGGGATACCAGTCCTCAGAGGGGGCCTGGTTTGCTTGAGTGCCCATAGTGAGCAGCAGGGCTGGGCTTGTCTTGTGGGTACATGGTCTCTGGACTTGGGGGGGTGTGGCTAGATTCACCCTGTGACAGCAAGAGCTATGGGAGACCCACAGGCCTTGGTCAAACCCAACAACTCAGTGTAGGTCTGGAAAGAATGTTTCTGAGTCCCTAAAGTTATGCAGCTTCAAAATCCGTGCCTTGCAAGGCTGGAGAGATGGCTCAGCGGTTAAGATTCCTGCTCTTGTAGAGGACCTGAATTGGGGGCTCTGAAGCCACCCGGCAACTCACAACCATCATATGCCCACTTCTGGCCACTACCGGCACCACATGCACAGAGCATGCAGCCATATATGCAGACACTCATACACATTAACTGAAAACAACGAACCCACAGGCTTTAGCCACTCAGAGCTACAGCCTTTGGTCACATTACAACAGATACTCCTTTGTTTCCAGGGATTTGAAGGGGTGTGTTCATCAGAGATGTTGATGGGATAGCACACAGGTCTGTGGCCCAGGGCTTCCTGCGGTATGGACTTGCAAGGCCTCCAGCCTGATGCCCTTCTTGTCGAGGAAGGGCACATTGGTGAGGCAGAAGAAGGACGGCTGTAAGCACCGCTCCTTCCCTGCAGCAGATGGTGTTTATGAATGTTCTTTTGACTACATGAAGCTACCACTGAGGGTTGCAGATAACACAGTGAGGTTGCTGGCAGACACTGGCTGCTTCAAACTCGCTTAGGCAGTAGGCTTCCTGGTTATGTACTCTGATAGTGGTTATTGTGTGTTCATCTGTATTTTATGTCCCAGGCAGAATTCATTCTCAAATTGGGAGCTGTCTCTCCCGGAAAGACACTATTGCCCACAATGCCTTCCTCTATGCTTCAGTAATGTAGCAGCAGAGGAAAGAATTGCACAAAAGTTCAAAATACAAACAGCTGTGCATATGCTCTGGTGAGGACCCCCTGGGATATGGAGAACGTGGGCAAAGAAAAGATTACATAGAACCAGGGAAGGAGAGGAGAGAGAGAGGAAAAAGGAGAGGGAATGAAGGAGGGATGGAAGGAGGGAAAGAAGAGTGAAGGAGAAAGGTGAGGTTCCCACAATCCCTTGCGAGAATGAGCCAAGTCCTTCTATTAGACTCTACTTCCCAACGGCCCACTACCTGCAGGTACCACCAGCCTAGAATCTGAGGAAGGACAAAGGGCATCCAACCACGCAGCAGCTGATTTCCGCAGGTCTGCTCTCTCCTCCGGCCCTTGAGGCTTCCTGCTGGGAACACAGCCTGTGGGCCATGGGAGCCACTGAAGGGTGTGCAGATGAAGCAGTTTCTTCGCAAGGTCTGAGCTGCACTTCCATAACAGCCAGTTAAACAGAACAGTGTTTATTCTTCTGCAGGGAAGTGGGGCAAAGGTGAAATGTGTACAGAAAGAGCATTTTTCCCCTGGTATTTTGATCGTTGGATGCTTTTCAAATTATGAAAACGTGACCCGGTTGGTTATGACAGTAGAAAAAGCTCAATATGTACAGGCGAGAGACTGGCGACGCCCGTCTCCCAGCCCTGCCTTCTGGGCGCTCCAAAGCCCACACACAGAGCCTCTGCCACTGCTTGTTGGAGACTGCAGGTCAAGGTGCAGACGTATGATGCTTGAGGATACTTCCTTCATGCCAAGCATGTGGTTCTGAAATTTGAGTTTTTGTCTCACGTCATATAGAGCAAGCATTCCTGTAAATTCATGTGTGTACATCTTAGTCCAAGTTCCTTGATTTCTTTATAAGCTCCCGCACACCCACATGAAAGTGACACATGAATCTCGCCCAACACTTCCACTAACCCTAGTCTTACCACCTGGGTCCTAGAAACCTATGTGCCGCCATGTTCATATAATCATTAAATTCAGCGTGGGCTGGAGAGATGGCTCAGCTGTTAAGGGCACTTGTTGCTCTTACAGGAGACTCAGCTTGGAATCCTGGCACCCACAGGGTAGTACACATCCATCTATAACTTCAGTTCCAGGGGATCTTATGCCCTCTTCTGGCCTCCACAGGGACTGCACACATGCAATACACATATATGCTTGCAGGCGAAACACTCATATACCTAAACAAATAAATCTGAAATATTGCAAAGCACATTTTCCTCATTTCTTAAAAAAAAAATGAACAATATACATACCTTTCCCACTCAATAAAGGCTCATGCAATCACCTATATCCCGTGTTTAATGATTTGGTGATATTTTATAGGGCAGAGACCAGTTTACTCTGCTAAACATACAGCCCCCAGCTCTTCAGGGAAAGCCCCGACTGCTAATGTCTGGGCCTTGTAAATCCCAATTATGCCTTACCTCATGTTCCCAACATGTTGGTTGGGCACAGGAAAGCAAGAAGGAATGCAGGCTGCATCTCTGCAGAAGTCTCCAGAAAACTCCTGGGGAAAAAAACTACACAGAGACTACAGCTCCCCTCTGCTGCTGGGCACAGCAGTTCCTGCGTTTCCTTTTTCTGAGACAAAGGTTTGGTATATTAAAGTCCGTGGTAGTTGTATTCTGCAAGTCCATTCTTTCTAAATGTGCTGGAGTCCCTGGGAGTGTGACTGTTGGTTCATTTAAAGAAGTAGATTTTTTTTAAAGGAACCTAAATGAGTGTTACTAAATTGTCTTGCAAACGGTTTTCCTAAAAAGCACCTTCATCATCTTGCTGTTTGTACTCTGTGAAGGTGTGACTGCCAGGGGGCTCGGGTGGTCACTGTTGCTATCCTTTCATGATTCAGTCAGTTGGATGCATTTAGAATGGGATATTGTTGGCAGTTGTCGGATTCTATCACTCTGACCTCAGTAATTTGTACAGTGTTTCCTGTTTTAGCCCTTGGAATTGGCAGTTTAGCACATAGCCTGGACCCGAGTCACCTGGAACAGGAGCTGAAGTGTGGTCAGTGACAGGTCGGAGCATAGATAGCTTGCAACAGGCCCTGGACTTGATCCCAGAACTATGGATTCCCACAGAAGATGCCTGGGTCAGAATCCTGGTTCTGACATTCACTGGTCAGGTGAACTCTGCGCTTTAGTCTCTCCACAGGTAAGATACAAGGAGAAGTCAGACTTCATAGGCAGTTGAAAACTGCATGTGCTTTGTGTGTCTGAGTCCCACAGAGTAGAGCTGGGCATATGGTAAACATAGAAAAGTACAACTTGTCTACGGCCATACCACCCTGCACTGTGCCCTGGAAACTAGGCAGGGTCAGGCCTGGTTAGTACTTGGATAGGAGAAAAGTACAGCTGTTGGTACTTGGTAGCTTTTTATGCGTTTAAACCTTGGCTTGTCTGGCTTGTCAATTTGTAAGGGCTCCTTACAGTACCAATCCCCAAGTCTGTGGCTATTCACATTAAATACATTTTTCTAGATTAGTTGTCCCCCACCAACCTCTTCTATGATGTGTTTTGCTATTTTAAGGCTTCTTACCATAAGGAAATCATGTCTCCTAGACATGAAGAATGCTCCATCACCTCAGAGCAGCCATGGCTGTCTGACCCTACTCCCACGCCCAACTGAGGAACTTTGGGCATCCCACGGCTTTAGGGGGAGGGGAAGTCAGTTTTCTGTAGGATGTGGCTCCCCATGGGCTGACCACGCTCCAGCGGACGACTCTATGTCCTACAGTATACACACAACATGAAGTGGAATTGATGAGCTATTCAAAAAAAAAAAAAAAAAAAAAAAAGAAAATAAAAGAAAACAGAAGAGGGAACTGCAAATCTGGGTGAGCAGGGAGGTGGAGATGGATTGGAGAGGAATTAGGAGGGAAGTAGAAGGTGAGTATGGTCAAAGGTATGAGAATTTTGCTTTATTTATTTTTATTTTTGCACACAGCCAAATGTGTCTTTTCTTTAGACCTAAATAAGGTCTGGAGAGATGGCTCACAGGTTAAGTACACTGGCTGCTCTTCCAGAGGTCCTGAGTTCAATTCCCAGCAACCACGTGGTGGCTCACAGCCATCTACAATGAGATCTGGTGCCCTCTTCTGGCCTGCAGGCATACATGCAGGCAGAATGCTGTAAACATGATAAATAAATCTAAAAAAAAAAAAAAAAAAAAAAATCCCTCAACTAAAAGCAAAAATTTTCTGGGTTCCCTAGCTAATGCGGTGATATAGGTCTGTGTCTTAGTTAGGGTTTCCATTCCTGTGAAGAGACACCATGACCAAGGCAACTCTTATAAAGGACAACATTTAAGTGGGGCTGGCTTACCAGTTCAGAAGTTCAGTCCATTATCATCATGGCAGAAAGCATGGCAGCATGCAGGCAGGCATGGTGCAGGAGGAGCTGAGAGTTCTACATTTTGATCCAAAGGCAGCAGAAGGGGACTCTCTCTGCAGTGGGCAGAGCTTGAGCATAGGACCTCAAAGCCTTGTACACAGTGATGCACTTCCTCCAAGGCCACACCTACTCTAACAAGGCCACACCCCGTAGCAGAACCATTTCCCACGGGGCCAAGCATATTTAAACCTCTACAGACTATAATCCCCAGCAGCTGAGGCAAAAGGATCTCAAGCTGGTGGCCAGGCTGGACTGCCCAACAAGCCCCTATTGTAAAAATACCTGAAACATCAACCAAACGAGAAGCCATCTGGGCATTTGGACTTGCCTGTTAGGATTTCTCCACACGTGTGCTTTATGTCTAGAATCTCGGATTTTCCTTGAGAGTATTTATTTATTTATTTATTTATTTTTAGATTTTTGCATCTTAGGCATTAGTGCAAATGGGACTTATTTTTGTTTAAGGTCTGAAATTGCAAATCTAAATATCCTCTCTGGTGAATAATGTTTTGATCGCTTCATTTACCAGTCGCCTATTGCATTTAATTTCACCTTTATGCTAAATTCCTTCTGTTTGGGCGTCTGCAGTTGGATTCTTCTTTTCTACAGAACCAATATTTTGCTATATGGCTGTGCCAAATTAATTTAGTTATGGTGATTTCCTAAGTACATTCCGATACCTGGTAAAATGAATACATCACACACACACACAAGCACACACACACACACCATCAGTCTTTTTTACTTTGTGGGAACTATTCTCTGATATTTATTCTTCCAAATAAAATCAGGCTTACTTAATAAAATTCCCACTCCTTTATTATTTCAATTTGAGTCTTTTAAATATATGTAGTAAGGTTTGGAGACACTGACATTTTACATTTAATTTTTTTACTCAAGAATATAGTATAACCAGGTACAGTGGCACATGCTTTAAACCCCAGCAACTCTGGAGGCAGAGGCAGGTGGATCTCTATGAGTTCAAGGCCAGCCTGGTCTACAGGGTGAGTTCTAGAACAGCAAAGGCTACACACATTGAGGCCTTGCTTATTTGAGTGTGTGTGTGTGTGTGTGTGTGTGTGTGTGTGTGTGTAAGAGAGAGACAGAGAGAGAGACAGAGACAGAGAGACAGAGAGAGACAGAGAGAGACAGAGAGTTTTTCCTTTTCTTCAGATCTTGTTTTGTGAGGTTCCCAGCACCCACATTGCTACTCCCAACCACCTGCACCTCCAGTCTCATGGGATCTGACGACCTCTTTTGGTCCCCATGTGCATGTACAGGCATAGCATGCATACACATTAAAATAGTTTTTAAAAATTAAAGATCAGATCTCCACTTAATAGTCACAGTTTTCTAGTTATTAATCCTTAAGTAAAACAGCACAAGTATTTACATAGCACTTCTATTATAGTATACTAATTAGCCTAGGGTTGATTTAAGGCAAACAGATGTTCATTTTGATTCCATTTTTATAAGGGTTTCGAGTGTCTGTAGATTTTAGTATATGTCTTAGGGTTTCTATTCCTACACAAACATCATGACCAAGAAGCAAGTTGGGGAAGAAAGGATTTATTCAGCTTACACTTCCACGTTGCTGTTCGTCAAGCAGGAGCTGATGCAGAGGCCATGGAGGGATGTTACTCACTGGCTTGCTTCCCCTGGCTTGCTCAGCTTGCTTTCTTATAGAACCCAAGACCACCAGCCCAGGGATGGCACCACCCACAGTGGGCCCTCCCACCCTTGATCACTAATCAAGAAAATGCCTTACAGCTGGATCTCATGGAGGCAGTTCCTCAAGGGAGGCTCCTTTCTCAGAGATAACTCCAGCTTGTCTCAAGTAGACACACAAAACCAGCAGGACAGTATACAGTATACAGTATACAGTATCCATGGGCCAACTTCTTGAGGATACTAAATAACAATTGAATATATATGTATTTGAACTTTCTTACCAATTTTGGTGTCATAGTTCTACACTATATTTAGCCGTATTACATATTCCTATCATTTAGTAGTGGTCTCCCCTCCCCCAGGAAATAGATGGTGGGGATATGCACAGAGGCAATGTGGTAAAGTGTGAATTGATCGACTCCTGGACCTCAATGGGCTGTCAGCATAATCTGGGGAGTGTCCACACACAGCCAGCTTTATTGTGATCGTGGAGGAAGAGAGCTGGGACATCTGAACTACATCATTGCTTTTAACAGCTCTGCCAGGGCGGAGACCCACCCACGCCTCTGGTACTTTTCCGTGAATGCTCGCAAGGCAGTGTGGGAATAAAGTCTAGTTGTCTGAGTCTCTTACAGCCCGGGGGCAGCCACCTGCCACAGTCTGGAAACTTCCCAACTCCACACTGCACTTTTAAACTGCACATGGATTTTGAATGCAATTTTTTTTAATTGAACAATTAAAACTTCAACAATTAACTTTTTTATTTTAAGACTTTTAAGGACAATTTAAGACTTTTAGAGCAAGAGTCTTATTTTTCTTTTTGTTTGTCTGTGACAGAGTCTCATTCTCTATAGCTCGGGCTACCTTTGAACATGCTATCCTCCGGCCTCAGCTGACCCTGAGTGTGATCTACCAGGCAAACATCTCAGACCTTAAAGATGTTGATGAGGACATTCCAGACCCTGGAAAGCGATTTTGGAAGTAAACACCTAACGTGATTAGTTTTGCTACTGTGCTTAACATTCAACTTATTAGTTATAAATTTTTAAAATGTCTCATTCTTCAGTTTGGGGTTAGCTATCAATCTTGTTTTGTTTCAGAAATGAATGTGTGTGTGCGTGTTTATGTGAGTGTACAGGTGTGTGTGTGTGTGTGTGTGTGTGTGTGTGTGTGTGTACGAACGCGTGTGTGTGCGCATGCGTGGTGCAGGGATGGACCCAGTGCCTGTACATTCTAAGAAAACTCTCCAATGAGCTTCATCATTAGCCATAAACTGATACATTTAGTAATGACTATAAAAGAGGTTGCAGTTTAATTTTTTTCTTTTCTGTGTATGAGTGTTTGCCCACCTGTGTATCCGTGTATCACATTCTTGCAGAAAACCTACCCATTTCATGATGGGTAGGGCTCAGGACAGACAGTGCCAAAATATGGCATCCTGACACACCGAATGTTAGAAGCTGAAGGTATTTGAGACATGGTAGGTCAGATGGATGCCTGTGAGCTATATGTCACAGATGCTTCTAAGAGAAACATCGTATCCCCGGAAAAAGAACGTCCTCTTTCCCATAAATACAGCACAGAGAGGAACTGGAACAGGTTCATTTGAGGTCCGCTCTTACTCAGTGCCCACTTGTCTTAGAATCTTTCTCTCTGACTCTCCCTGCTTTATCCTGCCAAGTATTAAAACATCCCATCTTGTTATTTCTTCAGATTTTTATTTCCTTATGAAAGAGCCCATGTCATACACACACACACACACACACACACACACACACACACACACAAACCCTGTATTAAGGATATTTGTGTGATTGCCTCTTCTCTCTGGGAAGACGATGTTCCTTGTGTCCCGAAGACAGCTTGACTCTGGCTGAGTCGGACATTGTGATGGTGGAGAGCTGGAACACTGCGGGTCAAGAGCCCAAATTACCTCGGTTTATCTTAGTCCATAGCCACTTACTTTCAGCCCACACCTGCCTCCCCACCCTCATGACTATTTGGTAAATCCAGGGGAATGCACGACCGAGCTCACAGACTTCTGGCCTTCACCATCTCTGAAGCGAGGCTGGGTGAGAATCTAAACTCCATGGGAAACGTTTTCCTGCTCTGGTGCAGTTGGCCTGGAGTGTTCATCAAATGTATTGATTTATGAGTCTCTTTGTTCTGTAGTTCTAGAAGTTCCTGTAACCTCTTCTGTAGCTGTTCTGTACAGAATGCATTCAGGGTAACTTGAATCCACGCTCCCAGGACACAGTCATTTGGATTAGACTCAGAACGAACTATTTTCGTTAACAATAAATATCCCCAGGGTGAGGCTCGATATCCTGGCTTCCACCTAGGGCAGGTGGGAGTGGTCACCCACCTCATTGGCTTACTCCAGGCTGTTCCCTCCAGCAAGGCAATGATAAGGAGCTCGCCCCACTCCCCTTTCTTCTCCCCTGACTCAGTGTCAGAGTAGCATTTCCCTCTGTTCACAAAGTGCCTCCAGACAGTCGCATTGGCCTTTTTTCAGTGTGCCTAGACACCCACCATTGCCGCTACTACCAGCACCGACCATTCAACTTCCCCAAGGAAATCTAGGGCAGTGGTTCTCAACCTGTGGGTCGTGACCCCCTTGGGGTTGAATGACCTTTTTACTGGGGTTGCCTAAGATCTTCAGAAAACAGATATTTATATTATAATTCATAACAGAAGCAAAAGTACAGTTATGAAGTAGTAACAAAAATAATTTTATGGTTGGGGGGTTACCTCATCATGGATTAAAGGGTCGCAGCATTACAGAGGCTGAGGACCACAGCTCTAGGGGACAGGAGTCTGGGATGCAGCAGACTGGTTACCAACCACTCCACTCCAGGGAAAATGTCTCCCTGCCCCTTGTGTGGTGCAGCAGTGAGGAGGAGGCCCACACCAATGGGAAAGAGTGTGTAGGGGCCTTCTCTTGTTCTGTGTGGGAGGGGTAGCCATTATTTATCAGAGCCTGGGGCTCCCCCTCTGGCTTCCTATTTTCCTGGACTTCCTATTTGAATAAAAACCCTATTATATATTTTCTGTATGTGCATGTGTGCCATGATACACACATGGAGGTCAGACAACAGTTTTTAAAGGAGTCTTTTCTCTCCCTTCCACCACGTGCATTCTGAGAAATGGACTCTGCTTATCAGGCTTGGCACCAAGTACCTTTCTTCACCCACTGAGATATTCCAATGGCCTTAAACTGTTTTCCTAAAACAGAGCTGTAACTTTACATCGTTTGTTCATCTCTTAGTGCTAGAACCTTGGCCAGAACCTAGGCAAGAGGAAAGGAAAAAAAAATCTGCCCCTCTATGTTAACCTGTCTCTTGTGACGTGGCCTGTTGGGGTACAAAGCCAGTTACCCTAAAATATGACTGTACGAGCCAGAGAAAATGCCCCCAAAATATATTTCTCTCTTCCTTCTCTCTTCTTCTTCTTCTTCTCCTCCTTCTTCTTCCTTCTTCTTGTTCTTGTTCTTTTTGTTCTTCCTCCTCTTTTCCTCCTCTTCCCCCTCCTTCTTCTTTTGAGATAAGGTTATCTCTGTGTATCTCTGGCTATCCTAAAACTCACTCTGCAGACCAGGCTTGTTCTAGAACTCACAGAGATCTGCCTTCCTCTGCATCCCAAGGGCTGGGATTAAAGGCATGAGCTACCATGCCAGGCTTCTCTGCTGTATTTTGAGCTGGGTGAGGACTGCCCAGCTAAGGAGCTCTGAGACGATGTCCTTTGTAAAAGGAATGTCATCCATAAAGAAGCCATACTCCTAAAGTATAGAGGTAGGTGGCGCTAGACAACTTTAGCTTTTGAGAGGCACCAGTATGTGTAAGGAGACACATCCACTCCTCCAGTTTCTGGAACTTGGTCTCCATTTCTCCTTGAACTCAGGATATTGTATAAGCTTTAGGTATCTGACCCTTCCCAAATCTTGTGTTTGCAGGAGGAAGAATTCTGGTGTCTATATATGTGTCATCAAATATGGCCTTTCCCTATAATCTGTCTTACCAATATATCAATTTAACTCATAGCTTTGGTGAAGACTCTACATGTGTAGAAGAAAGCCATTCTGTTGTTGTTGCTTCCCTAGTTTTTAACTACTGAACCTAAGATGGGTGGAAGAAAATGGTATTTTCCCATCTCACATTCTTAAACATTTGTAGGTAACTCTAATTTTTTTTTCGAAGTACTTGTGAGGGGCACTCTTTGCTGTCAACTTGACACACTTGAGAAGAGGGAACCTCAGGTGAGGAATTGCCTCCATCAGATTAGCCTGTAGCCCTGGCTATGGAGCATTCTCTTGACTGCTAATCATAGAGGAGAATACAGCCCACTGTGGGCGGTTCCATCCCTAGACCGGTGGGCCTGGGCTGTATAAGGTGCATAAACACAAGGCAGAAAGCAAGTAAGCCAGCAAGCAGCCTTGCTCCGTGTTCTGCTCCAGTTCCAACCTTGTTAAAGCCCTGGCTCCCTTGATGATAGACTGTAGTCAGAAGGGCGATATAAATACCATTCTCCCTAGTTGCTTTAGGTTGGGGTTTGATTGAAGCAGTAGAAAGCTACCTAGAAGAATCCCTAAGAAGACTAGTGAGCCCTTCTCCAGCTCACAGAGCTGCAGCTGGAGCCCAGAGCCTTGCCACTGGCACCCTAACACTGAGCTCCACCCTCAGCCCTTGGGGATATTTGAGACAGACACTGACTGTAGCTCAGGCTGGACTTGAACTCTCAATCCTCCTGCCTTCCCCTACCCCAAGAGCTAGGATTGTGGATGCACAGAGCCATGCCCAGTTCTGGCCAGGATTACTCTGGAATCCATAGACATTACAGCATTGTTTACCAACTTTATTCTCTTGTACTTTTCAGCTTAAAAATCTTAAGTCTAAATCTAAATCTATTACTCAATTATGCATCAAATGAGTAAGAAGCCTGACCCTCCCATGTTGACTTCTAGATATGACTAATGGGATAAGCCACGTTGCCATCATCCCAATTCTTAATTCTACCGTTCTCAGAGTGAACATTACTTGCCTGCTACCTCTATGTCGATGATTCTCAACCTGTGGGTCGCGACCCTTTGGGGTTTGCATGTTAGGTATCATCTTACCTATCAAATATTTACATTACAAATTGTAACAGTAGAACATTTTCAGTTATAAAGTAGCAATGAAATGATTTTATGGTGTGTGTGGGAATCACCAACACACGATGAACTGTGTTAAAGGGTCACAGTGTTAGGAAGGTTGAGAGCCACCAGAGACTAGCAGGTTGAGGCCTCTGTCTCAGCAGGGTGGGGTTAGACACTTGGTTCTTTTGGCCAGGAAACAAAGTTTAATTTGAAGCTGTTTGTGACGCATTGAAGTGTAACCGAGACTCTGAGCCACATGAAAACACTCTCAGCTAATTCTGCCTTCTTAGGTGGCCCTCAGCTGATTGACTGGGTTAACATTACTTTGAAAAAAAATCACATTCTTTGGCCTTCTCCCTATGTCTCACTCCTGTCCATCTCTAAGGCCCCTGTCTTAGGGTTTTACTGCTCTGAACAGACACCATGACCAAGGCAACTCTTATAAGGACAACATACAATTGGGGCTGGCTTACAGGTTCAGAGGTTCAGTTCAGTACCATCAGGGTGGAAACATGGCAGCATCCAGGCAGGCATGGTGCAGGAGGAGCTGAGAGTTCTACATCTTCATCTGAAGGCTGCTGGGAGAAGACTGACTTCCAGGAAGCTAGGATGAGGATCTTAAAGCCCACAACCACAGTGACACACCTACTCCAACAAGGCCACACCTCCTAATAGTGCCACTCCCTGGGCCAAATATATTCAAACTGCCACAGCACCCTTAAAGCCCCAGCCTCGTTCTTCTTTGTGATTCCTTTTGTAACCTGTTGACTTTCTCTCAGGGATCTGGAAAGATCCCTGTGTTCTTTTTTTAGTTTCATGCCAGGCTCACAACTCTTTAAAATTATTTAAAATTATCAGGCTTGATGTCTTGACATGACATGAAACGGTTTCTCACTAGTTACTTAGTCCATGGTCGAGAGCATCTAGAAAAAGGAGGAAGAAAGAGGGGAGAATAGAAAAAAAAAAAAACCACACCCCAACACATCATATCTTTTCTCCTAGAAAACAACTTTCCCAGAAGTTCCCCTCCATGAACACCCACTGCCCGTCACTGAAGCAGCCAAGTGCTTGGCCACCCTGAATCCAAGGGCAGCTTCCATCTGCATCACTCTATTCCGAGAAGAAGTGAAGACCCAAAGAACCGTGTTGACCTGTGTGGGTTTTAATGCTAGGTTCAGGGAAACAGACAGTTCCAGGGAAGAGTGCCAGGATAAAATACAACCTAAGAGTCACAGTGTGGAGGGGCCACAGCCAAGTAGCTGCTCTCTGACCCACATCTTAGTGGCACACTGGACTCTTTCCTTGTGGGCTCTGGAGGGCTTGTCTTTGATGGGGGTCTTTATGATCTGCTTTGGGATGGGAGGATACTGGGAGATCAGAGGGCCAATTTTCCAGGTTCTCTGACCTGCTCAGGGTAGAAGGAAAGGGCAGACAGGGTGGTACCTGCTTCTGCTGTTTTCCTGACTGTGCATGGGCTACATTTGGGGAAGTGTGACCTGAACTCATGGCCTGCAGATGTGATGCTGATGACCAGAAGTGCTGTGAGACTCCCCGGGGGTGGGCTGGGGTCTCTGTCTTCCAAAAGTTAGTTCATATGCGTTAGTTTGAATAGTGTGTAGCATATGGGGACAGCTAAAATCACAGTACACACACCCCACTTAGAATAGTACACACATGGTAGCATTACCACAGTACTATTCTGGTCTGTCTGTTAACCGTATATGCTGCCGACAGACGTTATTTAAACACGTCCGGGATGCCAGACTCTTCTTTAGAGCCACCATTTCTGTTTCTTCTTTCAAATCAACTCAACTTCAAACCAACTCAATTTAATGGGGGGAACCACCATTTGTAGCATCCCTTGTGCATAGGGTGGCCAGTAACCTGGCCGTGGTCAGTTGGATGTAAGTGGAAGAATACTGACTGGGACTTCTGGGAAAGCTGTTCTCTAGGGGGTAAAAGTTTTCCTATCCTTCTTCCTTCAAGCAGATATGGTACCCAGGTACTCTGTAGCCATGTCGTGAGGAAGAGAGGTCATGAGCAAGATGGCCAAGCAAAAGGCATGGGAGATGGTTAGGTAGACTCATCATGACCACTCTGGAGCATCTCCCTTTAGACTTATTATTACCTGGCCATAAATATTCCTGCGTTGTTAAAGCCCAGACAGATTTCAGCTAAATGCCAGAAAATCAATTCTAAAGGATGTGAGACTATTTCTTTATCAATGTGGATCACAGTTACTTAACTAATCCTCTAGGGTTGAAAATGATGTGACCTTAGAAAGCTCACATGTGCTTTTACCCACACATTTTACCCACATATGAGACTGTTTTCTGCAAGATAAATTCTTATACTTTTGAACCTCTGGGTCAGAGGGTAGGCGTATTCATTTTTTTAAAGATTTATTTTTATTATGTGTATGTGTCTGTGTGTGGGTACACGCACACTAGTGTAGGTGCCGGCAGTGTGTGCAGGTACGCACACGCTAGCGTAGGTGCCGGCAGAGGACTTGGATTCCTGAAGTTGGAGTCCCAGGCAGTTGTGACCAGCATTGTGGGTACTGGGAACTGAACTCAGTCCTCGGCAAGAATGCTATGTAACCTTAACTGATGGCCCATCTCTCCAGCCATATCTTCAAATCTAATCAATATTGTTCAGTTTCCTTCTGGAGATTTCTTAATGCACAAAGGCAAGGGTCACTCAGATGAAGGCTTCAGGACATATGGAATCCGAAGCTTGAGTCTTTCAGATTATCTTCTGGCGAACTGTTTTTCTTTTCTTCCTTAGGAATAGAGGAGCATCAACCGGTCCTACAACCAAGAACAAGATACGGTAAGGCTTACTTATTGAGAGGGATGTAGGGAAGAAACGCATGCAAGCCTGCAAGCCGAACTGTGTGCTGTGAAATCCTTTCCCGGGATTCTCCTCAGAGTGCACAGCAGGTGGGAATCACAGCTGCTTTCTCAGCCATGGATTACAGTTCCCGCAAACAGACTCTCTTCCTTCCTTTTCTGACCCAGCAGGCTGCTAATGCAATTAGACATATCTCGGCTCTCAGGTACCAAGCGTGGTGCAGGACAGAGTTGGACACTGTACCAGTTAGAATTACGGCCCTTAAAAAAGAAATTCTCAAGGGGCTAGAGAGACGGCTCAGCCGTTAGGAGCATTGGCTGCACTTCCGGAGGATCTGGTTTCAATCTCCACACCTATATGGAAGTGCCCAACCATCTCTAAGTTTCTGGGAATCTCCAGTTCCTAGGAATCCAACGCCCCCTTCTGGCGCTATGGGCATTGTATGCATGTGGTGCACAGACATTTATGCAGGCAAACATCCCTACACATAAAATAAATCTTTGGAAAGAGAGGAAGAAGGGCTGGAGAGATGGTTCATTAGTTAAGAGAGCTGGCTGTTCTTCCAGAGGACCTGTGTTTAATTCCCAGCACCCTCATGGCGGCCCACAACTGTCTGTAACTCCAGGTTCAATAGATCCAACACCCTCACACAGACACACATGCAGGAAAACCACCAATTTTACATAAACAAAAATAAATCAATCACGTCTTTAAAAAGAAAAGAGAGAAAGAGGGAGATACTCACGTCCCACCTCTGTTACCCATGAATGGTGCTGTATTTGGATACAGGCTCTTTGCACAAAAAGTCACTATAGGCTTGGATCCATTGACTGGTGTCTTCATAAGACAAACAGGAAGATGATCTGAACCCAAGAGATGACATAGGAACTTTGCTATGCTGATGTCAACCAAGGAAAGTTGTGGCTTTCGAGAAATACCAGAAAGCAGAAAGAACATAGAGGGATTCTTTCCAGGGCCTTCAGCCTGGCCAACATCTGGATTTGGGGCTATTTCTTGACTGATGATTGACGTGGGAGAGCCAGGCCCACTGTGGGCGGTGTCACTCCCTAAGCAGGTGGTCCTAGGTTATTTAAGGTAACAGGCTGAGCAGGCCAGGAGGAGCAGGCCAGGAAACGAGGTTCCTCCATGGTGGTCTCTGCTTCAGTTTCTGCTCCAGGTTCCTATCTGTCTTCCTTCCCTGATGGACTGTGACCTGGAAGTTGCCCAAGGGGGGCTTCCTGCTCTGAGAAGAAGGGCAGATGGTAAGGTCAGGACTGGGAGGAGAGGAAGAAGGAGGGCTATGATCGGGATGTAAAGTGAATAACAAAAATAAATTATTGAACAAAAGAGATGAAATAAGCCCTCTCTTGGTTTTTGATCATAGTATTTACAATAGCAATAGAAAGCAGACTCGGCAACACACACCGGTTTACTAGCATGGATGAGACTCTCACCCTCCTCTTCTGAAAGACCTATGAAGGTTTACACTGCAACCCAGGGCATATTCATCCCCCTCTGCCTCCTGCCTCCCCCTGCAGTCAGTCAGAGTTTCTGTCCAGTCTTCATTGGCCCATTGATATAACCCTCCCCCATTCTTGCCCTCCCCGCACCCCACCATGGCCCTCTGCTCTCCGGTGATGTCAGCTAGAAAGTTCCCTGTGGATAATCTATTGCTTATCATGGGCTCAGGGACCTAGAGTCCTCACCACACCTGTGCTTACTGGTGTGTGGCCGCATTGTGGGATTCTCACTGACTTCACTATTTCCCTGATCCACCCATCCTTCCCTAGGTCTTCTTGCCTCAGCCTGTGGCCCTGTGAATTTTCTCCTGCTTGCCCAGAGGCCAGGGGCCGGGGATCACCCTTCCCACCTGCCATGCAAGGTTGCCTTGCCTCCTCTGTACCCTGTCTGGTCCTGTGTGCTCACTGGACTTCCTGTCCCCACCTGTCCTCTGCCTGCCACTCACACCTTGGACTCTTTAAGAGTGACAGAAAAGGAAAAGCAAGACGGCGTGGACCTCTAACTTTCCTGTGCAACCCGCACAGCCTTGGGTCCTAGCATGCACGGAGCCTGGGTTCAGCATTAACAAAGCCCTTCAGCTGCTGCTTCCTGCTTCCTGCTCTTCTAGCAGGAAGCTCTACAAACTTCATTTCCTTGGGGCTGCTCTTTGAGCTCCCCAAACCCGGAAGTCCCCAGTGGCACTATCCCTCTTCCTTGGCTCCTCAGTATCACACACATTGTGCCTTCATATCTGTGTTCCTTTCTAGCCTGCAGAATGATCGACAGATGGGGACCACTGTGTCTCCAGAGACTACCAATTCTGCTCCTCATAGTAGGTGCTCAATAAGTAATTATAGAATAAATGGCTCTTCAGGGTGCATAGTAAATACTTGGTAAGAGTAAGCTGGATCATCGAGGGTCCACTTCTCTTACAGCCACTGTAAGCCTTTAACAATTCAAAACAGGAATTTGACAATGACACCCTCTCTGCCCTCCGTTTTGGCTGCATAACACATCCAGATTAACTATCAGGAAGCTCCACACTCATCAGGTAACTCTAAAGAAAATTTATTCACAGCTTCCCAATTCTGAACAAACCTCCCACCCTCTGTGGCTGGGTCAGGGCTTACAGAATTGCTGGCTTGGAGCCTGGGGGTTTCGAGGTCAGCTTTCAGGGGTTCTGAGAGCTAGCCAGGTGTCTGCCCAGTGCTGTTTGTTTGGCGACCTGGCTCCCTCTCCTAAGCGCCCTGTTTACACATGGGTGTTTGCAGCCAGGCGCAGCCTGTGATTAAATCAAGAGTTGCTTGGTGTTTGAACTTGGTCATTCCTGAAGGTCACTAGTGGGTTGTCCCCCAGGAAGTCAGCAGCAGCACGCACGAGTGCTTTTGATGATCCCTAATTAATTTCTGTACTTGGGAGGGCAGAAAAGAAAGAGGCTGTGTTTGGCATGTATCTGGGTGGCTGAGTTATGACACTTTCAAACTTTAAGTGATTATTTGTCTGATACATACTTTTTTTTTTTTAAATGAGGAAGCCTGCTGTCCTTGGGCTCAGAAATATCTGGGTCTGGCTTTTCCAGACTCACAAGGTGCTGTCTCGGCAACCTTTGTGGCTATAGCTTGGGCAGATGGGAGGTGACACACCACTGGCTTCTTTTTGGCCTTGGGTATAATTATTGGTGCGGGTGTTGACTGTGGCCCTGTTTACAAGCTTCTGGCAGCCCCTGGATTTAACCGCCCTGGGGCGCTTCCTCTGCCAGGATGTGTCCATCTGGAAGCAGGTGGGGGAAGTATACATTCAAGGTTGAAAACCTGGCATCACACATTCGTAATATCCTTACATGTGGCCAGCACCCACGATATTTGAAGCTCTTTCTTCTACCAAGGAGGAAGTCAGGTGATAGCATAGACCGGATAGCAAGCTTAAAAGGAGACCTTTTGACACCAGCCAAACCTGGAGCTCAGACCAGGCTCTCCGTCTGCACTCAAGAGCATCTTTGGGTAATTTCTGTAGCTCGTGCGACCTCTAACTCTCCATCAGTCCACTGCAGATGCTACTCATTCTAGAGCTATTACGGGGATTAAAGTGCGACGACTTGGACTAGTGTTTGCCTGGGACATGGAAAGAGCCGTCTTTACTGTTACCCCTCGGGGAGACAGAGCTGAACTCTAATTGTATTTTAAGTCTGACTGCTCGTTTGGGATTGGCAAGGGTCGTAACTATGCCTACAACCTTCGATGAGACTTGTGTATGTGCCAGGTGTGTACCGATAGCAAAGACTAGTTCCCAGGGGCTGCTGGGACCTGAGAGGGGAGTAGACATGTTTCACCTGTATCTGGAGCCACCCCACTCCATCCTTGGAAGGGCTTCCAGGCTCATTAACTCACCAAAGGCTTCTGTCTCTTTCTGTGTCCTTCCCCTACACACTCCAGTGTGTGAGACTTAGAATGCTTAGTTAATTTCTGAACTATAGTCTTTGCTCCTCCTCCTCCTCTGCTTCTCCAACCTTAGTATCATTGTGACTACGCCAGGGGCCCCACCCCACACAGCAACAACACACAGCACCTGTGACCAGGGCTTCCATTATTGCTCCGCTGGGGAGACCGTTTGGGAAAGCACTTGATGCACAAGGGACATGTGGGCCTTTGACCCCAGAGGGCTCCTAATAAGGGCAAGAACTGTTGGATTCTGCTTTTAAAAAACTCTTGGAGTTGCTTGTAGAAGTTTCCACCCACAGCATCTCAAAGGCCACACCTGACACCTGGTAGGAGATGCCCAACTAGGTCTCCCCTACCCTGAAGTTGGACCAGAGTTAGAAGCCACCTTTGGGTGTATTGGTGGTGGTGACAGCATTGTTGGTGTCTGTGGACCTGTGGACCTTGTAGACCCTTTGTGCTAGGAATTTGCCATTCGCTGTAACTTATTCTCAATCTCCGAAACAAACCAGTTAGCCACACCCATAGCCCTCCTTCAGAAGAGGAAGTTGAGGCTTGAGGAGGTTAACCAACCCGGGGTTAGTAAGATCTGAGCCAGACAGGAAACCACCCATGTCTGGTGTGTCGAGACACTCCAAGCTTACCGTAGCTCTGGGACCACATCCTGATGTGATGGTCCCCTGGTTGCCAGTCTTGTCTGTGAAATGCATCAGAACGATGCCGTCTGAGAGGCTCGTACTGGCAGAGTCTCTGTGCACCCTTCCTGTGAAGCTAGCTTTGTCTGCATCTCTACTGCCAGTAACATGGATTCTCTGGCTGGAGTCGTTAAACACCCTTGTCATGGAGTCTGTTCTTCTAGTCTCGACTTTCCCAGGCTGTCTGTGTTCCACCTCCAGACGTCCCACACCCGTGCCATCCCAGCACAGCTGAGGTATCGTGTCTAGCATGTGTCTCTTTCTTGGGGGGTCCCGAGTCCGTAGAAATCGCCTTCTTCTCTCCCTCATCTTCAAGGTCCCAACTGCTGACAATCCCTGTTCTTCCTATGGCAACGGCTGTTTCTGAGCCCTGGTCCTTAACGATGTGCCCTGCTGTCACAGGAAGTCCTCATCCTCCAGCCGTCAGCCATGGTGAGCGAGCGGATGCGAGGGATCGTGTTCCATAGGAACCTTTGATTCTGCTTGATTATGAGAGTACATGGTATAGTAGGTAAGATGGGGACCACCAAGTTTGATAACAAATAAAGAAGAAAAACCGCTGGGCCATGGTGGCACACACATTTAATCCCAGGACTCAGGAGGCAGAGGTGGGGGCGGCAGAGGGGCAGGAGGGGCAGAGGGGCAGAGGGGCAGAGGGGCAGAGGGGCAGAGGGGCAGAGGGGCAGAGGGGCAGAGGGGCAGAGGGGCAGAGGGGCAGAGGGGCAGAGGGGCAGGGGGACAGAGGGGCAGAGAAAGAGGCAGGCAGATCTCTGAGTTTGAGGCCAGCCAGAAAGAGTCTCAGGTCAGTCAGAGGAAACCCTGTCTCAAAAAAGCACAGAGGGAGGAGAGGGGAAGGGAGGGGGGAGAGGGACACGGAGAGGGAGAGGGGAGAGAGAGGGAGAGGGGGAGAGGGAGGGGGAGAGGGAGGGGGAGAGGGAGAGGGAGAGGGAGAGGGAGAGGGAGAGGGAGAGGGAGAGGGAGAGGGAGAGGGAGAGGGAGAGGGAGAGGGAGAGGGAGAGGGAGAGGGAGAGGGAGAGGGAGAGGGAGAGAGGGAGAGGGAGGGAGAGGGAGAGGGAGAGAGAGGGAGAGAGGAAGAGGGGGGAGGGGAGAGGGGGGAGGGAGGGAGAGGGAAACAAGTAAGATGGCAGGCACTGAACTTTTACCCCTGATCAAATTCTATCCCTCTATGCTGGATGGTATTTGTGAAGTGAAAACAAAAGAACACCAAACAACCCCCCCCCAAACAAACAAAACCCCAAACACTGGGTCCAGTCTACCCACAAAAAGAGAGAATTCTAGAATATTGTGAATGGCAAGAGGATGGTTCAGTCAGAGCCATTACAAAGTAGCTACGGAAGGAGAGCTCCACAAGGTTCTGGTGATAAAAAAAAAAAAAAGGCCATAGTTAGGTGGTTCTCAACCTGTGGGTCGCGACCCCCACATGGGGGTCACAGATCAGCAATTTACTTTATAATTCAGAGTAGTAACAAAATTACAGTTATGAAGTAGTAATAAAATGATTTTATGGTTGGGGATTTCATCACGACATGAAGAACTGTGTAGTAAAAGGTCACAGCATTAGGAAGCTTGAGAGCCCCTGTCATAGTTGGTACTACCACAGAACCTTTGAGGCTGTTTTATATGCTGGGCCCTCAAAGTATTGACGAAGGAAAAGCAAAATCAACAGCAAATGATTGAAAATATTTAGGTGTGCATGCAAAGGAAACATATGGCAAAATGAAACATACTTTCTATTTACTGTAAAAAACATAAAACAATTTCCTGGAATGGACCGTTTCTCACCAAGCAAAAACTGCGGGACCCGCATGGAGCAGCCATCTCCTCTTGTGTCACTTGGCCCGCTTCTCAAAATGTAATGATTACTTCTGACATCCTACCAATTGACTTTGGTCACAGACCCATCATTTTATTAAGGATGTCATCATATGCTAGGGGGACATAAGAATACATTTTCCTTTATTAATGTGGCCTGAAGAAAATCCTGGTTTGAGAGATGTATTCCAAGTGGCCTCTAACCCTTAAGGGTATTAACAGAGAGAGGACGTCTTGTGGGGGACGTGGTGAGGTGGTGAGATGCACTCTGGGGAGAGGGAAATAAAGATGTGTGTAGTGAGATGTGATTGTAATAATACAGTGAGCCAGAGAGTGACATTTCTGTGAATTACCCGCATGCTTTCAGAGTAGGCGACAATGCCTGTCTGCCCCCTGTGACCTTCCTGTTCTCTTGAGTTCAGTTGCAGCTACGGATACTGACAGATTCCCAAGAGGTTGCTACTTTCTTGCCCTGAGTGTTCTCTCTAGAGGTCTGTTTCAAAGCTTCCTGGGGGTTCTGAGAGGCAGGTTAGCGCCTGGGAGGCAACGCTCATCCTGTGGGGGTGGGGGTGGGGCAGCCTTACTAAATGAGCGCCTGGATTTGCCTCTCCTCTATTTGGCATAGCAAACAAAAGGGCGAAAGTTTATTGTTTAAAACAAGTCAGGAAAGAAAAATCAAAAGGTCGAAGGCTGTTCAGGTTGAGCATCTCTTACCTGAAATGAATGCTTGAGATCAAAATGCTCTGTGTTTGCCTCCATTTGTGCATGCATGAGATATCGTAGGGATGGAATCCATGTTTAAACATACAGTTAATTCATAGTTTAGTACAACTTATAAACTATAATGAGTTTGAACCAAGGACAGTTGTAGATGCAGTGATCCTGACCCTTGTGAAGCGGAGGCAGGTGGATCCCTTGGAGTTAGGAGTTTGAGTCCAGCCAGGTGACATAGCAAGACCCTTTGACACGAAACAAAATGTCACTGTGTGGACTTGCCCACAGGTGCCCGTGTTGGCGCTCAGAAGGTCTCTGGTCTTGGAGCAGTTCTGACTTTGGATTTTGAGGTCAAGGGTGGTCAGCCTGTGTCATTCTAACCTTTGTGCATTAGAGATTCCTGCACATGACAATTGTTATGAAAACCAGGCTGGCATTTCCTGAGGCTCTAAAAAGCTTTCATGGGTAGCTACTTCTTCACGGACTTTATAAATAAAATTTGGTTTTATTTTTTTGGACTTTCTGGGGCAGGGGAAGCTGGCACCTAAACCAAGCCCTAAAGGGGAATTAAATTCTGTAGATTTTAGGGGGTGTGAAGAAGGAAAAAATGCCCTTAGCAGAATAATAAATGAGACTACTGTTGTTAGTTGTTCATTCAGATGTCTGACCGAAGTTCAGAACAGACCACTCCAGACCACACGGTTGAGGGGGGAGGAGGTTTATTCAGGAGATAGGGCAAAGGTGGGGGGAAGAAGATGGAAGAAGAGAGAGAAAGAGGAAGAAGAAAAGTAGAGGCCAGCCATGACTATGTGGAGAGAGAGAGGAAGAGAAGGGGGGGAGGAGACAGAGAGGCTAGAGAGTAAGAGGGTAAGAGATTAAGAGAGAGTAAGAGATTAAGAGAGAGAGGAGGGGGCAAGCAGCCCCTTTTATAGTGGACCAGGCCTACCTGGCTGTTGCCAGGTAACTGTGGAGGTGGAGTTTAGACAGAATACTAACACCTGTGATAGGAAATATTCTAGAATGTTCTAGGGAAATGAAGTTGGCAAGCAAGGGGTGGGAGGCAGGGATTGGGCAATTGTCATGGGTTAGAAGACAGGGGGAAACCAAGACCTGCCCCCTTCCCCAGATTTTCACCCATGATGAGAGGAAGCCACTGGAGGTCTTCACCAGCCAACCTTTAGGGGTCTTGGGAGAGGGGTGGGATCACTGTCTCTACATCCCCAGACAATTAAGATCTCCCTACTGAATGGGCACCCACTGCTAGAGGTGCCCAATGGATAAGAGGGCATACACCCAGAACAGGAAAATGAAGGAACTCTGTCCTCATCTCCCTCTGAGAACTGCCCGAGGGGCAGATTGTCAAGAGTGAGAACCAGGGTGACATATGTCCCCTATAGCTTTCTTGTAGCATATATAGAGAGAAGTGTGTCCAGAATTTCTGTCTGTCTGAAAGGCGACACTCTGGATGGCTAAGGTTCTCGGAGACCACATCTGTCTTCACTTACCAGCGACAGTGCCCAAGTTATCACCCCTCCCCACTTGTCTTCATCCTCCCAGGCACTGTGCACTGTGGAGGTTAGGCATCGAGGGTTCAGTGGTGTTCGCAGGTACCTGAAAAGGTCAGAGCTTTCTACGCACAGCTCACTCACACCACTTAGCAGCTAGAGAGCATCGTTATTTTTGATGGTCTCCTTTGGGGAGCATTTTAGTTTGATCTAGGATGCCCTCCAAAAGCCCGACTGTTAAGGGCTTAGTCCCCAGGCTGCTGTTACTGGAGGGTTACAGAAACTGAAAGATGGGCCCTGCTGGAGAGTGTGAGGACACTGGGGCATGTTCTTGAAAGGGATACTAGGTCCTGTCCCTTTCTCTTCTTCAGAATCTCAGCTATGACATGGATGCTTGTGTTCTAGCAAGTTCTGCCATGATCTGGATCCTGACCTCAAAACAACCTTGACAATGGAGCCAGAAGAAACCCTTTCTCTATCTGTCTGTCTGTCTATCTATCTATCTATCTATCTATCTATCTATCTTTTAATATATATCTCCATATCTGGATCATCTCAGATATTGTTTTTAATAATGAAAAACTCTAACAGGAGGTTATTCTTGATTTGTTGATGAGGAAGCTGGTGCTCAAAGGGGTGGATTAGACAGACATTAGAAGACTAGCTCCAATACATTATAAATGGGGTTTATTGGGTTAGCTTACAGGGAGGAGCCGTAGTCCAACAGTGACTGAGTGACTTGGGGAAGAAAAGTAGGTGGCTGTTTAGTCTAGGACGCTGGATGCTTCCGAAGTCACGACCCATTCCCAAGACGGGGTGCTCCCTGTAAGCCACTGGCATTGAGTGTCAATCAAAAGACTGGAGTCCGAAGTGAGTGGACAGTGGCCACAGAGGGACACCCTCACTCAGAACGTAGGGGAGTGCACGGACAAACACGTTCTCTTCCTTGGCTTCTTCTTCATCAGTGCTGTCCCCGAGTCACTGTCCTATGCCAATTCTTCCTGGAAATGATGCCCACAGGTACGTCAGTGCACTTTGAGAACCCAGTGAATTTCCTAAACTATCAAGTTGACCTGCTAGAGCACCAGTTCTCAGCCTGTGGGTCATGACCCCTTGGAGGAGGTCAAAGGACCTGGGTTCACCTAAGACCATCAGAAAACATAGACATTTATGTTACTTTCATAGCAGCAGCAAAATTAGAGCTATGGAATAGCAACAAAAATGATTTTATGCTTGGGGGTCACCACAAACATGAGAAACCGTAGTAAAGGCTTGCAGCGTTAGGAAGGCTGAGAACCACTGGACTAGACCAACAGTCACGAGGCTAAGTTGTGGTCACAGGGCTGGGGTGAGTTAACTACAGAAGAGTCAAAGTTTGCAGTACCAGAACTGACCTTAACATTGCCTGTTGAGTGGTCAGCACGGATCCTGGCTACCCATTGTTGCAGGACATTTGATCACACTGTGAGCCCCAAGATTGTGTTCTTGACTGGAAAAAAGCTGGTTTTAGTTGTGGTGTGTCTCAGCAAACACCTTTAATCCGAGAGCTTTCTGCTTGAATATTGTAAACAGGATTAAATAAAGTCAACCGTAGATAAGAGGCGGGGCAAGCAACCAGTTGACAGGAAGTGAACAGGGGAAAAAAAAAAGCATAGACAGTTAAGAGGGAATCGGGAGGACTGGATAGTAATCTCTGTTGGTAAAATCAAACAATCGAAACTTTGTTAAAAAACAAAATCATGGCAGATTTAGAGCGATCAGACAAGTACATGATGGAGCTCTAACTAGGCAGGCATTAAAAAATTAAACTTATTTATATGTATATGAGTGTTTGGCTGGCATGTGTGAATATGTACCACATGCATGCCTGGTGCCTGCTGAGCCTCTGAGAGGACATCCCGTACCCCGGAATTGGGATTACAGATGGCAGTGAGCCACTACGTGGGTGCTGGAATCCAGGTCTTCTGCAAAAGCCACGATTGCTCTTAACCACTGAGCCATCTCTGGGGCAGACATTTATTACCTGACAACAGGCATGTTCAGAACCCCTCAGGCAGGGATGAGCTTCTTTGGCTGGGAGATGCCTTGGCGTGTCTTGGGATGGGTCGTGATGGTGTCAGGTGATGGGTAGAGTAGCTTTCTTGAGCAAACCGGGCCGGGTACCTTCTCTGCCTTCTGTATGGGGTGGTCCTTCCCACTTCTGCTGTCTAGTCCTGATGCTAAGCTTGCTCACCACCTATGTTGATGGCGTAGAGACTCCCTCGAGGAGCCCTGCCACCACCTCTTAGACATTTCAGTGAAAGCTCTGTCATCTGGCAGCAAGTGCTGAAGAAAAGCCATTTTATAAGAGACCGGGTTGTATGCCTTGACATGAAAGGACCAGGAAAGGGAAGATGCAGCAGGTACCCTCTCCTCCCTCAGGCTGCCAGGCAGGCTCTCAATAAACGCCCAGCAGGAAAACCTGCAGCTGGCCTGCCCTTTAATGCTGAAGTGTGGGGAAAATCTTGATTTTATTTTTTTTAACCAGGTCCTGGGGGCTTGGAGGTATGAAAGGTAGCTAAGTAGGATGCACCCACCGAGCACATTTGATTAGCTTCCATATCCAGTGGTGTTTTCAATTTTTAAAACAGTCGCTTTAAAAAGCCCCTGGAGGCATCGCCAGCAATCTCAGCTAATCTCATAACAGTCAAAAAAAAAAAAAAAAAGAAGAAGAAAAAAAAAAAGCCCGTAAAATGCTGCCGTACAGTAATGACAGACACAGTGGCTTCAAGAGGGGTCATAGATGTTCCTGCTCTGGAGGGGGAGTGGGGAGGGATAACTGGGGATTCACCTTGCTTGCCTCTCTCCTTAGCAAGCAGAACCAGCTTCATCCTTCTTGCTGGGCCTTGCTGAGCTTGCCTGGAGGCAAAGACAGATGAAATCATCTCTCAGCATCTTTCCTCATCCCTGGTGGCCGATCCCAGGGGGAACTGCCTTTTGTGTTCTGGGTTAACTGAGTGAGGATCCAACTCCTTCAACAAATGTTCATGGTACAGCCACCATGTGGAAATCATGGGGCTGTTTGGGCAGGGAATATGGCCCTAGACTCAAAGAGCTGACAGAATCAAGGACCAGTTCTGGTACTGCAATGCCAAGACACCTGAGGCAGACCAAGATTGAAAATGTGGTAGAAATCACTGCCCATCTTGGATGGAGTTGGAAGGAAGAAAGACTTTACCATGGCTCAGGGGTAGGAAATGTCCTTCTGACGAGTTGGCCAGCACAGTGTAAATGAAGACAAGGGGGCTCGTCCTTTGAGAACAGTACAACAAGCAGCCGGGTGGTGGTGGCGCACGCTTTTAATCCCAGCACTTGGGAGGCAGAGGCAGGCGGATTTCTGAGTTCGAGTCCAACCTGGTCTACAGAGTGAGTTCCAGGACAGCCAGGACTATACAGAGAAACCCTGTCTCGAAAAACAAACAAACAAACAAACAAACCAACCAAACAAACAAAATGACTAGTGTTTCAGTGCTTGGTGACGCGTAAGGGGCTTTTGTTAGGAAGCATCAAGAAGCAGGTACACGTTGACTCTTTACTTGGGCTCACAAGGTAGCTAACGACAGAACGGGGGCCAGGTACGGCTGCCTTCATTTCGTATCTGTACTTGGGCTAAAGGTATAAAGATAAAGGGCTTTATCTTTTGATTGACTTTGTCTCTTGAGTCACCTTAAAATTTAAGAATGAAGATCTTCTAGGACCCACCCGCCTGCACACTGGGACAGTTACCCACGAGGGCGAGACTGCACGCTCAGGGTGAGCACACTCCCAATATAACAGGTTTTGAACCGTCTTGCTGTATAGGGATAAGTCAGCACGCGAACCAGCACTGCTTAGCAACACAGACCTCTTGCCTTTTATTTATATCTAAACCTCATGCCAAGACCCAGAAAACTGACTGGGGGAGGGTAACCACTGGATCCTTTATTGATACCCCATCTAGATATGGCCACGTAGAATAAACCTTCTTTTTCACTTGTTCACCATACTTGGGTCTTTAATTGGTAGGTGGGGTAGGAGGGGCTGAGCTAGCTTGTTGGGTTTGGTAGCACCCAGGCTTTCGACCTAAGAGTTCTGATAACAGGTGCATTTTGAGAACATGTAAAGGTGACTATATATTCCTGTGCATGGGTCCCCATACACCACCACACGTTCTAAGCTAACAGGGGACAGTTCGGTGGGTGGGTGGGTGGAGGATTTAGCTATAATGAACGGAGGTTAGTGTGCCCGGGAAGCTGAGGTCAGAGTGACTTAGCAATTTTGGCTGGTTCCTTGTGGGTTGTTTTTTTCCTGAAGGATCCAGTCTGAAGCAAGAGAGCAAGTTAGCTTGAGAGAGCTTTGCTGTCATTACAACAATAACTTGAAGCAGGAGGGAAAATTGATCTAAAGACCCCAGGGAGGGAGGCTGAGACATTGTGTGCCCTGGAGAATAGTCAGTGTGAGTATAGGAATCTCCTTTCCAAATTCCCAGAACCTACGAAGGCTAGAATTGCTATATTTAACAAAGACTACAAAAAAAAAAAAAAAAAAAAAAAAAAAAAAAAAAAAAAGTTCAAAAAATAAAAAGGAACAAAACCCAGGAGATCCAATTAAATTTGAATTTTAAAAATAACAAATAGGGTCTTCTTCTAGGTAAGAGCCTGCCTTCAAGTGAACTGGTAAAGGAACAGAGGAACTTTGGAGATCTAGAAGGGAAGTAAAGAGATGCCAGGGAAGAGCCTAGAAAAGAGACATTGCAGAGAATAAGATGAGCACACTTTAGTGTCACAGCCCTCCCCCTTGTGTGTGTGTTGGGGGGGGATATGGGACAAGAAGGGAAGCAGGAGACACTTCCCAAAGGCAAGCCAGAGGGAAGAGGGGCATCTTATTCTCAGCACAAGATTTCAGCCCTTACCACCCTTGAACTGACCTTCCTGCTTTACCAAGACAGTGATCTCTCCAGCTGACTGGTGATACAGGAAACCCTGCCTCCCTCCACCCCCTATCCTCCTATCAACCCCTCCTCGGTCATACGGATGACTCTGAGGGCAGTGGCTGGGCGCCATCTTGAGAAATGACGTATTATTAAAAAGCTGAGCTATCCCAGGAGGGCGGAGCTCAGAGAACAAGCATGGATCCTCAGGGCTGCCCACCACAGCCAGTGGGTGAGGCCCAGAGAGGTAGTTACAGAGAACAGTAAGGCCAGACGCTCATAAGTCTAAGGTCTCAGGTAGCAGGAAGGTGGCTTAGCCTAGGAAAGGTATAGAGAGAGATAGTCCCACCCCCCGTGGCTGGAAACACACCACATCAACTGAGAACCACCCTGGAGTTTGATAGTTCTAAGCTGGAAGTCAATGAGTGAGCCAAACTCCAGGGCTGCTCATAGCTGGGAGAGCCAGAGATGTCTGAAGTCCCAGGGATGTCCAGTAGACACACAGCTGCACCCCCAACAAAAGATAATAATTCCCCTAAGGGGTGTGATCCGAGGGTTCAAGACGGTGAGAGAGCCTGCCCAGCCCACAGACTATAATGCTAGTTGTGGCTGGCAGAAGCTTCTAGAGGAAATTGCCTGTTGTGAAGACAGCTTGGATGGACATCAATCGCCTGCCCAGTACAAATTCTGCAACTGCATACACCATGGGAAAGGCAGGTTCGCAGGTAGCTGTGCATGCCGACCCTTCCCCACCCACCCCGTATGCAGTCTCCAGTGTTCTGTTCGAGAACCTGGGAGAAAGAGACCAATTGTCTTGTCCTTTTCATTCCTTTTTTGTTAACCCCATAGTCTTACCCTCACCTTTAAAAAAATCATTTAGCAGGTCTTTTGCTTTCCTGTATTTTAAAAATGTTCCTGTCATTTTCTTTATCCGTCCATCTATGTTTGTATCTGTGTCTGCTTTTTCCCATTGGGGGACTAGAGTTTTTCCTTTTTCTTGGGTTCTTTTTCTTTTCTTTTGTCGTCCTATCACATTCCGTAGGATTCTGGCTTTACCTTAGTGTCCTCAGACTCTTCTGGCATCCCCCCCCCCCCACATCTATTCAATTTTGTTTTAGAACTTTTTATTATCAGAAACATGTTTTCTTCTCTCTCTTTTTTTGTAACCTCTTATGTATTTGTCTTCTTCTTCATGCTATTCTTTCCCACTCCTTCACCTCTTTTCTACATAAAAAAAATGTATTCATTTTATTCTATCTGTTTGGATGTTTTGTCCACAAGTATATCTGTGCACCACAGACATGCAGTACCTGAAGGAGCCAGAAGATGGCGTCTGATCCCCTGGAACTGGAGTTACGCATGGCATGTGAGGCTCAGCATGAGTGCTTGGAGCCAAACCCAGGTCCTCAGCAAACACAACCAGTACTGTTAATTGCGGAGCCATCTTTCCAGCGCCTTTCTCTGTGTATTTAATCAATGTTGCCTCAGTTTCTCCCCTTTTTGGTTTCCTTTATTTCTCTTATTTATTTACTATTTCTACAATTACCCTAAATAATCTAATTTCATAGCGCACTTTACAGTAGCTTTTCCGTTTTCAGTTTTATGGTCGTTACTGAATTATTGTTAGCCTGTTAAGTTTAAGTGCATTCCACTGTCTTGTATGACTTGATATTGCTAATCCACCTTTATCTGCCCACTCACTGGGAGATCAAGCATTTAAAAGTAGGTTGCTTAACAAGAAAATTCCTTCTCCCCCACCTTAAATCCACAAAGGACACCAAAACCAACAGATGCACAAATTGCAACACAGAAATATAAAAAGGAAAACATAAAGCAAGGCAGGAGGCAGGATGGTTCTCAAAGAGCCTAACTCTTCAACTAATAAACTCAAAGCTACCGAAATTATATAGCAAACATACTGAAAATAATACAGAAAGTATATACTGAAATAATAAACTCAAAGGCACATATATAATGTTTACACATACATATATATGTATATATACATATATACACATTCTATCATGTGTTGTTTTATATATATCAACATGTTTATATATATATTATCATGTTTATATATAGATAGATATAAGTTATCTTATTTAAAACATTTGCATAGATGACTGTTTTCATCAATACTTGTTAGTCAGGGCCACAAGTCTTTTTCATCTTGCTCTGGCTTCTTAAAATACGGTGATTTGGGGATATGTTCATGTCACTCAAAGTTTTCATGTAAAAAAAAAACATTTTACAATACAGTAGCATGTGAAATCTGCAGATAAAATTGTTTCTTGGTTTGAAATTATGTAAACAATAAAACCAAACAACCCCTAGATCCTGGAGTCAGTTTTTTGTTTGTGTGACAGTGATGTACAGGGATTGTGTGCAGATTTTTATGTGAAGATGATTTTTTTAGGAAGGACAATTGAGTTTTTTTAATCCTTAGAAAAAAATAATACAAGACGATTTCCACTTGACAAAGCAAACTCATAACCAAGAGAAGGAAAGGAAGAAGGAGGGGGAGAGGGGTGTTGAGGTTTGTTTTCTTGCCATGTATTGAGATACTAAAAAAGTGATTGTACGGGTTTATGGCCAGCAAACTGCCATAGGAATCGGAGAAGACAGAATTTCAGCAGTCCTGTACTGCAGTGGAGAATAAATGTGATGGGATAATTCGTAGAAATAGAATTTCATTTCTCATAGCTTTGAACTTGGGAAGTTGAAAATCAAAGTCTAAGCAGGTTGGGTGTCTGCCGAAGATCTGGTCTCTCTCTAAGATTAGAACTTGGGTTTAAGCCTTCCCCAGGAGGCCGCCTCCTAATTTTGTTGCCTTGGGAGCTGAGTTTTAGCAGGACTTACAGAGTTGGTCCTCTGTCTCCACATTTCTGCCGTTTGAAGTGCAATCTTCTCTATCTGCAGCATTAGAGCTGCCATCTTGGAACCAGAGCTCTTAAACACAAGATACCAGGACATCTTCCAGCATGGGAGGGAGCAGAGCATGGAGCAGGGAGCCTGGAGGAACTAGTTACCCCCACGTCATTCCTGTCCAAGGGAGGCAGTTGCCTCTGGATGTCCTTCCACCTCCTGCTGACATTCACACAGGCCCTTCAGTACCAACCAGGCTCCTCATCCCTGCAGACTCCGATAGGGGTGAACTCTGCACAGACGCTATATGTCTGACATATGACGACCATCCTAAAATGAGCAGGCTGTCATGGTGGGGCGATGGGGACCCTGGAGATAAACAGAGGTGAAGTATATTCTAGAGCCCCTTCAACACAAGGCACAGCACACCCCTAGTTCAAAGATGCAAAGATGCAAAGTTCTACCACCTACAGAAAAGTCATCCATACTGTGATTGCTCTCTGGGTATTCTCTATGTAAAACCTAGAATCCTTAAGAAATACAGCAAAATTCCCAACATGCCAAAAATTGCCTGCCGACTCTGGTCCTAGGCTCTCCTATCAGACTGTTGAAAAGCATTTAAAAAACAGGTTTATTTGTAGGTGTGGCTGAGGCCCCACACCATTTCTAGATATAGCATTCATTTTCCCACTGGCTCTATGTAAAACCTAGAATCCTTAAGAAATACAGCAAAATTCCCAACATGCCAAAAATTGCCTGCCGACTCTGGTCCTAGGCTCTCCTATCACTCCATGCAAGAAGATTGATTCTAAAGACTGGTCCCATCCACGCGAATTGGTTCTCAGCCGCTGCTCAGCAGACTCATGCACAACTGCTGACAACTCATTAGGGACTCAGAGGAAGCTAATTTCACACTAGACTAGAACCTGTGCTCCACAATGTCCCGGATTCTTCTGTCACCCTGCTCACTACAGCTCACGAGCACCAGTCAGTCAGACTTTTATTCAGGAGCGTGTTGTCTTGGCTCCGTGTTCAGCATCACAAAGAATGCAAACCGGTGATGAATACCAGGTGAGGCACATCACACATATTTAAGAGAGAAGAACCTAGGCTGTGGACAAGCGAAGCATCAGTGGCCAAAGCCACCAGCTCTGTGAGGTGCCACCTTCTTGTGACTGCATTTTAGGTACAAAGCCCTTGATCCAAAGCTTTAGTGTTTAAGTTGATATTTGACACTCCCAGAGGCTTCTACAGAGGCTGTTCACTCTGGTTGACCTGTTTTAGGTATTGTTATCGTTTTTAAAAAGCAATTCATGCTACAGTGGTTGCAGAAGTAATCTGGCTGATATAAAATCCCAAAATTATTATGTGTCATTGTTCTCAAAAGAAACAGAATGGACCGAACAAGAAGTTATTGGACTGGCTTCAGGATGTGGTCCAACAATGGCTGTCTCACACTGGAGAGGTGGAAATCTGATCATTGCTTGGTCCATGAGACTGGACATTCCAGACTTCTCAAGCTGGTGGCGAAGTCTCAGAAGACTCCTGGAGAGCTGAGGATCCTCAATCTATGTTGGAAGCCCAAAGAAGTTGGTTCTATTATCAGGCACAGGATGGATGAACCTGCCAGCCATAGTAAAGGCAAGCAGGCAAAAAGCAAAGCTTTCTTCTTCCATGTGCGTTTATGTGGGCTACCAGCAGAAGGTGCCACCTACAGCTAAAGTGGGTCTTTCTGCTTCAATAATCGGACCAAGGAAGTCTCTCACCAGAGAGGCCAGTAGTAGTCATGTTTTAGTTGATTCCAGGCAGAGTCAAGTTGACCAAGATCAGCCATCACGATGTGGCAGGGAGGAAACTATGCCCCCCAACCCTGCTGGCACCCCAATAGACTACCAGCATTTCTGGGCCCTTCTGGGTATCATGGCTCTCATCAGGTGACTATGACCATCCCATCTCCTGCTGCTGCCCCCAGAGAGAGCAGGGCTCCCCAGAGGGAAGCAGGACAGCCCCATGCTGACATACAAAACCAAAAGAAATGGAACCCGAGTGTTCTGTCTTACTTTTATGAGATATCAAGAAAGCCTTCCTCACCTATAGAGATATCTTAAAATAAAATAGACAAGAACCAGAGGGCTGCTTTCCTTCATGAATTCTTGCTGTCCCTTTGTTTGTTTCTCAGCATTCACTGCCAGACCAGAAACCAGGCAGAAGAACAAGTTTTCAATTGTCATCGTTGTCATCATCATCATCATCATCATCATCATTATCACCACCATCACCACCACCACCACCACCATCAATAGAATGGCTGGAGCAGGACAATTCTTTACACTTACAGAGCATATTTCACCTTTAAAACTCCATAAAGATCAACTAATTAATTAATCCCCTTAGCAACCAAGTAACTACTCTGCTTCTAGACAAGGCAATGGCCTGAAAGCTGAGCCTCCCCAGGGAACAATTTCACCTGGTTTTTTCTTTTTTTCAAGATGCTTCTCTGTCTAACCCTCAAGCCTAAAATTGCTATTGGAGAATGAGGAAGCAGCCTTGACTCTCAGCTATAGCTCTCTGAAAATCTGCCATGTCCTGGATGTGATCATCTCTGATGAGTCAAATAGAAAATTCCAGAAACAAACACGTTTGATTATGTTGGTGAGTTCATGACGGTGCCAGCACCAACGTTAACATTTTGCTGTGTCCATCTCGGGCATGTTCTTCCTTCCAACTTACTGTTCTCCTCAAATCCACAGACCCGAAAAGACTGCAGGTAAAATATTGGTCCCTCCCTGGACCACCCCTGTCTTTCTGAAGAGGAGTCACTGTGGGTTTACATCTAGCGTCCCTGTGATAACATAGTATCTGCCCAACAAACAGAACCTTGGAGAACCAAGAAGATGGTGACTGCATACAGCACAGACATACCAAGGAAAATCACTTGGTCCCAAGGCAGTGGTTTTTATAATGTGATTACCCATGCCCTGCACACTCTGAAGTTCAGTTCTGTATCAATCACATGCTTGGCTTGTCAACTCAGAGAAACTATTGATGGGGAGGGGATAAGAATATATTTTCTACTCCGGCATATGTAGCTACCAGAATCACACCATTACTCTCTGTTATAACAACCTAATATGTAAGCAGCTGATCTGACGCGGACCTGACCTGACGGCTGGAAGGCACCGCAGGTCTGTCAGCTTGGTAAAGCGGTGCCTTCCAGCCGCTGACTAAAAGCGGCTGCCTGCTTTGAAAAGCGGCTGCCAGCTGAGAGAAGCAGTGCCCCAGCCTCAAAGCGGCTGACAGCGCTGACATTCGAGCGTCAGCCGCTCTGAGGCGCAATCCAAGATGGCGGCTACTTAGGCTCAAGTAAAACTGCACTTAGCAGTGCACTTAGGAATTTGACTCCAGCCCCTCCCAAACGGGGCATGCAAATGAGGTACCACTAGGGTACCACGAACCTGGCCAATCACCCCCTCCCGGGCGGGGTATGCTAATGAGTATGCTAATGAGTCATTGCAAATTGACCAATCGGACACCTCCATGCACTTTGCCACGCCCAGGGCTGGGGGTATATAAGCAGCCTGTTCTGGGCATTCGAGGCAGTCTCTCCCAGAAATCTAAAAGAGCGCTTCTAATAAAGGCTGTTGAGAAGGATCCGATTTGTCGCGTCTTCCTTGCTGGACAAGCGGGGCGTGACACTAATAGAAATCCCTTCCGAGAACCTCTAAGATAGTGTAGAAATAGAGTGAGTTAGAGTTTGACTGAAGAGTATTGGTTTCTGTCTGCTTGATAAAGTCACTACCCTTGCCAGAAACTGGCAACTATGTTTACCGATTATGGCGACTATCTGGATGAAGGCCACACTGTAGACCCTGTCTGTAGGCTTAGATTTTTCAAAACCTACTTTAATAAGAGTTCTGTGCTTCAACACCCCCTTTCTAGCCCACTGTCCAAAGGCAGGGGAGGAAGACGGTAAACAGGACAGGGGATGTGGACCTGCTTAGAAGCAGTTCTTTGGGCAGTTCCAATTTCTGTTGTCAGGACACCAGCAGTCCAGTTCAGCAGTGTCAGGATACCAAACACAAATCAGCAGCAGCAGCAACAGCAACAGCCAGGCCTCTGCCCAATCAGCACAAGTCAGTGGGAGTGACCAGAGCAGCTGGGAAGCCAGGAGAAGTTCTCCACCGTGCCTTTCTCAATGAAGTGAAGACCAACGAATTGCATGGCTAGCTATGCAGGTGCGCTGTCACTGTCTGTTGGGCCCCACAAATTCTCTCCCCAAACATCACGTGTCCTCTCATGGGTCTTGCTTCAGCAAAGCATCGTGAGCCTGTGTCACATGATGCAATCAGAAATTTCCACTTCACCTGTCTGCTAAGAAAGGCGTCCTTCAGACTGCCAAAGTCTGTCTGACTTAATAGTTCTAGCAAGGGTCAGTCACCTGAGAAGCATCTACCTGGATGACATTTGTTCCTACAATTTCTGTTTCTGTGAATATGCCAGCAATTCCTTTTAACTGTAAGGTATCTTAGCTGTAAAAGCTGTTAGATATTGTGGGGGTGGTGCCAGACCCGTTCGGAGCATTGGCTTGGGTTTCTAGCCTGCACACTAATAGGAAATTTTCTCTGTCTCTGATGTAGGCTTGGATTCTTGATAATTGGAATGTTTTCCGTAACACTGAGTTTATGTGCACTACATGTATGCATGCAGTACCAGTGGAGGCCAGAAGGGGGTGTCTGATTCCCCTGGAACTGGAGTTAGATATGGTTGTGAGCCACCATGAAGGTCCTGGGAACTGAACCTGGGTCCTCTGGAAGAACAACCAGGGCTCTGAACCACTGAGCCATCTCTCCAGGCTCTCTCTCTCTCTCTCTCTCTCTCTCTCTCTCTCTCTCTCTCTCTGGCTCTCTCTCTCTCTCTCTCTCTCTCTCTCTCTGTGTGTGTGTGTGAGAGAGAGAGACAGACAGACAGACAGACAGACAGACAAACAGACAAAGTGCTGCCTTTCCTCAGAGCATTTACTCTGGACTTCTTTCTCTTCCAGTCCCCACCATTCACTTCTTCACCTATAATGATCCCCACACCTCAGCTGCTTCTGTGATGCTGCCTGGCTCCCTGTCCTGGGTCTATTCCATGGGCTTCCTTTTGAGTACCTATCGTAGCTGGCATCCTTTGGGACTGATAGTCAAGATAACCAATCCCCAACAGTTCCTAGTCAGAACAGACTCCTGTCACACAAGCTGGAAAATGTCTAGTTCTCAAACAAATTTCTCAGATTCAAGTTATATAGCATCTTTGGAGGCGCTGGAAAGAAATGTTTCAGGCAAAACAAAAAGGGTGAGGGATGGTGTTTCAAGGGAAAACTTCTGAATAGGGTTTTCATTGCTGTGAAGAGACACCATGACCAAGGCAACTCTTAGAAAGGATAACATTTAATTGGGGGGTATATTACAGGTTCAGAGGTTCAGTCCATTACCATCATGGCAGGAAGCATGGCAGCATTCAGTCAGGCATGGTGCTGGAGGAGCTGAGAGTTCTACAACTTGTTCTGAAGGCAAACAGGAGACGGGCATCCTCAGGCAGCTAGGAGGAAGCTCTCAAAGCCCACCCCCACAGTGACACACTTCCTCCAACAAGACCACACCTACTCCAACAAGGCCACACCTCCAAATAGCACCACTCCCTGGATCAAGCACATTCAAACTACCACAGCCTCTTCACTTCAGATACAGGCTGGTTAGTAAGGCAGGTTTTCCTCACCCCATGTCCGGGCAGTCTCATGTCCGAAGTGGTCTTCCAGGAAGCCATGAGCTTCTGTGGCTTCTGTGTCCTCCTGGCAGAAAGCCCTGCAGGATCCATTTATTCTGTAACTCTCTGTCCTGCTTGTTGGCTACTGCAGGAAGGGCAGACAGCTGCCTGCCTCAGATGTGACTTAGTGGCCTCTCCCTCCATAGTCCTTCAGATCTGGGGGCGGGTGGCCCATTCTGGTTTCCCTGAGGATGTTGTTGGTGCTCAATGAACTGTTTGTGGAAAGTCTTAGCGATTTTCATTTCATCTTATGGATCCATCCCCTACCTTCTCTCCCTGGCCTTGTGCCCCAGAGGCTGGACCTAAAGAACTAGACCACGCCCCCAATCCCCAGCTCTTGGGAGGTTGGCTGGATTGGGTCCATGGAGACACTAATGGGCCACAGGAAGGTGGGAGAGGAGATGTGAGGGCATTCATCCCCTCCAGATGTTCATGCTGCAGGTGTTCCTTGGGGTGGGCCTCAACCTCCCACCCAGCTGCGACCAACTGAGGCAATCCCCCCTCTGTTTCTCATTTGTTCTGTGGAAGTAGAGTCTCCATTAGACCATGTCCTGAAAATGCCACCATCCTACCTGCTCCCATAGAAGACTCTGACCACCCCAAGGTCCACTCAGGAACTGTGCCATTATTTTCTTGGTAACACTGACTGACTCCCTTTCTAGGCCGGAGAACATGCAAGTCTGGAGAATCTGGCCTGGGACGTGGGGGTTCAGCTTCTTGAGTTGCTGGGACTACAGGTAGATTCTATGGTACCAGGTAGAGTGGGTGGGCTTTTACAAATGATCTGTACCTCATACTGCATCCTGTCCTGGTGTTTCAACGTGGTGATTGGCTTAGAACTGGAGCTTCAGCCTGGCATGGTGACACTGGCCTATATAGTCCCACCTCCTCAGGAGGCTGAGGCAAGAGGGTTGCAAGTTCAAGGCTAGCATGGGCTAAATAGTTAAATGCATTAACAGCCAGCCTAGGTAACTGGAAAGGGCCACGGCTGTGGCTAAGAGGTCAAACACTTGTCTAGACTGTGATGAGCCTCCAGATACGTGATGAACTAACTGCAGATATTCCCTAAGGCATAGTGAGGTGCTTACAGACCTGTACCATTATAGCAACGGTATGGCTCTGCACTTCCTCCTAACCCTTGCTGGCCTCTATGTGGTCTGTGAAACCCAACAGATAAGTCCAGTGAGTACCCAGACCTAATCCTCTGGCTGACTGCCATGCTGCAGCTGATGTGTGCTGAGAGCTTCTTTGTCCACCAGAGAGTCACCCCAGCTAGTCCTTCCTCGTGTAAGAGCCAGCATGCCATTGCTTGGCCTGAAGTAGGTAACGCTGAAACCTCAGGGCGCCATGACATCGCGGCGTTTCTCCTGCTGCAGGTCTTGTTTGTTCCACATTGCTTTTGAACTAAGCCAAGGTGCTCTAGTGTCACAGGGAAGCTGTTTGCTCCACGTGGGGAGGTGGGGACTGGACTAGTACTCCAGTTCCCCGTGGCCTTCTGGGTCTGCTTTTTCTTTCCACCTGCTCTGACCCTGTGACCGGAAGTCTGTTTGTAATAGAATTCTATTTCTTCAAAGGCCTTATGCTCAGACAGTGCCTACCTCCATCCTTGTCACACATTAGGGGACGGTGTTGTCAAGCCTAAGTACCTCTGAGCCCTTCATGCAAACTGAAGCTAAGGCCCAGCTCCTTCCAGAACCCAGCCATTACTTAGAACGGGATGTAGCTTTGGGTGGGAAAGGACAAAGGGTGTTCTGTGTCACACCCACAACATTTCTACTTACCAATCTATGGGATATCTTGACACTGGAGTTGAGCCTGGCTCTAATCCTGGATGGACTGCCCACTGAGCTGCTTGGGTCATAGCTATGGGTCACAACTAGAAATGTAAAGCCAGGCTGCTAGCACAGAAACCAGCTACTTGCCTTTTTTGAACCTCAGTTTTATCATCTGTAAAATGGGCTAAGGACTTAGATCTCATGGAGTTCTATTGTCCTTTGAAGGATGCAAGGACTCATTGTATCATCAGAGCTCAGTGTATCACTTAGTCAATATAAACGCATCTCAGGATGGGGTCAAGGTTGACACAATGTGGAGAACACATTGTATCCATCTGGCCTCTGGAGTGTCCTAGCTCAGCAGTAAAGCTCACTGCAGAGACAGCTGTGCTCAGCCTTATGAGAAAGGACCATATGGGCAGTGCAGTCTGAGTGCAGAGCCAAGTGTGACTCTGAGCTACCATTTCTACCGGTGACACACCACTTCCATGCCACTGTGATGTTGAAAGTTTTAAGTCTGTAAAAATAAAAACCACTACTGGAGTTGCTATCATAACCAAGACTGAGGTGTCACATTCAACTTCTGTATGTGAATGCTGGTCAAGCTTCCAGCCTGCAGATCAACCAGGAGAGGGGACCTTGGGAAGATTCCGCAGAGCCTCATTCCGTCTCCAGCCCCAGGTGAGGTGCTGTCTCGCCCACACCCACCCCGTTCAAACACATTCCATTTACCAACTGGTGCAGTACCTCACAGCCTTGTTGCCATGGGCGACTGCCTGTCACCAGTAGGGAAAGCACCGCCATATTCTCTCCCCCACAACAGAGAGAAAGGAGAATGTGTTCTAACAGTGAATAAAACCTCACTGGCCTCAGGGCATCCTGAAGAACAAACATGAACACTGCTCTGCACCCCAAGGAAGCATAGTCAGCCCAGAGAAGCAAATGGCCCATGCAAGCCAGTAGGCCACATCTCTCATCCCTTCTCTCCTAGCTTGGGAATGTACCAGTAGGTTGAGGTTGAGGTTGCAGAAATTCAGGAGGCTCACAGCACCTGCCCGTCTTAGGCAGGCTTCTACTGTGTTGATAAAACACCATGGCCATAACCAGCTGGGGGAGGAAATGGGTTTTCTCAGTTTACAAGTCTCTGGGTCACAATTCATTGCTGAGGGAAGTCAAGGCAGGAAGTCAAGGCAGGAAGTCAAGGCAGGAAGTCAAGGCAAGAAGTCAAGGCAGGAAGTTGGAGGCAGGAGCTGATGCAGAGGCCACAGGGAAACGCTGCTTACTGGCTTACTCCTCGTGGCTTGCTCAGCCTGCTTTTTTTTAATAGAACCCCCCCCCCCCACCACCCAGGCTTGCCCACAGCCCAGTATAGCAGGGACTTTTTTTTTCAAGTAGAGCAATGATAACTTACCTTCAGTATGGATACCTCACATAAAAAAAATGGGCCTGGCTGAGCTTGCGTGGTAAGAACCCAGGCAGTGGCTGTTTGAAAGTCAGTGTGCTGTTAGTTTTTCTCGACTTGACACAGGTTAGAGCATTTGGCCCCTCCCCCCCCATGCCCCAGGGTAGCTCACCCACCAGATCAAGTCTCCTTTGAAGGCTGGTCCCAGACATCATACAACTGGGCAATGGGAAGACGGCACTCCTTGGGTAGAATCTGGCAAGCAGGTACATCAAACCCAAGTCAGAGCCTGGACAGCAAGCAGATGGGAGCTAGCCTGCGTCAGGCTGCACAGAGGCCAATTGCAACAGGGCTGTGTACTCAAAATTTGGGCCCATGTCCACCCCAGATGGTGAGTGAACACAGCTTGGGTTGGGAGATGGGACAGAGTGTCCTGCCTCAGAGGGACCAGGGGACTGGCAAAGGCCAATGAACCAAGGGGAAGGAGAAGAGGCCATGATGTAAGTGAGTGTGGAGAACGTGTCTGTCTGTCTGTCTGTCTGTCTGTCTGTCTGTCTGTCTGTTTCTCTTTCTTTTGTTCAAGGTATGGTTTCTCCGTGTAGCTCTGACTGTCCTAGAACTTATATTGTAGACCAGGCTGGCCTTGAACTCAGAGATCTACCTGCCTCTACCTCCCAAGTGCTGGGATTAAAGGTGTGCGCCACCACCACCCAGCACATGGCATACTCTCTTATTACCCCCTCCCTCAACATGGTGGCTTTCCTTCACTTTAGCTAGCTCAGAAATAGAGTGAAAGAACCTTTCCTCCTGGGCCAGGCTTCACGTGCATTTCCTCAAGTGGACAAAGAAAGCAGGGACTGTGGTTGTGGGACAGATGGCAGCAGTTTAAGGTCACCCCGGCAATCTAAGTCTGAAAGGTCACTTAAGGGCAGAGGAACTAAGCAGCGGCCTGGCTGCTAGGTTAGGCTGTGGGGAAGGCCCATGTGGACAATGATATTGTTTGCCCCTGTTTGGATCTTGTGGCCTTCTCAGGGGCCCTGAGCACAGGAGTTGCCATGGAGACTTGTAGCTGGGCTTTGGCTACTCTGTAAGTTCTTTCTTCCACCCTTCTCCACCCTATTTCTTCCCTTTCAACCCCCTAACACTAGATAAGAAAGGAAAAGAATAGAAAGCAAATGGGGTGTCATTATCTTTAGACTACTTCCTTCTGATTAAGGGCCTTGAGTTCCTTGGGGCAAATTTCATCTTCACTGTCAGGATATCTAATTTCTTCCTCTTTGTACAGGACTACTTAACAAACCACAACTAACAATGACCAACAGCAACCAACCACTATCCAGCAACCATGCAGCTTCTCAGGGACCTCACATTTATAAACCTTATGAAAAGTCCCCAGAATTCCAAAGTCACACAGTCACAGAAGCTACCTGCCGCTGGCAAAATGTGCCTCCGCCTCTGCTAGAGCACGAAGCAAATCATAATCAGCTGCTGTGGACAAACTAAAGCAGCCCCGTGTCCCACGCCTGGGCCCAAAACAAACACATATCCTTGTAATGCTTCTGTGTTTTGTAAAGGAACCAAAAGTCCAAAATTGTCATTATAGAGACTGTCCTAGCTGTTGTGGTGACAAGTCCTTTCCTGTCAAGGGCACTCCTGGGCTGCTGTGTGGAGGAGGATGGGATGCCACTAGAGATGTGTATGGTGTGTGTGTGTGTGTGGAGGGGGTGCAGCCAGCCATGGGGAATGCACTCTGCATGCATGTTTGGGAGTGTCAGATTTGAGAAAGGAAACACAGGTAGAAGTCAGTAGCTTCAGATTGGAAAAGGACCAAAAGCCTCCTCCCAACTCCCAACAATTAACATCAGAAAGAGAGTTCAAACCCAAACCACAGTTAATCTGTGTGCTGGTGAACCCAAGGTTAAACATTAAAGGGGCTAGACATATCATCCTGGCTGTGAACAGATAGCAAGCCCAGAAGCACTGTTAGATATGTCAACTCTGCATGTGCCTGCTGCCATCGCTTCAAATGTTACCTAAATGTCACTGTATGTCCGTTACATGTTTGCAGTTATCCCAATTAAAACAAACAAACAAACAACAACCACCTAGACCTTATCTTGTTTGAAAATATCAAATTTTAAAGTTAGATATTTAAGCCTGGGCATGGAGGTGCACACCTGTGATTCTGGCACTTGGAGCTGGAGTAGAAGGATCAAGGGTTCAATCAAGGTCAGCCTTGGCAAAGTAATGAGACACTGTCTTAAAGAGCAACTGCACATTTGAAGAGAAACTTGTCATTTTGGGTAGAGTGGTTCATAGGCTCAAGTTTTGCCCCTTGGCAGAGAATCTGTTCAGAACCCAGCCTGGGGGATCTTGTTAAAACTTTGCTGTCTCTTCCCTACAGATCTTCCTCTTTTAAAAATGCCAGTTTACAACTGACTCCCCTTAGGATGGGGTTTACTGAGCAACCTACTTATCCTATAGTTGACACATATGTTTCTTTTAAAGATCCCTTTAATTTTTTGTGTATGAGTGTTTGTCTGAATGTATATATGTGTACCATGAGTGTGCAGTACCAGGAGGGGCCAGAAGAGGGCATCATATTCCCTGTAACTGGAGTTACAGACGATTATTAGCTGCCATGTGGATGCTAGGAACCAAGTTTGAGTGCCCTGAAAGAGCAGCCAGGTGCTTTTAACCTCTGAGCCATCTCTCTAGCCCCAATAGGTTTGTTTAGTGTCTTTCTATCACATGAGACCACCTTCAGAAAATGTTATCAGGCAACTACTGGAAGCCTCATTACCTTGATTTAGGATTTTCTTGGCAGCAATATCTAGTAATGTTGTTGTTGTTGTTGTTATGGTGATTGCTGTTGTTGGTGGTGGTGTGTGTGTGTATCCAAATCTATGTTTTCCTCACAGCTCTGTGTGTTCAATGCCTTTCTCTTTTATGTTTCTAAAATTATATACAGATTGCAGATTCAGGAGCCAGGAAGCCTGTCCATGGGCACCCAAAGTCACTGATGGGCAAACCTACAGGAGAACCCCAAGCAGGACTAGTGACCATGGCCTGTGTTGGAGAGAGAGATAGGTTTGGCTTTTATTGGGGTCCTTAGCTTCTGTTCATGAAACACATCTCTCCTCTCAAAGGGGACAACGGGAAGTTTACTCCTGAGCTAAACATGCATGACAGAGGCCAGAGAGCAGGGATTAGGGTTACCCCAAATAAAATGTTACAACATGGAAATAATTTCATCCAGTTGTCATAGTTCCAGAATAAAAGAAAGTCATAAATCAGACACTTGGACACAGAGAACAGCTAAGAAGAGGCATCGAAAGCACAAGACAATTTGGACTCTGAATTTGTAACATTTCTTCTCTGTACGACCAGGAAGTTTTAATCAGCCAATCTCCTTGCAGAATTTTTAAGGTGGGTGTGGCTTTTTCTTCTTCTTCTTCTTCCTCTTCCTCTTCCTCTTCCTCTTCCTCTTCCTCTTCCTCTTCTTCTTCTTCTTCTTCTTCTTCTTCTTGCAACTTCACTTCCTGCTCTGACTTTTAGAAGGCATAATACAAGCACTTAGCAGACCACAGTGTAAGGTCCCAGCCAGATGCAACTCAAGACCCAGATGGAATCGGTAGGGGTTCAGGATTGAGCGGTGGAGAGACTTGGGATTCTTAGAAGTCAATGCCATTGAAGGAGGCCTGAGGGATGCCATACGTGCTGGCTAGGCATCTCTCCTAATGACGGTATGATTTTAAACTTCACCAAAATTCAAAGGTTCAGAGAAGTCACCCCAATACTTACCTCTGTCCCTGGAGTTGGAGATGAATCATCTGTCCTTCCATTTTTAAAATAACTGTGTGAGTAATACTGTTAATATTTTCCATTTTAAGAGAAACCCAGAAAGTGAAAGGAGATTGTTTTCCTTAAGCAATGTAAATGCCAATGTAACAAAATCCTTCGCATAAGTGTGTGCACATAGCAGACAAAGCATGTCACGGTGAGTGCACCCTGGTCACATGGAAGGACACCGGACTTTCTGATCAGGGTCATCTAAGTATCTGAGAGAAAGACAGGGGTGTAGTCTTTCTCTGAATGCCACAGTAATAATTGGCTGCCAGGGCACTGGAAACCTTCAGGATGGGTGGCTACAGGGAGCCTGCATCTGCTGGCTGCCCTTCTGTGAGGATGCAGGAGGCGGACGTGGGGGAACCAGCTCTCTGTGGCTGCAGATCTGCACCCTGCCTTCCCTCCCCAGCTGCCAGTTTGAAGGGCATGTGGGTTGTGTGATCCCTTTGTTCCTTTGCAAGAAAAGAGAAATGTGCTCTGTGTAAAAATAGGGTTTAAAAGGCTTTAAAAACCAATCATGCCACATCAGTATGGGTGACAGAGGAGAGTGCTTTCTGCGGTGGCACCTGCAGAGACCCCTCCCCCCAGGTCCCGCCAAGGCTTACCCTCTGCACTGCAGCTTGGGTTCCATCTGCTAGAGTCAGTGCTTTTAGGGTTTAAAGGGAGTTCATTCACTCACTGGGAGCAGGAGACAAAACTGGGTTTGGGGCTGCAGCCTGAAAATATACTGCAGTCCCTCAGTCCTCTTTCTGGTCCCCTTAAAGTCCAAGCTTTTCCATTAAAGTTCCCAGATCTTCCTCCACAAGCTTTTCTATATTTTTAGCACCACAGTCTCTCTTGTCTGGTTGTGGTACCCCTTAGACTTTGAGGGCCATCCGAGAAGACATCCAGGGCATCTTGTTAAAAGGTGGAGCATCAAGAGCAATGCGCCTTTCACTCGCTGGACCCCCCACATCACCTTTTTCTTGTTTTAAGGACTTTATTTAGTCTTTAAGGGCAAGAACTGGGTCTTAGATAAAATACAATTAAGTCCCCGACACTCTGTAGGGATCTCTGCACATGACCCGTCAGCATGGCTCCTTTCTTGCCATGACAGCCTCAAGACAGGGGCTTGTAGTTCAGTCCCTAATCAGTTGTTCTTCACTGCTGGCATTGAGCAATAAAAAAATCATCTGCCTTGCCCAGAGGGAGTCTTTAGAGTAATTCCACATGCCTGGCTGGTACCCAGGACCCCACACTATTATGTCAATCCCACCTTGCTCCCTCCTCGCCATTCCTGTGTTACACAGGGGCCCCACTCAGGACTCTGGGATCAGACCTTCATCCTTTCCTTCAATCTCAGCTCTGCCAGTGACTCTGGGCAAGCAATTAATGAGTCACTTTCCTCTGGAAAGTGGAGTTAATGGTACTTCCTTTATTTGTACAGAGAAAGAAGGCTTTTGAGCAGATGTGATACGTTCGGTGACTTGAAACAAGAGCTCTTCCCCTTCTCTGTTCTCCACTGTGATTTGTCAGAAAAATCACCATAACCATCCCACAGTGCTGGGTGAGTGGTCTGACAGCTGGCTCCCTGATGCAGCCCTCTGAGTAGTGCTAGTGAGGACCCTGAAGTTCAGTGCAAGCCTCAAGCTTGTGCCGACTGCAAAGGTAGCCAGCCTCCTTTACCCTATTAGTCTCCTGGGACTCCTGGGATGGCAGGGAGGTTAGGGGCCACCCACTCCCACACCGTTTACCAGCTTTTTTACCTTCAGAAAACATTACTGGGGTCCAGGGAGATGGCTCAGCAGTCAAGAGCAGGTACTGCTTTCACAGAGGATCTGAGTTCGGTTCCCAGTACCTGAATTAGATAGCTCACAACTAACCACCTGTGACCCCCCGTGCAAGGGATCCAACACCCTCTTCTGGCCTCTGTGGTCACACATGTGAGCATGCGCACACGCACTTTTTAAAATTTTTCCTTCACAAGAAACAAAAGCTGTCCACACGCCTCAACCTTTCCCAGAACTCGCCGAGCTCAGTTAAGCCTCACAGTTCTTAGGAAGTGGTGGCACCAGCTCCACGCAGGGGGCCCCACACACAGCCAGCTTCCATCTACTCTATCTGAGCTCTTGACAGAGTGGCTCTGCCTTTGAGGATTCAGCTTCCTTATACAGAGATCCTAAATCAGGAGACTGACACCGATTTTTCTTGCCCACACATAGCATCAGCTGTAATTGCACATTTGCCAGAGACTCCTCGAGAAAGCCAGGGGCTCCAGGTTCCTGCGCAGCGCCTGCTATTGCTCTGCCGCTACCAGAGCGTCATCATGGTATGTAAACGCTCTGAGGGTCTTGTCGGAAGAAGCATGTGTAGGAGGAGCTAAGGTGTGAGGAATAAGGAGAGGAAGAGGAGTAAGGGAGGAAGGGGAGAAGGAAGAGGAGGAGCTAGGGGGGAGGGGAAGAGGAAGGGGAAGGGGAAGGGGAAGGGGGAGGAGGGAGGGGAGGGGAAGGGGGAGGGGGAGGAGGTGAACATGGAGACGGATGTTCACGTGTCTCCGCCAGTCAAAGGTAGTTGGTATATCTAGGTTGGGTATTAGGTCACACTTCTGATTGTATGGGCATCTTGTTATTGATCATCACCAAATATATAAAGCCTTTGGATAATCTAAGCATTAGAGTCTCATTTTTCTACAGGGCCTGCGTGGTTGGCGGGATGGTCTGGGCAATGCCCAGCCTTGCAGAGACAGTGTGGAAGATTGGCAGAGCCATCTCCCACGCTGGTGTCTCGTGGGTGGCAGGACTGGTGTGGCCTCTGGCCAGGCAACATGGCGGCTGAGCTAGACAGAGACGCCACAGCTTAAACAGTCGGCTTGACAGGTGGCCGCTTTTTAAAATAATTACTACAATAAGCATGTATCCTAGGAATAATAACGTTTGGCTGCAGAGGAATGAAAAGGACATGTTGTGTTTCCTTCATTTAGCTATTTGGTGATTTACACTGAGATTCACCGCGTGCCTTGAAACGGGATTGCAGAGGAAGAACTAGAACAGGAGACCACAGGCTGATAATGCCTGCGGGCTCCAGAAGAAGCAGATGGAAAGCCTCCATGTTCAGGGGGTGACAGGGAAGAATGACACATTTACAAGAATGCCATTTTCTCTTTCACCTTGGCCTTCTTGCTGTCTGGGTTTGTTTAGTCTCCACAGCATCCTGCCTGTCTAGGACAGACTCACATCATATCTGATATTTCAGTCAACAACTGGTGATCCACCTGATCTCCATCCAATAAGGTTTAAAGGATTCTGGGAAATTCCTGGCGTGATGCCATAGACATCACAAGGTCACAAGACAGTGTGTGTTAATGGGTTGCTGGCATCAACACGCCGGCTACACTGCCAGATGTATATAAGCCTAGCACATATAATTATGTCCAGTTCACAATGTTGACAGTGTTGGCAAACAGCTGGGCTGCTAGTTTATGCATCTTCTATACTTTCCTACCATTCTTTTAGAGTGTGTGTCTACTTATTAAAAGCAGTTTAGTGTAAATGATTGATCAGCATTAAACTCTACCCCTCGATCTACCAGCATCTGGTGTTTACTGTCTCTTGACCACATGGGATTATTCACCTGGAGACTCAGGCTTGCCCAGCAATGAGCTGTCTTCTCAGGTTAAGTAGCACAGGACTGAGGCTGACTGGCTCTTAACCCCTCCTAACCCCCAGTCCCTGGAGTCAGGTCAGGTTGACCTCACCCCTTGGATCTTGGCGATGGCTATGTGACTCAGGCCAGATAAGTGCTCTGTCTGCCCAGCCTCCTGGACTGATACAGAGATAGAGTTTGCCAGGTAAGATGCAGGCTACTTTCAAAAGCCCAATTAAAAATTTGAATCCAGGCAGACAAATCATTCCCTCTACATTCTGAATATTTCATGAGGCACTCCTAAGAAATTATTTGTTGTTCCTGTGACATTCAAAAATATTTTATTCAATATTATAAACAATATTTTTTTATAATATGCAGGAATTTCAAAGTTCATGTGACATTGTTCTGGTTTGGACACATCTGAACACTTGGTTCTGGATGCTGTTTTGGGTGGTTGTGGTAACCTGGGAGGTGGGACCTGGCTGAAGGAACTAAGTCCCTGGGGAGGGAGTCTAGGTGGAATATTATCTCTGGCTGTCTCCTCTCTCTGTGCTTCCTGCCTTTCTGCAATGTAATCTGTGCTCTGCCACAGACCCCTGCTCTTTCAATGCTCTGCCAGCTCCACCACAGACTTGACTCCTCTGAAGGAGTGGGTCAAAATAAAACTTCCCTTCCCTGTTTCTGTCCTGAATTTCATCACGGCGACCAGTAGTCCAAGCAGACGTTTGTCTTCAGTTTTGTCTTGCTAAGTCTGGCAGTTCTATTCGACAGCCTGACGGGAACCCCATCTCCCCTAATCAGATGTTTTTGAAATTATGTCTTAAAGTCATCTCTGGAAAGGATGACTCCCAAGAAAGTCATCTCCCAGGAAAGGAGTTAGTTAGCTGGAGAGATTGGAAGAAATCTCTCAATCTTCCAGACCCCAGATCCAGCTGTTCTGATGGCCTTTGGCCTGCACAACAAAGCAAGTCACTTGCAACTAAAAACCCTTTGCCAGGATCTCCTCACCCCCCCCTGCAACATTCCCTCTGTATGAAGGCTCTGAAACTGAAAGAATTTCTTTCACCAAAAATCTTTGCCATTCCTGAAAGAACACCATTCATTTCAGTCGTCTTTAATGACGTTTCCAGCGAGTAGCCCATTGCGTTTCCAGTGTCATGGGTCATCGTTGTGTTCTAGAGGGTGATACATCTGCTCCAGAGACTTAGCCCTGAACATTCTAGAAAAGGTTTATTCAACAGATTGTGAGCAAATGCGGGCAGCAACCAGTAGGAGCCAGCAGGGTCCTCTCTTGGAGTGGCTGAAACCTTGTAACATGGGCTTAGATTTCTAGCCAAGGCGATGTCATCGGCCACCCTAGGGACTGAACTTATGACTGTGAGGATGACTGTGCCCATCCTCGGTGGAGTACTGAGGTGTTAAAGGGTAGCTACTGTATGCTTCCAACCCCATGACTTACCTACTCTGAAATTAAGGGATCAGCGCAGACAAAGATAACAGGGTTTCAGGAAGCAGTTTACAGTGATCTCATGATCTTCATCCGGAGGGGGGAAAATAGAGGAAGAAAAATTTAGTCTCAGTGGGAGGACATTGGGGTATTGCAGTTTGTCTGTTAGAATCCAGAGACTCACGCTCAGAGATAGGACATGGCCTGTAATTACCTTGTCCTTGCACGCTGGGCTTTACCAACAATTTAAGGTTAGGGGAGACATTCCATCAGCTTGCTGGTGACACAGAAGGGAAAGAAATGGGCAATATGTTGGAAGACAGAAATGGGATTTAAACCAAGTTAATTTTCTGAATCAATGGTTTAATGCTAACATGCATATATAAGCCACTAGTGCATATACATACATATATATATATATATATATATATATATATATATATATATATTTAAGCAAGAGGAAGAGAACATACTTCCAGCAGGTTAAAAAGTGGCCAGGATATGGAGAGGACACGGTCACTTTGATCTATGACATGCCATGATTCACAAGTGGTGGCCAAAGAGCAAGCTCAGTGGCAGACTGTGTCACTGTCGCCATGTGTCGAGGAGGCTCACAGCCCATGCCCCATGCCAGATCCGATCACCCATCCTCAGTACGCCGACTGAAAGAGCAAAATTAATAGCAGGAAATAGAAAAAGGAGATTTACTCAATGTGGGTGCTTTGGGAAGGAGGGTGGAGGGATCCAGAGAACCTGCCACCACCACCCCATCCCCAGTACCATTGCTGCCGCCACAGCCGCCAACATTGCCACTACCCCCACCACAATTACCATAACTGCCACCACCGCTACCAAGTGTGTATGTGTCCTGAAGTGAGAGTAAAGGTTCAATAGAGGGCTAAAGACATGCTCATCTGAGCAGAGGCAGCCAAGGTGTGGCCCCGCCCACCACTGACCCTTCCTTGTCTGGGCTTCCATCTCATGCTGTAAGGCAGGCAGTCTGTCAAGCTGTTAGAACACCGTGAAATCTCTTTCCAGGAGACAAGGTCTCCCTCTGGCTGCTCCTTTTCCTTCTCCCAGTGTGAGATTCCTGGGGAAATTCTCATTTTTGTGGAATCTATTATTTCAACAGTCTGATAAGTTGCGAGGTGCAAGTGTCTTTTATAAGAACATCTCCATCTCTGCTAGGCTTGTTATGTAAGCAGCTCTACAGTGCCTAGTTCAGGGACAGGTGAACCTCCTGCTCCCTGCCTGGACACACTCCTTTATCATGAAAATATATATATATATATATTTACATACACACACATATGTATATATATATGTATATATCAAAGGGTAAAAATATTAAAAATATTGATCAAAAGCATTTGAACAGAAGCCACCCTGGAGACTCAATCCCTCCCTTAATAATTTTAGTATTTACCTGGAGACTCAATCCCTCCCTTAATAATTTTAGTATTTACCTTTCATCTGTTTCATTAGTTCATCTCCTCCTCCCCCTTCTCCCAATGAAAGCCTTCTGCTTTCACATCTTTTGTGTTGCTGGGGGCTGGAGAGATGGCGCAGCGGTTAAGAGTACTGGCTGCTCTTGCAGAGGACCTGGGTTTGGTTCCCAGCACCTACAAGGTGGCCCATAACCACCTGCAACTCCAGTTCCAGGGAATCTTTCTCCTTCTAACCTCTTTAGGCACCAGGCACGCATGTGGTGCACATACACAAAGGCAAAACATGTTCCGCGCCCCTTTTTGAGTCCCCTCTCAGAGACGTACCTCGATCCTGTAGTCTTTTAACCCGCCCCGAATCTCAGTGGGGGGTGGGGGGAGTCCTCCGCAGCGCCTTGAAATTCCCGGGTTTCGGCACCAGATTGTTCCGCGCCCCTTTTCAAGTCCCTTTCACCCGCGAAAGAGACACATGAGGCGGTGTTCGGGTAGTTACCACAGCGAGGCTTTATTCTTGTATCAGCAGAAGCGGAAAGACCCCAAGCCCGGGAAAGGCACTGCTATATGTACCCTAGAGTGGTGTGTTCACTTCTGATTGGCTGTTCACTCATCACCCATAATACGCCCCAGGATGGGCAGTGACTTTGGCGCGCTTTTGCCTTTTGCACCTGCGCAGTCAGTTGTTTACTTGTGGGAGGACAGGATGCCCGCGCCATCTTGTAATGGCGAATGTTGTCACGCTCACCGAGGCTCCTAACAAAAACACTCATACATATAAAGTAAATCTGAAAAGATTTTTTAAAAATTCTATCCCTTGACCACCTCAAGACACAGGACAAACAGACATTATAAAATCACCTGGTACGATGGGGTAGGGCAGGCAGGCAGGCAGTGATGGGAGTATATATTCACTTCCTTCTGTTTCAAACAAAAGGACTTAAATGTGAGTGAGGCTTTAGTTTAAGATATACAGTAAAGGGATGAGGCTGTATCAATGAGCTAATGTGTCAGATGAACCCTCAGCAACATCCAGAATGCTATAGAGCAACTCTATAGGGCAAAAGACATGGATGGCTTCCTCCACAAATGTTAAAAAATAAAGAGGGACAGAAAAAAAGCCCATTAGTCAGATTTAATGTGAATCAGATTTAAGTTGGGCAAGAGAGGTTTTTCTACTAACTAAATATCTAATGATGTTAATACATTGAAATTTAAGTGTGGTCATTGTTTGTGGATGAGTTTTAGAAACGTTCTTACCTTAAGGAACACGCACAGACATATTTGTGATTAAAAGAGGGAAACAAGTTGGATTGTTTCAGAGTAACACAGTAGAGATGAGAGTGGTGGTGCACACCTTCAATTCAATTCAAGCATGTGGGAGGCTGAGGAAGGCAGACTTTCGTGAGTTTGAAGCCAGGTAGACTATGTAGTGAGACCCTGTCTCAAAACAAGAAAGAACGAAAGAAAAGAAAGAAAGAAAGAAAGAAAGAAAGAAAAGAAAGAAGGAAAGAAAGAAAGAAAGAAAGAAAGAAAGAAAGAAAGAAAGAAAGAAAGAAAGAAAGGTGGATGGATGGGTGGATGGGTGGATGGACAGATGGATGGATGGACAGAAAGACAGATATGCTGATGCTGGCACTCAGTGATAGACTGCATCCTGCACACTCAAAGCCCTGCCTACACTACTGCCACATAATTTTAAAAGATCAATAGTAAGTTGATAATATGAAGATGAACCTGGGGTAATGGCGTGTGAAACTCCATCATGCTGTTCTGGTTTTCTATGCTTGTGTTCTGTAGGAGAAAGTGCTAACAGACCAGAGCCCTATTCTGGATCCTGAATCATGTCATCTTTCACAGACTTGATGTTCTTTGTTGACTCTGAGCATCATAAACCCAACTTCCTCTCTTCTCCTGCGTCACCTCCACAGCCCATGAATGAGAGAGAGAGAGAGAGAGAGAGAGAGAGAGAGAGAGAGAGAGAGAGATCCATTTTGAGTCCACCCTTACTTAGCTTTAAAAAAAACAAAGCAGAACCAGAAAACAAACAAACAAAAGACCACAACTTCAAGGCAGTAAGATGGTCCAGTGGATAGAAGGTGTCTGCAGCCAGGGCTGCTGACCTGAGTTTGACCTCTGCAAGTTGTCCTATGACCTATGACAGAGTGCTAACTGCACACAGCACGCACACACACCAAATAAATGTAGTAAAAATAATTTTCAGAAGCCTCCCTCTAACCTCCCAGCTTTTCTTCCTTCCTATACAGCCCAGGTGCCTCCCAACTTGGATGCAGGTTCTCTGATTCTCCATCTACTGTGTCTGGCTGCAGCTAGAACATGAGGTCCAGGATGCCTTTCGCCTCCCATCACCAACTTCTGTGGTCACATTCTACCTTCCAGCTCCATGCACATAGCTCCGGGTCACTATCCTGCTGCACATTCTGGCCGTGTCCATCTGTCCTCCTCACATGGCACCAGTCCCCCTCACACTGCCCCTCCCAGCACCCCCACATGATGCTACATCAAAGTCCCTCCAACTGCTCCAGAGTGTAGGTGTCCTATCTGCTTGGGCATCCATAATTCTTTTACACTTAGCCAAGGGCAACTCATCTCTCTATGTCTGGTTTTCAAGATGACTGTGATCTGCTGATGTTTCTCCACTATGGAGTGGACTGTGAATTGCTGGCTTCTAGACATCTGTTTGTTTCCCAGTGGACTCTCATGGCCACAGGAGGTACACCCGATCTGTTTGGTTCACCACTGCATCCCAGCAAATAGAAGACTTCCTACAGAGGCCCTTAAAATGTTTTGTTTTGGTTTGGTTTTTGTTGAATGAAAACACTAAATGATACATTAATCAACAATTAGGCAAATTAGTACAATTAGAAGTTGTCAAAACTTTCATGAGGGAAAAAATAGACAAGGAGCATTGATCTTGTCTGAGCAGGTCATCAGTCAGTAGGAGTCACATTTAAGCTGGAGTCTGGGGCTAAGGGGAGGCTCTCCAGGACAGCTATAAAGAGAAAAAGGCCAGTAGATCCTGCAAAAGGCCCCAGGGACATTTGAAACTCTTAGAAATCAGCTCTGGTTCCAAGTCAGAGGTGTGCCCTTTCTCCTGCAGGAAGGTGAGTCTGGACATGTTAGCTGACATGAGGCAGGAAGCCCAGATCAGTTCCATTCAGGCTGTTGGCCCAGTTCACCAGCCTCCAAGGAATCCCCGATCGCCATTGTCCTTACTCCTGAAGAGAGCATCTAATAGTGAGAAACCAAGACCAAGCTAGAGCCAAATGAGGGGGCGTGTCTCAAGGGGGTAGCCTCACTTCCTTCTCAACTCTTCGCCTTCCTGTGTGATCTGGGGCATGCGCAGAACCCAACAGTGTCTGACCTCTCTTCCGAGCAGCACGACTGCCTTTGGCTTGGACGGCTAGGTTCAGCCTTAGGGATGGGTCAAGAGTTCAACCACAGCTTCCTGGCAGGGAGGTTTTCAAGAGCAGGAATATGAGAATCATACAGCCAAACAGTGGAGGAATTGTACATAATTCACATGGTCCCTGAAGGAACATGGACTCATAGCCACAAAGAAAAAAGCAAAAACAGCTGTTTAAACAGCCTGCCCTCTGACCTAGTGACTCTGTCCCCAGAAGCCAGCACTCCAGAAGCAGGCAGAGCCTGGCAAAGCTCAGAATGGTAACATTCACACTCGAATGGTATCTACAGAAAATCAGGGAAATCTAAATATCCAAAATCAAGAAAGGATGAAATAAATTATAACATACCTCAACAAGGACATGGGATTGCGTTTACAAATACATCCCAATTGTTTGGAAAATTCAGTGTTAACTAAAATGGCTATATAGAGTAGGAACTCAAATATTTCAAGGCCTAAATGTGTATTATCAAATGATAAATGTGAAGAAAGGCTTAGGAAGGAATCATACATTGCTATTTCTGATTAGTATAAGTGAATATTTTCATTTCAATATTTTATTTTAATGAACACATTGTACAAACACCAACACCAAAAATGTTTACTTCCTGTCTTACACTTGCTGTATCGAAATATACATAACTCAACTTTGCCATTTCCAGGCCATTTTAAGTACAAAAGTGGTCACTGTGGTCACACTGTTGGTACCGCCACCGCCATACTCATCCTTACCCTGAACACTTCCATCTTCCTAAGCAGAAACTCCATCCCCATCAAACTCCCCACAGCCCACCCTTAGCAAGCACACTCTGCTTTTTATCTCTGGCTTTACTTATCAGGTTGTCCACAGGAGGCAGCAGAGGGCACCTTCACATTTTCCTAAGAGCTCTTGGGTTGCATGGAGCAGTCAACTTGGATACCTTGCTTACAGTGTAATCATCTCTCTCATAGAGCCTAGGACAATGGTTCTCAACCTTCCTAATGCTGTGACCCTTTAATATGGTTCCTAATGTTGTGGTGACCCCAACCATAACATTATTTTTATTGCTACTTCATAACTGTAATTTTGCTAGTTATGAATCATAATGTAAATGTCTGTGTTTTCTGATAATCTTAAGAGACCCTTGTGAAAGGGTCCACTGAACCTTCTGGGGGGGGGGACCATAATCTCAGAGGGTTGAGACTGGCCTAGGGCTTCTGGGACGTTGAAACTGTATTGACTGTTCTTCTTACAGTCTATCTCTAAAATGTCCTCCAAAGGACTGGAGAGATGGCTCAGATGTTAAGAGTGCTTGTTGCTCTTGCAAAGGACCTGAGTTCGATTCCCAGCACCCATGTGGCAGCTCACAACTATCTGTAATTCCAGTTCCAGAGGATTCAAAGCCCTCTCCTGGCCTTCTCTGTAACCAGGTATGTATGTCATGCACAGACATGCATACAGACAAAACACTCATAAACATAAAGTGATAAAATAAATAAATTTTAAAAATAAGATATTCAGCGCCCAGGGTCCTGATCTGATAGTCACTGCAACTGTGACCCTTCCTCCCACAGTGGGTGTGCCTTTCACATCACTGTGACAGCCGGACATAGGAAGTGCCTCAGAAGTGGGTAGTGTGTTTATTTCCTGTTACTATGGCTGCCGGCTGCTATCTAGGCTCAAGTTCAGCTTCCTTAATCTTTAAGCTGTTCTCATGAAACCTTTTTGCCTCCACATTCTGTTGCATGAAGTTCTTACTAACCTGTTTTAAGTTCCAGGCAGACAGTGCTACTAGCCCCCCACCCTGGTTCCCTAGGATCTGTGGATGAAAGACACACACACACACACTAGCTTATTTTTAATATTCTTTTTAGCTCAATGGCTGGGCACTTCTAAGCCTCCCGACACTAACCTTGCCATAACTTTCACTCCCAGTTCAAAACCTCTAAATCTGCCCTCAACTTAGTTGTGTTTCTAATCTCCCATCTGTTACCCCGGGCCCCCTCTAGGAAGCAGCCAATGGCTACTCCACCAGAGATCTCACAAGGCTGGGTAGCTCTCTCTCCCTCCTCAGCACGTCGAATCTTCTTTTGCCCCTTCTGTATTTCCTAGCCAGCCTGTGAGAATCTGGAAGTCCTGCCTCTTCCATCCAGCCATCGGCTGCTAACATCTACTGATCAATAAAGAACCAGTTGGGGAACAGGACCTTCAGGGTTCACCTGCAGATTCCTGATCAAGGAATCAGAACCAACCCCCATGACATTCTTCCTTTTAATTCTCATTTTTATTTGTTGAAGATTTATTTTTATTCGTGTGTGTGTGTGTGTGTGTGTGTGTGTGTGTGTGTGTGTGTGTCTGCCCGTGGAGGCCAGAAGAGGTGCTTGTGAGCTGCCTGACATGGGTGCAGGGAACTGAACTTAAGTCCTTTGCAAAAGCAATATGTCCTCTTAACTACTGAGCCATCTCTAGCACCCTCTTTTTAATATTTGTTTATTTAGCACTGAGGATTCAAAGTCGAGTCTTGTGTGTGCCAGACAGAGCTATACCCAAAGCCCCTTTCTTTTACTTTTTATTTTTGACACAAACTCTCACTAAGTTCCTCAGGTATGCCATGAGCTTGCGGTCCTCCCGCTTCAAAGGACTATGTAGCCACGGTGACAGGCCTGTGCCACCAGGCCATCTGACCCTTGGCCCTTGACCATCCCATTCTCTTCACGCCCCCTTTATGAAACAAAATAACAAAATGCAGAACTCTGGATTTTGTAGAGAAGAAACAGAAACAGGATGATAAGGAAACCGGGGAAGAGTAATGAAGACCCAGGAGACTGGCTGGCAGCTTCATCCACCCCATGGTACCTGGAGAGGCACTCACAATTGCCGTCTCCTGATGCTCCCATTCATTTCATCCTGGTTAAGACAAAGGGCTTTGAAAAACAAAAAACCCAAAAAACAAAAACAAACTAAAACAAAAAGCCTTTCCCCAAGCTGTATTTAAATGGAAGGCTGTGGGCGCCAATGTTTCTAGAACTTTCTATGTTTTTGCCTTTTGAGATCAGTTATAATTCTCTGGATCCCCACACATGGCCTTTGTGTACAGTCTCCCCTTCTTCCTGTGGCATATCTGTGGGTTCACAGTGTCTCCCCTTTTCTTTCTTCTCCTTTAGAACGGTCTCCTAATCTGCTCCTGGCTGTGTGCTTTGCAGGCTGAAAAGGAGAGAATCACAGATTTCCTTCACTCACAAGACCTGGAAGCCAGAGCCCTGAAGCCCCCAAGCCCAGTAAGTAGTTCAAGTATAAGACTGTATATACAAGAAAAATTAAGCGCTACGAACAACTCCTTTGATTAAAAAAAAAAAGGAAACAAAAAATAACACCATATAAATATTGAACATCAAGTTCACTTGTGCTAATTAAGAAATATTGGACATTTGTTTTGAATGGGCTTAGCAACCATTCCCTTTGAGTGGAATCTTCTGGAAGACTGGTGAGAACAGACTGGATGTCTTAAAGAGAAAGCTTGGAATATAGACAGGCATGGCTGCCAGCCGTCTCCCTTTCAGATGCCCACCGCTTTCCGAGACTGTGTCCTCTAAGGCATCCATCCCTGTGAGGCAAGCTGTGCCCCCAGGAGGCGCCTCTTCCCCAGGGCGTCTGTGTGGAGCAGAAGTGGGCAGGCTTGGGCACGGAGCATTATACTGAGATGCTCAAGTGCCCTGTTCCTCTCTGAAGATGCAATTTCCTTCACTGAGGGTGTAAGGTAAATAAGGAACTGGAGAGGCTTGAGCCCAAGTTTCCACTGACACCTCTTTCTCCTCCTCTGTCCATTCTCAATGCCTCCATCCTACTTGGGAGTGCTGTTAGCTTGACACTTTGAAAGACTTTCTCCTTGTACGCTTGGCAGACCCCCAGGTTTGGCGTTGCTGTGCTGCTTAAAGATTCAGGCTGCATGGGCCTGGCATCAAGTTGTTCCAGGCTTGGCCGAGACCACCTGGCTCTGCCTAGAACTTGGAAAGATGCAGTCCAGAGGAAGGAGACTCTCCTGTCTCTGGGGAGAACTGTCCTTGGCCTGAATTCGTCAAACAGAATTTATTAGGATAAGATCCGAGGGGGCAGAAAGAGTGAAGAATATATTCTTAAAGCTGAGTTAAAATCTAAGTCTATGTTGTGGATATGACAGTAAAAATAGAATTTCAGGCTCCTGTAACACAGCATGCTGCAAAGCTCCACTTCAGAGCAGGTCACACGGGGTCATACTGTCCTGGGGTCCCTGGATCCTTCCTAAAATGCCCTAAAAACAAACCCTTGAAGGAGCTGATAGAACCCCAGATATTGAAGTTCCTAAGAAAAGCCTCTGGCTTTATTCCCAGAATTTACCCACACCCCACAGGAAAAAAAACATTGTTAAAGAAGTCACTGGGCAGCATAACTAACGACAGTAAGGTAGATACTCATGTTGGGGACACTCCGTAAACCAAACTATGCCCAATTTAAAGACTTATTTTAAAGAAGTAGGCCACAGTCCGGTAGTGTAAATGCCTCAAAAGATACACAATGCAGATAGCTCCTGTCCATCTGCTACTTTGTCCAGCCCTAAATTGTGGCAATATTTATTTGGGTGCCTAACTGCTTAGAATTGAGCATTCACTCAACACTGCTAGAGACAGACAGACAGACAGACAGACAGACACACACACACACACACACACACACACACACACACACACACACACACATACCAGGAAGGAAAAAGAGAAAATATGGAAATGTCATAAGACTGCATTTAGACTGGGTCAAGGATGGCTTCTCAGAAAATAATGTGTCCCCATTTTAACTCACTGACTTATAAGTATTTTAATGAATTATGGAAGTGAAACAGTCAAATGTTGAAGTTGCTGTGATCCTCTTTATTCTGTCTTTGCCATTAAATGTTTAATTACAAATTATAATCTACAGCACCCCCTTCTGTGCCCTTCCCCCAGCCTTGGACAGGCCTGAAAGACCTTGTTTACCACAACAGACCAAGTGATAGGATCTAGGTGGAGTTACCCACCTTGGCAGCATGAAACTTAGAAGAAAAACTGTTCCTGGGCTTGCCTTGAGATATCTCCAGCCTTGACCAAGAACAGATGATCAGATTATTTCACCCATCTCTGGCTTAAACAAGAAAGGGTTTGGGTTGGGTCTTTCCCTTTAAATTGAGAGCTAAACATTAAAGCTTTGAGCCTTGATCAGAGAACTTTGTCTTGGCTTCATCTCTTCTTGCCCTCCATCCCCCCTTTGTTCCCAGCCCCCCTTTCAGGTAAACCCAATTGATCCATGGCTGCAGGCAGCTACACCCCTCAGTGTCTAAAAGAGTGGTCATCTTGGAGACTAGCGTGATTTCTGGGAAGAAGAAGGTACTCTGAAGTCAAGGAGTTGAGTTTGAACTCCAACAGCAGGCTGTCTAGCTTCTGACTGTGGCTGATTCACTCGCGGTCTGTTTACTCCAGTCTTCATGAGTAAGTGAAGTCTATCTTGCCTCTTTTACAGGACCCTAAGAATTAGTATGCATGAATACTAATGGTGTCAATTAATGATTAAATATGATTAGGATGGAATGGTCGTTCCTAATTTAGTGGGAGAAAACAGGAGGGACGTTGCTAATGAGAAGAATTACTACTGAGCACATGCAGCAAGCATCCCCGCAGAAACGGTGCTTCCAGGCAGTGTAGGACAGGTTGGATGTTGGGTACCAAACAGACCTAGATGATGCTACCTCTCCTCTGGGCCGGTTGTCATGCTCAGAGGTGGGCGCATCGTGCTGAGGACACTATTACTAAAATTCCCGCCCTTCCCCTAAGGTCCCAACGATGAACTAAGGTGTGATTCCATCATAGCTCACTCTGGGGACAAATGAGTTAATGGGGCTTCCTTAGAGAGAAATGGTGAGGGATTCCGGACAGGCACATAGATAGGCAGGAGCAAGGGGGGCCTTGAAGCAGCCATACTGGGAAGTCTGTACCCAGCATAGATGATGACTTCTCTTGGGCTGCATAGACAGTGCACCCTCCTCTAGATTTTCCCTCACCTATAGACTCTAGCCTGGTGGTTCTCAACCCCTTTGGAGGATGAACAGTTTTTTCACAGGGTTCACCTAAGACCATTGGAAAACACGGATATTTACATTATGATTCATAACAGTAGCAAAATTACAGTTATGAAGTAGCAACAAAAATAGTTTCATGGTTGGGGGCGTCACTGCAACATGAGGGACTGTATAAAAGGCTTGCAGCATTAGAAAGGTTAAGAAGCACTGCTCCAGCCCCTCTCCAAGACTGAAGCATTGTACAGTTAGGGCAGGTTTGCTTACAATTGGTTGGAAGAAATAGCTGGATGGTCAGGTAAGGGTCCCTGATCCTTCCCAAGCCCTCCTTCCAAGAAGGAAAGTGCATGGTCAACAAGCCCAACTGTGACAATCTTTGGTGAGCAGGTGTCGCTGGTCTTTGCTACTTTGTGTGTTCTTTTTGAAGGAAGGATAGAAGGGAGAGAGATAGAGACCCCTGAATCTAATTTCTTTCCCTTTGTTTCTTCTTTGAGCACAACTACTAACAAGCCACAAGCAACCCCACTGAACAACCGACAACCACCAGCGACACCTCTCAGGGCTCTAGCATTTATATACCCTCTGAAAAGTTCCCAGAATTCCAAACATCACACAATCAAAGATACTACCTGCAGCGGGTAAGACCTCGCCTCTGCTAGAGCACGAGGCAAATCATAGTCAGCTGCTGCACACAGCCCAAAGCAGCCTCATAGCCCCACACTTGGGATTCAAATGTGTTCCGAGCCCCTCCGTGTCCCCTTTGCCCGCGAAAAAGAACACGTGAGGCAATGTTCGGGTGGTTACTACAACGAGGCTTTACTTCTTGTATAAGCAGAAGCGGAAAGACAGAAAGACCGGAAAAGGCACTGTCTAAATACACCCTAGAGTGACGTGCTCACTTCTGATTGGCTGTTCACTCATTACCCATAATACGCCCCGGGATGGGCAGTGGCTTTTGACAGGCTTTTTGCCTTTTGCACCTGCGCAGTCAGTTGTTTACTTGTGGAGACGCGGGATGTCAGCGCCATCTTGCAATGGCGGAATGTATCACCGCTAACCGCGGCTTCCTACACAAATGAAAACATATTCTTATAATATTTTCATGGGTTTGCTTTAAGAAACCAAAACTCCAGAATCCTTACTACAAGCAGGCCCAGCTGAAGTCCTAAAGGTCATAGTTTGGCTTGGAGGACAGTCCTTGTACAACAGGCCTACTATAAGGTCCTAGAGGGGCAAGCAGAAGTTAGGATTGTGAGGCACTTTGTCAGCTGGCTTTAAAACTCAGGCTTGAAGTTGCAGGGCTGTAATCCCAGCTGCTTCAGAGTCTGATGCAGTCGGTCTGGGTGACTTAGTGAGAGACCCAGTCTCAAGATAAAGAGCAAAGCCCTGGCTGGGACTGTAGTTAGCAATAGGGCTCTTGGCTAGCACATGAGGTTCTTGGTTTAAGTACCACAAAGGAGAGAAAAACCTACCTAGCCTTTGCAGAGTAGCAAGCAGCCAGCATGCTGGGTTAGGGGGTGATGTAGTCAAGGGGAAGCCCTGAGGTTCACACACAGGAGGCAACTAGCCTGTGAATCCCCCCTTGAAATAATACAGTGTTCTTCTCTAACTGTGGCCATGGGATGCACTCTCCCTCCGCTCTTGCAGAGCCCACCAACCTTTTAATTAGCTGTCTATATACTCAGCTGCTGGCTTCAGGGTCTCATTAAATCTGCCTCACAGTTGAGCAAGGCAAAGGCAGGCAACCAGGCTGAAAGGCTTGGCCAGTGGCATCTGTTCCCCTCGAGGTGGTGAACAAAGTTCTGCTCTCATTCACTTGACTTTTTTTTTCTTACTCTCTCAGTGTTCAGAAAATATCAAGATAGTTCCAGGGGAGCTGTGCAGCCATGCAGCCATGTCCTCTGATGTCACCATGGGCATGTGTGAGGAGCAGGATTGGGATAGATCAGTGGTTCCCCAAACTAGCCTAACTTATATTTGGAAACAAATACAGGTCTATCCAGGTGACTCAGAAGACAAAGGAGCTTCCTGCCAAGCCGATGATCAGCGTTTGGTCCCTGGGATCCAAGTGGTGAAAGAAAAGAATCCCTGACATTCCCTCATTGTCATGTATACTGTGATGAATGCAGTCACACATGCAAACAGAAAAAGTGGATAAATAAAATATAATTGGAAAATTAAAGAGTTGCAAAGACTCCATCTCAAATATCCCCATGTTGTTGATAGGAATTTGTCTAAAACATTGGTTCTTAGCCCTGTGGAGGTTGAACTATACCCTGTGGCAGGATACTTATTCTGCTACATTGTATTCTCAGTGAAGCTCAGTGATTAGGCAGTACAAGAGGAGGTGGAGCTGAGAGAAGAGAGGAAGGGGAGGGGAGAAAGAGAGGAAGGGGAGGAGAAGAAGGAGGCTATCAGCCATGGGGAACCACAATGGGTGGAAAGCTGTCCTGGGTACCAACTTCTATCAAAAGGTTAGATATTGGGTAACAACTCTAATGTTCGGGCATCTTGTTGATTGAGCATTTCTAAATATATAAATCCTTTAGATAATCATTAAGCTTTAAGGGTCTCATTTCTACGGGTACTGCAAGGATGGCAGATATTGTCTGGGGTTCAGATGAGCTTTGTGGATGCAGCATGGTGGATTGGCAGAGTCACCCCCACGCTGGCATCTCACAGGTGCCAGGGCCTGCGTACATAGAGCTAGCCAGAGCTCCAGTCAGAGCTGAGGAGCAACGGGAACATGGGGGCTGCCCAGGAACAAGCCAGACCAGGCACCATTTTTTAAATATCTCCCATACAATACCCTTTCATGAGGTTTACCTAAAACCATTGGAAAACACAGATATTTACATTAGGATTAATAACAATAACAAAATAGTTATGAAGTAGCAACGGAACTAATTTTATGGTTGGGCTCACCACAGCATGAGGAGCTGTATTTAAGGACCTTAGGAAGGCTGGGACCCACTGGCTTAAAAATCTAAGTTCTGGGGTTTGTTTTTTCCCCTTAAACACAGACACCAATCTCACCCCTGCATGACTCTCGTCTTTTACTAGTGAAGACCCCCAAACTCAGGAGACCCTTCCTCAAGTCTCAGGAAATCACGACCACCCCAAAATCACAAGAAACTATACCTGGATGCAATCAGCAGAGGTTTATTGGGGAGAGTTGGCCGGCCAAGATCAAAACAGCTCATCCATGAAGGAACAGAATTTTGACAAAAGGCCAGCAAGCTGAGGGAGTTTTTTTTTATAGCATGGGGTGGGGAAAGGAAGGAATTTTTGCGAGGTTACACATGATTGGTTGTTTTACAAATTTTGAACATCAGCAGGCTGTAACACTGGGAAGACCTCAAAGGGGGGGGGGGGTAACCAAAAACAGTGGAACATTTCAGAGGAATCCACCCTAAATGGTTTAAAGCCACGTGAAAATTACTCTGCATACTCATTTTTCTCAAAAATGTAGTTTTACCATGTCACTGTGCCCTATCCTGTCATTATCAACTATTTCAGGTTAAATATTTCTCACTTTCTCCAGTCACAGCCCCACCTAGATGACTTGTATCTTTCTCAGTGGTCAGGAATGTGTCTTCCTGCTTTTGGGCTTTTCCCACCCACAGGTGGGTCTACTCCCTGAGGCTTGAGGAATGTAATCCAGCAAGTGTCCTCTGATTCAGGGATAATGTCCTCCACCCCGAATGTGTCCCGGGGCAGTGAAGGCCTGAAATCTTATTTTTTAGTTCTGTGTTCTGGAACCTGCACTTTTTCTGCTCAGGTCTAAAGGCAAAGAAAAAGTCTACATATATTTTATAAAATGGTCTTATAATTTTTCACTCTATACTAGCAGCAACCAGAACACTCTCCTGTCCTCCTGGGCACAATTTTTGCCTATGCATAATAGCTTCAAAACTTGGTTTACCCACAGTTGCCTGACGTGGAGTACAATATACAAAAAAAAAAAATATCCCCCTTTGCCATGTCTGTCCAAGCTGTAATCTGAGATGTCACAGGGAGGTCCTTGGAGCCCTGCTACCCCCCCCCCCCAGTCCAGAACTGCATGCTTATTGGAGAACTGGCTTCTTATAACAGGGGCTCCTCCTAGGATCTGGGAAGATGGTGCATTCATGAGTCTGTGGGTCTGAGCCCCAGGGCTATGCATGTGAGTACACTGCACTCATTGATTTTCAACTGGTTTGCACAGTGGAATCTGTCCTACACATCTGAAAACAACTGGTGTGAATATCAATGCCTTGGGCATTGTTTTCAACTCCCCGGGGCGGCTCTAATGAGCCTCAAAACAACAGATGAATGAGTGGGTTAAAATTAAAAGCCAAAGGAACCACTGGGGGGTGGGTAAGATGGGGGGAGGGGCAGTTGGAGCAGGGTCTAACTTCAGTCCTATTTTAGCCAGCACCCTCCCCCCACCTCTGCCCCCCCCCCCCCCACGTGCCCCATGGCACTGACATCAGATCTGGATGCAGGAAGAACCATAGACTCCTGTCACTGAATGGCCCTGAAGCCCTCTGTTCAGAACCAGGGAGGATGTGTGTGTCTTGGATGTGACGTCTCCATGTAATGGCTGGCACCTTTCAGCTTCCTCCTTCAGGATCTCTGGGGCAGACCAGTTTCTTGCCTGAGTACACCCCAGTCACAGGAGAACATGTCCTGTGCCACCTAGACCTTTCAGTGTCTCCAGCAGAAAACTGCCTGTTTTTATTTTGTATACCTACTGGGATATAGCAATCCACTTGGGGAGAAATAACAGTTGGTTCTAGGTAGAAATTGAACTCTGAATTTTGGGTAGGCTTGATGCTCACTGCTTCAGAGCACTCACAAAGCCCTTGCCACCTCTAAAATCAGCCTGACAACACCCAGGAGTGGACAAGCTTGCCCACATCCATTCACACACAGGGGCAGGCTGGGCTGCACAGCCAGGAAGGTTTGGGTTGGGAGCTAAGTGCACGTGCCCTAATCAGCGCATCCAATCCTTGGGCCCACTGAAGTTCTACGTGGTGTTAGTTAGAGACTTATAGGAGGCTGCACACAGGCTTCCCTAGTCGGCAGGATCCTGCAGACCAGTGGGCTTCTCTGTCAAGCTTTGATGACCTGGGTGCAAAGCACAGATGTCTCCTGACTGTTTGGCACAGAGATTGTGGGGGAGACCTGTAGCTACTCTCAACTCTGTGTTGAAGATGCGCTGCAAAAATCCCTTTCCTGGAGAAGATAAAAACATCTACCTGTACCCAGGATAGATAAGTACCCCCATAGTTGTGTATAAGGACCCCTCTTCTAGTCCTTCCCTGCCTGTATAGCTTCATCTGCTCTCAACCTGTGGGTCTCAGCTCCACACAGGGTCACAGATCAGACATTTATATTGTGATTCATAACAGTAGCAAAGTCACAGTTGTGAAGTAACAACAAAAATAATTTTATGATTGGGGGGGAAACATCACAACATGAGGAACTGTATTAAAGGGTCACAGCATTAGGAAGGTAGAGACCTAATGCTCTAGTCCCTCCCCAAACCCCTGGACCTCACAAGGATGGCTAGACACAGTGAGGGTCCCATGGTACTTCCGGAACTCCCCATCCCTTTAGAAGGTAAGTACTTAAGCATAACTGTGATCTTTTGAGAGTGGGCTAAAAATGGTGGCTGTTTGGTTCAGAGGACCTCTCTTTCTCTCTCTCCCTCTTTCTACCTCTCTGCCTGTACTACCCTCTTAACTCCCCTCCCCATGCCCTGAATAAACTCTATTCTGTACTATACTGCTGTGTGGCTGTCCCTCAGGGAGAAAAGATGCTTTGGCATGGGCCCGCTGAGACATCCCCTTCCCCCGTACCTCACCACGCACCCATAGAACCTACTCTCTTTATCTTTTTTTTTTGACCCAAGCCTTGATTTTTATTATTTAAAAAAAATTGCATATTTATTTTGCTTTCTGACTCTGTGCTTGTGCCTTCAACACTTTCACAACGATTTTCTGCTCCTCAATAAGGAAAGCTCGCTTGATCCTGTCTCGGACACACTTGGCACACATGGACCCACCATAGGCCCTGCTGACATGCTTCTTTGTCTTAGACAATCTCATAAGGACTTTGGGTCTCACAGCACGAACCCCTCGAAGTCTGCCTGGGCACACACCACATGCGGATTTAGGAGCTTTCCCAACCTTCTTGGTGTAAAGGTAAACAATCCTGTTGCCAGGGGTCCGGGACAGCCTAGTTTTGTTAGAGGCTGTGTTGTAGGAAAGCCTACGACTGTAGGTCAAACGCTGGACCATCTTGAGTGCCTCTAAGCACCGTCCCCGGAAGAGGAAAAGGAAGAGGCGGGCGAGTTCAAAGGTCAAATGTGACTCTCTCTTTATCTTTTTATAAACACATTATCCAGAGCTGGGTTAAAACCTAAACCTGCAATAACTAGGAAATGATCCCCTGCTGGAACCAGAGGGTGGGGAGAGCCACTGGGCAGTGTTTAGAACTTGTCTTCCACAGGGGACTTTTCTCCTATCAATTTATTTTTAAGTTGTGTATGTGAGTGGGTGCAGGCCTCCACCTGGCAGCAGTGTGGGGCTCCTGGGCTTGAGGCTGCCTTGTTAATACTAGACGGGCAAGGGGCAGGCTAACTAACAATAGGGTCCCTGCTCCCTAGGCTGCCCTGTGCCCTCCATAGGGCCCAAATGAAGGTCTCTGCTTCTGCGTCTCCGGAGCTTCCAGACAGGGCTGTCTCCTGGGATGCTGCAACAGACTGTGTCTTTTAAAAAATTCAGCCCAGAAAAGGAGAGAAACGTTAAAATGCCAGTGAGACCGTAAGCCACTATTTCAGGATAAGAAGCAGTATTTCGGGAGACTCCAAGGAACTCATTTGAGAGGGTTTGGGCGGGAGAAACAGGGACAGGAAAAACCCTCAAGGACTGGCAATCTGGGATGGCTGGAGAGGCTTGCCTGAGACTCTCCCAGGAAGCCCTAGGAAGCTGGAAGCATCAAAGCACAGAGCAAGCTGTAGTCTGCTCAGGCTGCCCAGAGGCTGGGGTGGGGTGGGGGGGCCTGAGTGGCCTTGTGCCATACCATAGCAGCATCGAGGGGAGGGCAGGAGGAGGCTCAATAGAAGCTCTGGGAAGAATTCTGCTCTGTGTCCATTGCCACTGTGTGCCAGCCACGTGCAAGGAGCTGCCAGAGGCTGGGACAATGAGATGTTCTAATTTTGACAGCAAAGAGCTACATTTTGAGTATACAAGAACAGCCAACTATGTGGAATGTCTACTCGGCAGCAGCCTTGCCTAACTGGGCAGCACTGGCTTTCTAATTTAATCCCTGTGACACAAAGCACAAACTAAGCACCACGGGCGAGGACATGGACCTTGGAGCCAGATTTCAGATCCTGCCTTGGGCACTAATGAGCTGTGCAACTTTAAGTGCTGCGCTTAACCTCTCTGTGCATTTATTTATAAAGTAGGAGGGACAATTGTGCTTATCTTGGAAAAGCATTGTAGATATTCTGCGTTCGTATGTATGTATGTATGCATATGTATATGTCTGGGCTCAGAGCTCAGGTCTCTGCCTTGAGCTTACCCCTGCTTGGTCTCCAGCTAGCAGGTTTATCCTGAGTTCTGTCATTTGGGGTCACTTCATATGGTGGAGACATATGCAGAACTCCTGATAATGGAGTTCTGCATATGTGGTAATGCCGTGCTCCAAGATGGTGGTTTATCCCAATGGGGTTAAGCAGCCTGGGCTGTGCACAGACCACCCAGACAGGCCACTAGACAGATACGTGGCCAGCAATGGGATGTAGCATTCTCACGTCTACAGATCACTTAAGGAAACCGGGGTCTCTGGAGCACACTGGCCTACGCCAGCTTCCCAGATGCATCCTTCAGCCCTACTGGGCTTCTCTGTTGCTTCTAGGTCTCCAAACTGTAGATAATATGTTAAAAGTACTGAGTGAGCCTGGAGCTTCTGAGGCAGCTGGTCTGGGTCAGAGCTGGAAGAACGATTGTTCTTGACCTCCCTAAAATCATCTAAGCAACTGATATTGTGTGCCTGGAGCCAACTCTTTCCTACCTAGCCCAGGGATCACTGGCTCATGGGCACAGAGCTAAGCGTTCCTTGCAGCAGTGTGGCCACTAATTCATTTCTGTGAGAGGGTCCCATGCTTCTTTCTTGTTTCAGTCTCTTCTGGATGGGCCAAAGAGAGGATTCTGAGGACAGCTGGCCTCGGACCCTGGACCATAGACTCCTTTTACCTGAGAGAGCCTGCTTCTCTGGCCCACCACAAGGAGCTAATCACCTGTTTGCCCAATGCCCACCTCAGTAGATTGCTTTTGAGTAAGCATGAGTGTCTTGGGCTCCTGGGAAACTTCCAGAAATAAGCATGTGTAAGACAGAGACCCAGCAACATAAAACATCTGGGAACAAGGCAGGGGCATTTTAAATCTTCCCAGGTGACCCAGTAGGGGAATAGCTAAGACTTCACTGCTCAACTCCCTGGGCCTCAGACCCTGCTGAAGTCTGGAACTGAGAGGCATGGGATGCCTGGGGAGCCTGGCTTGTGTGTCTTTGTCCCAGTAGAAAGCACAGCTACACTTTTCTACTGTTCTGTTTGGCATCTAGCCACTCCTGGATTACGCTAAAGGGCGTCCAGTCTCCAAGTGAACCATGTACTCGGTTGAGTATGACAGCTATGGCCTGTTTAGTTCTGTATCTCCTATAATGCCTGGAAGGCCACCAGGCCACCATGGGGGAGCACAGCGTACATTTGCCTAGGGATTTGGGCAAGCCAACAAATGAGGACCACAAAGAAAGAAGGGAGGTTCATGACTCTAGCCCTCATTTCCAGTAATATCATGGGGCGGACAAGGTAATAGTTCTCCAAAGGCTAATACATTGTATCATAAAGGAAACTTGCAAAATGCGTATTTACTGATGTCCTTCTTTCTATGTAAAAAGGTTGCCATGGAGACCTAAGGGCAGGCTGCTGGTGTCTACTGTAGGATTAGGTCAGGTTGGTGTACTGAGGCAAGCACACCGCCATGTGGTGCTGCTGCAGCTGGATGTTTTAGGGGACACACCTGGGGGATCCTGTGAATAAAAGAGTGAATTAGTTCCTTTACCCCAGAAACTCGGGATTCTGCGGTTGTTAAAATTCTCTTTCAAAGCTGATAATTATGCAAGGCAGGCAACATTCACGTCTGCAGTTCAAACCCTCGTTATCTCAAAGCCCTCCATATGTGAGCCACCCCGATCCCAATCCAGCTTTGGCCAACAGCACTTGGCCTCTTGGGCTTCAAAGCTCAGTTCACCCTCCAGCTTCCAGACATACGGAAGGAGCTCCCAGGCCTCTGGCCAGCACTGTGTCTACTCATAGAAACAACCTAATTAGCAAGCCTGCAGGCACTGCTGCAGCTTGCGGGAGGTGTCTGTGATACTGCTAATTAATTGTGCATTAATTGCACAAGCCTTTCCCTACACCAGGAAGACTTGCACTGCGTCTGTGTTTTCTCCATCTCAGCTGCATTTTCTGAGTTCTGATTCTAAAGACAAAAACCATAGTAAAGATTAAATATTGCAGAGCCCAAGGCATCCCTTGGGTTACTTGAAAATATTTGCAGGGCTCCGAGTCCCAGAGGGAGTTGGCTTTGGGCTCCAAAGAACCTGGCTGGGGATATCCTGTGCTGGGCCAATCAGTTACAATATACTATCAAAAATAAGGATTTGATCTCCCTTCCTCCCTTTCTGCCTCACTTCCCCCTTTCCTATCTCCCTCCCCTCCTTTCCTCGCTGGGGATGAATTCAGGGTCTGATGGATTTCTACCCTGTGCCAGTGAGCCCAGCTCAAGGGCTGCATCTTTCATTTTTCTTGTAAGTGATTCTTTTCATACTGGAAACGAATGGTGTGGTATTCAGACTCGGCTTATTCTGTTCTGAGACTGTGAAATACTGTACCAAGGTGTTTGCGGACTGGGTACCTCTCTGTCCCCTAGGACCCTTCTTTCAAAAATTGCCCACTGCAGGCACAGCAGGGTAGAGCCGAGCATTGGCCCTAGATGTTAGTGTTTGGGGCTTGTTAATGTCCATTTCCTGTTCCTCCGCTCTGCCTTAAAGTCAGCCCAGATAGCTGGGCGAGCAGTGGAGGTGTACAGGACTATCCTCCAAGCCAGACTGCTGCCATCTTCCTCAGATCAGTTGTGCCCAACTGCACAAGATCATTACAGCTGGGCCTCCTGACTTCCTTCACAGAAGGTGAAATGGGGAGGATTATGGGACCCTCACCTGAGCATCCGGCCACCCCTCCCAACCAGCTGTATGCAATTCTGTCCTATTTGCACATGGCCCTGGGGTGGGTGTCTTAGAGTTTTACTTCTGTGAACAGACACCATGACCAAGGCAACTCTTATAAAGGACAACATTTAACTGGGGCTGACTTACAGGTTCAGTCCATTATCGTCAAGGTACGAGCATGGCAGCGTCCAGGCAAGCATGGTGCAGGAGGAGCTGAGAGTTCTACTTCTTATGCCAAAGGCAGCTAGGAGAAGACTGGTTTTCAGGCTGTCCCTAGGATGTAGGTCTTAAAGCCCATGCCCACAGTGACACACCTACTCCAGCAAGGCCATACCATCTGATAGTGCCACTCCCTGGGCTAAGCAAATACAAACCATCACAGTAGGGCTTGACAATATAAGAAGAAAGGGCCTAGGAGAGGGATTTCCATCTTCAGATCCATGGAGGTGTTGTCATCCATGTTGGGTGTGGACCTTCTAGTGTGGCTGTGCTTTAATGTCACCCATGCTCCTGCCTGTAACCCTTCACCCACTGTGGTTTGAATATGCTTGGCCCAGGGAGTGGCACTATTAGGAGGTGTGGCCTTGTTGGAGTAGGTGTGTCACTGTGGGCATGGGCTTTAAGACCCACATCCTAAGGACAGCCTGAAAACCAGTCTTCTCCTAGCTGCCTTTGGCACAAGAAGTAGAACTCTCAGCTCCTGCAGGCCCATGTCTGCCTGGATGCTGCCATGCTCCCCTGCCTTGATGATAATGGACCGACTCTCTGAACTTTTAAGCCAGCGCCAGTTAAATGTTATCCTTTATAAGACTTGCCTTGGTCATGGTGTCTGTTCACAACAGTAAAACCCTAACTAAGACACCCATTGATCTATAAGTAAGAACCCCAAAACTCACTGGTTCTCTCTAGTAAACTTTGGTATGATCATTGTTGGGTCCTCAGGAGGAAAGGGCAGAAATACCTCCTCCAGGGAAGACATTTAGCAACAGGCATGTAGACTGAATGCTGGTGGAAACACCCAATAGACCCAGAGTTATGCTAAAAGTAATGTGGCAAGTATCAACTCCAAGCTTCCCTTACTTCCTGGTTCTCGCTGGCAGTCCAAACCTTCTGAGGCCCCATCTCCAAGGGAGGACACTGAGACTTCATGCTTCTTCACGGAGTCTTGTTCCTTGTAGAGGAGCAAGGTGGTCTGCAGGGCACCTTCTCAGCTAAGAAAATGGGGAAGGGGAGGACTATGAGTGACAGCTCAGGGTGTCAGCCCTCAGTGGGCACCCCTACCCATGCTTGCTTTGAGCAGAAGTGTTTTGTCATCAGTATCCAGCAGCATCCTTGGATCAGTCAAGGATTTTTATTTTCTGAGGTGGCAGCTGATGCTGTTGACTAGGGATGGTGCCCTACCAGAAATTCCTCTTGGAGCTCAACTTATTCACAGCCTTGCCTATTGCCCCTGTGAGCAGGTAGATGTCAGCACCCAAGGGACTGACAGGAAGAGCTCTGGGTTCTCCCAGAGATGGAAAGAGGTACACGTTCCACAGTGCACTACTTGTGTGACCTCTTCAGATCTTTTTCTAAAGTCGTTCCTATATTGTGGAATTTTCTTCAGAGTTAGGCAAGGTTTTGTAAGTACAGTGCTAACACAGTCCCTTGCTATATAACCTCGTTATGGTGAAGAACAGTGGTGTGGGCATTCAGAGCACTTTAATTCATTAAAGCATAACAACACCTGAGTCCTTCCCGGTCTCACTGCCCCAAGCTTTCTCAGAGCAATCATTTTTATCTGTCTGATTTCTGTCACCTTCTTTGGTTTCTTGATGCCAGTGTACATTTACGTAGTCACTTAACCAGTGTGTTTCCTGATGGCCCAGGCTGAGTATGTGCTCGTCATGTGTGAGACCCTGGGTTCAATTCCTGGCAGTGTACACATCACATATCTGTACACATGGGGAGGTTTATGGCTTAGCCTGTCCCTCGGTCTTACATTTTATAAAAAGCATGTGTTGTCTCTGTGACATTTCTGATGCTTGTTTTGGTCACTGCTACACTCATCCGTGTTGATCAATATAACTGTGATCCATTTGTTTTTCATTATAGCCATTATAAAATATAGATATTGCACAATAATATCCCATTGTGTGAGGACCGTATTCTGTGTGCATTTGTCCTGCTCATAGACATTTGCGGATTTTATGGTTTGGTTGCAAAGAGCTTTTTTGAGATATCATTCATATTCTGTCTTAGTTCTTTTTCATGTTGCTGTAATAAAAAATATTCAGCCAAGTCAAGCCTGGTGATGCACACCTTTAATCCCAGCACTTGGGAGGCAGAGGCAGGCAGATCTCTGAGTTCCAGGCCAGCCTGGTCTACAGAGTGAGTTCCAGGACAGCCAGGACTGCGCAGAGAAGCCCTGTCTTGAAAACAAAACAAACCAACCAAACAAAAAATGTTCAGACAAAAGCAATTTAAGGGAGAAAGGGTTTACTTAGCTCACAGTTTCAGGTTACAGGTTACAGCCTGTCCTAGTTGACTCTTTGTTGCTGTGACAAACGCCTCGATCCAAAGCAACGTGGAGAGCAGAGAGGTTGCTCCATCTTACAGCTCATTCTTCATCACGGGAAGGCACGGCAGGAACTCAAGCAGGACGGACATAGAGGCAGGAACTGAAGCAGAGACTGTGGAGGATTGCTGCTTACAAGTTTGCTCTCAGGTTCATGTCAGCTAGCTTTCTAATACAGCCCAGGACCCACCTGCTTAGGGTTGGCACCGCCCATAGTGGGCTGAGCTGCTCTCCATCAGTTAGCATTGGAAAAGATGCTGTACAGACATGCCGATCGGAGGGAGGCAAGTCCTGGACTAAGGTTCCCCTCTTCCCAGGTGTGTCAAGCTGACAACCGAGCCTAGACATTGCAGTCTATTGCGGCAGGGAAATGGTGGTGGCCGGAGCTTGAGGGAGCTGGTTACACTGTATCCATGCTGAAGAAGAGGGGAACCAGCACACGCTGCTTGCTGGTGCTTGGCTGTCTCTCTCCATTTATACAGTCCAGGACCTGCCTCAGAATGACGCCATTCACAGTAAGTGGATTCCCCACTTTGATTAATGTAAACAGGATGATTCCCCCACAGGCATGCGCAGAAGCCCATCTGTCTCCCAGGTGATTCTAAATTACATCGAGCTGAGGACACTAATCATCACATGCACTGTATACAAGTTATCTAGTGTGTCGTTCAGTGTTTTGTAGTATATTCACAGACTGGGAAGCCACCACAACAGGCGTTTGCACCCCATTCTTTCCAGTTTCCAGAAACTACCCACTCCATATAGATTCTCCTGTACAGAGAATTCTGGAGCACAGAATCGTAGTGTCTTCGGTTTTTTTTATGCCTGGCTCCTGTCACTCAGAATAATGTCTTTGAGGTTCGTCCTCACTGTGGACGCTTCTGTAATTTATTGCTAAGTCAGCTCCCGCTTTCTACTTATGTATTCATTAGTTTATGGGCATTGAGCTGTTTGTTTATAGCGTTCTGCTCTTGCTAAGAGTGTTATTACAAACATCACGCCACGTTGTTTCCTGGGCACATGTGCAAGAGTTTTCTCCGGGGTGTATTCTTGGAGCTGTCGAAACATACGGAAGGCAAATGCTCAGCTCCAGAAGATAATGCCAAATGCTTCGCAAACGGCTCGAACGACTTCCTCCCTCGCCAGCAAAACAGGAGCTAGCTTGACCTATTCACTCCCTTGCTTCATGCTTGGCCTGGTCGGAATTCCTAGCTTCTGTAAAGGTTGTTTACATTTTCTTTTCTAACCAGCCAGCCACAGCTCTGCCCTTGACCCATTGCCTGCTAATTAGATTCTAATGGAGATCCGGGCAGAAGCCCAGTGGCTCCTTCCATAATTAGCAAGTCTTCTGTGTAATATTTCTAGCTTTAGCTTCCTGACCCAGAATTCCAGTGTTAGTGTTGTGGCCACTTCCTTTCCGGGCCAGCTTTGTGTTCTATCTGCTGGCTTGGGCTGGCATCCCACCCACATCTCTCTAGGTAGACACAGACATGCTGCCTGTATCCTTGGCCTCAGTACCTCCTGGTCCTGCAATAAAGTCATTCCCCAGCTCCTCTTCCCACGCCCAACTCCAGTGACATCCACCACATCCAGGCAGCAGAATCTGCAGTGAAGGATGGAGTTTTGATACCTCCCAAACAAGAGAGAAGTCCCTTCTGTATGTGACTGGCTCATCCTGGGAGGGACAGAAGTCAGGCTCAGGGTGTGCCTTTCCTTTGCCCATCAGTTATGAGGCCATCGAGTCCGAGTTACCAGGAGCATAACTTCAGTTCCCATGTACCTCGTTCTCTGCAGAATCTTTTATTCTTTATTTACTGTCTTTCCCATTAATTAAATTTCACTAGCATTTTCCCTCCAGAGGGCCCTCCAAATAACTTCTACAACAAACACTACAAAAAAAGGCTAGCTCTGAAAATCAGCGGGGACAGGAGAAACAGGAGGCAGTGTGATACTATATTGTGTTGTATATATCTCTTTATTTTCAGACAGAACCTTGCTATATGGCTCAGGCTGGCCCCTGGCTTGTGCTCTTCCTGGCTTAGGCCTTCTGAGTGCTGGGGTTATGGGCACTAACCACCATGCCCATCTTACAGAGGGCTTTTAGATCTCTGGTAGATAGGGAGGCATTTGCCATCCACATCAATGCACCGTTTGGTCAGTTGTGGTCACAGCATCCCCAGCTCTGCTCCCACAAAGAGGGCTGAACTGTGGAAGGCCAGTGGCCTTTGCTCATATGCACAGCCTACTCCCCCACCCCCCACACTCCAACTCCCTTGGGTCTTCCAAGGTTCTGGGGTCTGCACGGCTGGCTGTGCAGTGTTGGGAGCTGACTTTTAGCAGAAAGCGGCTAGATTATCTTTGCAGCCATTTGGAACCATATACCCTGATAAGAGATTTGGTTTTCAGTGGCCTACAACAGCTGAAGCACACTCTGATATCCCACATATTTTGTGTTGCTGTTTACTGCCCCCAGCTGCAAGGTGCACATGGTGGCCACGCCTGCAAGGCATGCAGTTCACGTGCTGTCCACGTGCTATTCAGGCCATATATGCCTGTAAAGCACACGTGGTATCCAAGCCTGCAAGGCACATTGTGCACGTGCTGTCCACGCTATAGACGCCTGTAAGGCTTACGTCATATCAACACCTGCAAGGCATGTGGTATCCACGCACCTACAAGGCACGTGGCAAAAGCCTATAAATAGCTCAGAATTCCCTTCAATAAACGAGACTTGGTAAGAGACTTGATCAGACTTTCTGTCTTGTCTCCATTCTTCGCGTTTCTTCCCCTTTATCCTCTCTCTCTCTCTCTCTCTCTCTCTCTCTCTCTCTCTCTCTCTCTCTCGACCCTGACCCTCGGACCGGAGCGGCAGCTTGGGCCAGGACACAGTGGCCACCAAGCGTGGAGCGGAGCAGGCCGCAACATTTTGGCCCACAAAGCCGGGCAGTACGGGCCGAGACAGTTTGACGCCTAACGTGGGGCAGTTCTCAACATTGTGGTGCCCAACGAGTACAGTTCTCAACAGTGCAGGTGAGTGCATTATTAACTACTCAGCCAGTCTTGACTGACTTGGCTTACAGAGAAGTCTCCTCTTAATCTGCAAGAGATGTATCTTAAGACTTCTGCAGTGGGTAGCTGTAGCCACAGACAGTACTAACCCCACATATATCCCCCCCCTCTGTCTCTCTCTTTCTCTCTCCTCCTCTTTTCCCTTTCCTCCCTCTCTGTCTCTCCATATCACCTTCATTCCCTGTCTGTCTCCCTCTGTCTCTCTATCTCTGTGTGTGTGTCTGTCTCTCTCTTCTCTTTTCTCTCTTTTCTCTCTTTCCCCTCTCCCTCTCTCCGTCTCTCTGTGTCTCTCTGTGTCTCTGTCTCTCTCTCTCTCTCTCTCTCTCTCTCTCTCTCTCTCTCTCTCTCTCTCCTGTGTGTGTGTGTGTGTGTGTGTGTGTGTGTGTGTGTGATATCTGGACAAAACAACTTCAGGAAATTTAATTTTTAGTGTAGTGCACCGGCACGAATATCTGTACCATGTGTGTGCAGTGCCCATGAAGTCCTGCAGAGGGCACCAGATCCCCTGGGACTGAGTTGTAGACAAAGGTGAACTGCCACCAGGTCCTCTGAAAGAGGTTCTTAACCACTGAGCCATCTCTCCAGCCCAAGGAAAATTTATTTTGGCCCAGAGTTTGGGAGGTATCAGTCCACTGTGATAGGGGTGGGGGATTGGGAGGTGGGGGGATGGTGGGGAGCCATTTCCATCATGGTTGCCAAGAGCAGAGAGAGGTCTATACTAGTAGGCTCCTTCCTGGTTTTCCCTTTCATTGTAGTTGAGTCCCCAGCCTATGGTTGAGTGTTGCCCACATTCAGGTCTCCCCTGCCCCTTAACCCTCTCTGAACTCACCCTCACAGACACACCCAGAGGCGTACTTCAATAATCTAAGTATTTCTCAATCCAATCAAGTTAACGATCATGATGAGCCATGTCATACATGCCTGTAATCAAGTTGATACTTTAAGCTCAGTAAGATATTAACATACTATAGATCTAAGCTACCTCAGTGTGTTCACAATCTTTCCTTATTAAGCCCAAACCAGTCACTTTTCTACTTAAAACACTGTGTGCTGTTACTGTGGCACATGCAAATTGCCACCAACACCATGACTGGGCTTTGGAGCCACCAGTAAAATAAGCATTACTTGAGTGGATATACCAAGGTGCCCTGACCATCCACCCAGTAGTGTGGGCAGCCGTTGTGTGACTTGTGGGCAGAGAGTTTATATAGAAGCATGTACTGGGTACAGAGATGGTGTGTGCCCCAGAAGGGATGGGACAGACAGTTCGACTTCACCATGTTGTCAGAATGGAGTGCAATGTTCTGGTGGGTTCAATAAGAATGGCCCCCGTAGGCCCATAGACTTGGATGCTTGGGGATGCTTTCTGCTGCCTGTGGATCTGGATGCAGAACTCTCAGCTCCTCCTGGACCATGTCTGCTTGTGTGCTGCCATACTCCCGCCATGACGATGAACTAAACTGAAACTATAAACCAGACCAGATTCAATGCTCTCTTTTATAAGAGCCATGGTCATGGTGTCTCTTCACAGCAGCAGAAGACCCACTAAGACAATGTAAAGCTTATTATTTCTGAGAATTTTGCAGCTAGTATTTTGGACCATGGTTGGACTTCAGGAGGCCACGCCACAAGTATTAGTCCCCACTGTGTAGGTCATTTTAACTTTAATTTTTTTTTTCAAATAAGAACAATACTAAGTGTACTCTTGATGCTAAAATAGGCAGTATCCTTAGACTGGGTCAAAATGCCACACGCGTGTGAAGACTTAATATGTTTCATACTTATTAGCAGATTACCATCAGAAATGTCAAGCCAATTATGGCTCTCAGCAAAAACGAAAGTGTAAGAGAGTCTACCCGTGTCTGCTTTGGCAATTTGTGTTTGTAAAGCTTTTCCAGAGGTGTGGGGGGAGTGGGGGTGGGGGGAGAGATCTAATCTTTGGCTTAATTGTTACCGTGTTGATTACCTGTGAACCTCAGCATTTTTAAGTATGTGTGGCCCTGGCACGTGAAAATGAAAGATAACGTTACAAGAATGGATATTTTTTTTACAGCGCTATTAGAGACAATTGACCTACAGTGAACCGTACCTGCTTAACATATACATTGGAATGTTCTGGAACATTCGGACTCGTGAACAGTAAGGGCAGAAGGAAGCTTCCACTTCACCCTCCGAAGGTTCCCAGGAGTGAACTGCCCATAGGCAGGTGAACATGAGAGAAAGGTATAGAGAGAGTCTCTTATATGCATCACCTGCCAATAAAAAAAAAAGATGGCCAATGAGCTGAGGCAAGAAGTAGGGGGTGGAACACTGGCAGGAAGAGAGGATTCTGGGAAGTGGTGAGAGAATAAAAGAAGACATGGTAGATGCTGAGGAAGTGGCTAAGGAAGACTCAAGGGAGGAGGCAGGCCAGGACTGAAGGAGAGGTAACTAACCGTGTGGAAGACATAGAATAGTTTGAATGGGTTAAATAAGTTACAAGCTAGTCAGGCAATGAACCAAAGCTCATGGCCAAGGCATTTATTAATAAATAATAAGTCTCAGAGTCGTCATTCTGGGAGCAGGGGATTTTCTTTTTAACAGAAAGGTGGATGGGTTCATTTAACATGCCCTGGGGAATCACCGGGTAGTGATTCCCCAGGAAGCCAAGGAGTTCTAGATGTTTATCTGCTCCACCTCTTAGGAGAGAAGAAAGAGATAGGCCCCAAGGCCACACCATGGCTTGTACATAAGTCCCTTCCTCCCTCTGACTCTCTCAGCTGCTTTTCCTATAAAGCACAGGCTAACCTACCTAGGGATGGCACTGCCCGCAGTCGGCTGGACCACCCTGTATCAATCATTCATCAAGAATGATTTGGAACATAACATTTTTATTGATCCTCTGGGAATTTCACACCAGGTACCCCGATCACATTTACTTCCCAGTTTTTCCTTGTCTGGTCCATCTTGTGACCTCACCCTACCCCCAGCAGAAAAAAAGTAAAAATAAGAATTAAAAAAAAAAAGTTCACTTTGTGTTATCTATATACCCACTGGATTGAAGCACGGTCCAACTCCCAGTGGTCTGCCCCTTAAACAGAACTGAATCTTTCCCCTCCACACCTCCTCCAGAAGCCATTGATTGTGAAGAGCTACTCTTCAGCATCCCCACCTCACTGTTTAAGAGTTCTCTTCAATGGCTTCCTGTTCAGCTGTTAGTTTGGGGGTGGGGGGCAAGAGGAGGATGGGGTTGTCACAGAAGCCTTCGATGTCCCTTCCTCTCAATTGTGCATCTACTGCTATTAATACCACAGCAAAAGTAGCCTCCTTGCTCTTCAGTCAGTGGGAGCACAGATCATAGGCCTCTGGTGACCCAAACAAGAGCCTTGCAGGCAGCCCAGACCGTGGGGATCACCATGGCCTCAGGTGGCCACTCAGATCAGTATGGCCCACGACAGCCCATAGACATCCACATGGCCCTTGATAGTAACATGAGCTATGGACCTCAACACTGCAGAAGGACCTCAGACCCAGATATGGCCCCAGTGGCAGCATGGATCCCGACATCACCATGGCCTTAGATGCCAGTGCAGGCCATCACACAGTTCAGAATGGCCCCTGGCAGTAGCACAGATCACGGACATCAACATGGATTCAGGTGGCAGTTCAGGCCACAAACATCCACGTGGCCTTCAGTGACAACACAGGTCACAGACATCAACACAGACCGACTCCAGCTGCTGTAGAACCCAGACATGGCCTTCAGCAGCAAGGACCCAGACATTACCATGGCCACAGATGGCAGCCTGCAGGTCCCTCACATCATTATAGCCTATGGTGGAGGCACAGCCTATGGACACCAACGTGGGTTCAGGATGGAGCACAGACAATGGACATCCACATGGCCCTTGGTGGTAACATGGGCCACAGACATCAACACTGTCCCAGCCCGCCATGCCCACCTCATGTTATAAACTTTAAACACAGTAGATTTTAAAACAAAAAGCATAAACCATGAAAAGAACAGGTAACATGAGCTTCATTAAAATCAAACACTTTTAGCTCTGCAAGAGACTGTTCAGAGAATAAAAAGAGAAGCTACATACTGGGAGAAAATAGTTGTAATTCACATGCCTGAAAACAACTTGCATCCAAAATATACAATATGCATTTTAAAGTTTATTTGTTTTATGTGTATGTTTCCCTGTGTGTCTGTCTGTGCACCATAGGGGAACAGTGCACACAGAGGCCAGAAGAGGGCATCAGATTCCCTAAAACTGGAATTATGTATGGTTGTGAGCCCTTATGTGGATGCTGGGAACTAAACCTGGGTCATCTACAAAAGCAGCCAGTGCTCTTAACTACTGAACTTTCTCTCCAGCCTTTAACAATTTACACTTAAAGCACAAAAATAAGAAACATCACAAGTTGAATAATGGATAAAAGGTCTAAATGAACAATGTACAAAGAAGACAGCAGGAAAGTATCCAAAGAAAAGATGCCCAACATTGAATGCCACAAGGAGAGGGAGAGGAAGAGGAAGGGGAAAGGGAAGGGGAGGGGAAGAGGGAGGGGGAGAGGAGGGGGAGGGGAGGAGGAGGAGGAAGGGAGAAGAAGAAGAGGAGGAGGAGGAGAGGAGGAAGAGGAGGAGGAGGAGAGGAGGAAGAGGAGGAGGAGGAGAGGAGGAAGAGGAGGAGGAGGAGCAGCAGCAGCAGCCTCAGCAGCAGCAGCAGCAGCAAAACATTCAGAATCTGCTCAGTTCTATGGCTCAGAAGTTCTGGATGCATTGATGGACAGCTAGTTTACTTAAAGTGTAAAGTCCAGGGCCAGAATCTCAGACACAACAGGAGTCAAGAATCCGAATTTTTTTTGTAGTTGTTTCCTGGTGACTTTGAGGTGCTCAGTGAAGACGGCAATCTTGCCGAAGTGTGCACTCTACTGAGGCTACCTCTTCTGGTTTCCAAAGAGAGCCTATTTTAAAAAGTCCCCTGTTGTGTCTCTCCTGGAAAGGCTAGCTTTCCACGCCTGCTGAAACCAAGTATGTAGTCCAGCTCTTTGGGAGCTAAACTTTGTCCTTCTCCTTCGCTGATCTTGCTTGATTTCCATCATGCTTTGCATCTAGACTTGTACAAATGATGATGTTTGTCTGGTAAAGGATTGGCCCTACTAATGAGTGCCAGGTAGGACCTTGGTGCTAGACAGCCATTTCTTTCATTGTTGCACAGATAGAGCCACAGCCTGGATCTGGGAAGACGGTGATGGCTGAGATGTTTTTCTTGCCCTCGTGGAATGAAATTTAGTGCACAAAGCCAACAATTGAACACTAATCTGTGATGAGCGGCTGGCAGTGAACATGCCTGATGCTATGGGTCCATGTACAAGACATGAACTAATTCTGGAGGCAGACATTTTGGAACAAAACTCAATGACAGGTGGTAGGCAGTGCTCATGCCAAAGACAAGGAAGATGGCGGCAGGTGGTAAGAGAGGCAAGGACACAGAGTGCCACTCACAAGGCCAGAAGGGAGAATGTGAATGAATGGCTACCCTGGGAGGAGGACAGAGAAGAGTAATGGGGAGCCAGACAGCTGGGTGTGAGGTGGGAAGAAACAGGAAGACCAGCGGCATCCAAAAGCCAAGGCACGATAAAAGGAATTTTGGATCCTAGGAGGACCAGGAAATGGAGCTGAGGGAACCAGTTTGAAGCTCTGGACAGGATTCATGGAGGTCAGAAGGCTAAGCTGAGCAAGGCCTGGGGTGCTGGCTCACTGAGTTGCTCACCTGAGGCCTTGACCTAGGACTCCCAGCTCTGCTCTCCTATCCACCACCCCCACCCCCACTTGGCTTTGATACCTTTGCAGCCTCCTGCCTTGACACTCCTTTAGCCACTGCCTCCTTAGCCCCAGCCACACTTCCAGTTCCTTCTCTCTGTGAGGTGCTGGTTGACGAAATCCTGCAACTTCCTGTCAATCGCTGCCACAATGGATTCTTGCTTCTATATGTTGCCTTGGTCTTGGTGCTTCATTACAACAGCAGGGAAGTGCCTAATACACATGTGACCCTGTTAAAGTTCTGCGATCATCCTCTGAAGTAAAAAGTATTCTCAAGTAAAGAAAAGGGTCTGGGCTTGGCCTAAATCTAAAGCCTCTGAAAGCTACCCATGCAGATGATGGCTGGGCATCAGGGTCCGAAGATCTGACTTTCAGCCTGTAACATCTGCAGCTTTTGCCACACTTCCTTTCTGTTTGATGCAGGAAAGGGTCTGTGAACTGACAAAACAGCTTCCCTTTCAGATCACACCAGACAGGAAGTTGTCTGTTGCGCAGTGTTGAGGCCAAGTTCAAGTTCGCAGGTTAGTTCAAGTTCGCTGCACCTTCGAACTTAATCAGGTACAGGAGTGATTGCCATGGATTCAATGTAATGATACAAAATGCCTAGCTGCAGCAAGAAAGAAACCCGATGGCTGTCAGTACAGGAATGAATCAGTTCAGGAAAGCAAAAGCTCTTTATTCCAGCTGGGAATGGTAGCGCTTCAAATGCAAAACAAGATCAAGCGGTGAACAGAGTCAGGGCACACTGGAGAAAGCAAGCACTCTGTGGTGACCTCATACATTGATCTTACCCAAGTTGTAACCTCAAGGGCTGTAGCTTCTGAACCTCTCTCAGGTTTTCTGGGCCACTCACTCACCGCCCATCCTAGGTCAACAACCCTTAAAGCTAGAAGACAGAGGATCTGGAAAGCGACTTGTTTCAGAAAAAAAACATGCTGTCGGAACTAAATAATGTGTGAATAATTGTGTGTATCAGAAGCAAACGGTGGCAGTAGCCCTCCTAATTGTGTAGCTTCTACTGAGGCTGCTGGGGAAATTGATGTTCTACAGAATATCTTGAAGAAACAGAGTAAGGAAACGAACTTCCCAATTTGTTTTATGAAGCTAGTGTTACCCTGATCCTGAAATAGATATAGACAATACAGAAGAGAAATTCACATATCAGTGGCACTCAAAGGCATTACAAATGCTCTTGAAATGCCAATAAGATTCAGTAACACGTCAAAGGAATTAATCATATCCCACAGCCAAAGGAGAGTTTATCTCAGATTGATTTAGTATTGCAAACCCAGAGTGTAATCCACTAAAATAACAGGAAAAAAAAACATGGTTTGATAAATCAGTAAAAGAAAAGCATGTGATAAAATTTAGTAGTGGCCACCGTGGATTTTTTTTAAAAAAAGGGAAAAAGACACACACACACCTCAGAAAAATAGGAACAGAGTGGAAACGACTCAAGCTGATAAAAATAATGGCTCAGTCTCCCTTGTTTGGGAAGGCAGTTTGCCTTCCTCTGAGACAGAGACAGACAGTCAGGCAAGGGTCCCTGGCCACTCAAAAGTCTGCTAGAAACAAGTTCCTGTCTGTATCTTGTGGAAAAGTGAAACCGTTTCCCAGTCAACTGTTTTCAGTTCAGCTATGGAGGAAGCTACTGTGTGGCTTGGACAATGTCTCCAGGTCAACTTACTGTTTTGTAATGTGATACCGGGGAGGGGCCACAGACCTCTAGCAGGAAGCACCACTGCCCGTGCTCATTTGGGATCTCACCCCTGCTCTGGACATTGCTGCAGCGTTTGGAACTGCTGCTTATCATACGCAAGCTGAGTTTTCAAACACCTGCTTTTTGAAGCCCTCTGCTCCGTGATCTTAACTCTTGCAGATGTCATCACATCTGTCTGGGCGGGCTTGTATGCCGTACTACAGTTCGAAAATGAACAGTTGCTACCAAAACTCTTTTTGAGGCTCAAGACATTATAAGCACAATGTAATAATCTGGGTAGGTGGTGGACTTGGAAGAGGTAGTTTGTGGGACTGCTTCCCTCACGAAGGGATTAATATGCTTCCTTTGAGACCAGGTTAGTTATTAGGGCAATGAGTTGTCATAAAGTGAGCCTGCAGGGGCTGGAGAGATGGTTTGGTGGTTAAGAGCACTGGTTGAGTTTCTAGAGGTCCTAGATTTGGTTCCCAGCATCCACGTGATGGCATTTAACAGTCTATAACGCTTGTTATGGAAGATCTGATGACCTCTTCTGGCCTTTGTGGCCACTGCACACATGAGGTGCACATATGTACATGTGGGCAAAATACCATACACAGGAGGAGGAGCAGGAGCAGGAGCAGGAGCAGGAGCAGGAGCAGGAGCAGGAGCAGGAGCAGGAGCAGGAGCAGGAGGAGATGGTGGAAGTGTGCCAGGCACTTATCTCCAGAGATGGTGCAGCCTGAAGCCCGTACCAGAGGCCAAGCAGAGGCTGGCAACTATGTTCTTGAATTTCCATAACAGTAATCTAAGTAAATTTATAAAATTACCCGTTTTCAAGATTTCTTCATAAAACTGGGCTAAGACATAGAGGCAGTATAATTTTTTTTTAAGTTTTTATTTTCTTATTATATGTAAGTACACTGTAGCTGTCTTCAGACACTCCACAAGAGGGCATCAGATATCATTGCAGATGGTTGGTTGTGAGCCACCATGTGGTTGCTGGGATTTGAACGCATGACCTCTGGAAGAGCAGTCAGTGCTCTTAACCACTGAGCCATCTCAACAGCCCGGCAGTATAATTTTTAACCCTGATAACTCTGCCAGCTTGCTGTGAAAAAAAAAAAAAGAGAGAGATTGTAAATACGTGATGAATTAGTAAGACATTAAAACAAACAACTTATCAATAATTGAAAATGCTGGTGATTAATAGCCTTTTTTGCCTCCACATTTCAGCTGAGAAGTCGCTGGGACAACTGGGACAAGGGTTACGATTGTGTGGTTTGGGGGATTTAGGTGCTGTAGTGAAGTAGTTCCCAGGCAATCACAAGACATAGAAGCTATGGGACCCCAGAGAGTTCCAGGTAGAGGGACCCTACCCTTGAGGGAATCCTATGGGGATCTCAGTTTCAGTTCTTGCACTGACATTTTGTTGACCTTTAATATCACCAATCATGATACATCTTAGGAGCTGGAGAGACGGCTTAGTCAGCAAAGGGTTTGCTGGACAAGCATAACAACCAGGGTTCAGGTCTCCAGCACCCACATAAATAGCTATGTGCCCACAGTTATAGGGCTGGAGGCACAAGCAGGTGGATCCTTAGGGTTTGCCAGCCAGTCTAGCAGAATACAGGACTTCCAGATTCAGTGAGAGATCATGTCAAACACATGCACACACACACACACACACACACACACACACACACACACACATTAAAATCCGGTAACAATGGATCCTAAGTGAGTCCTGTTCTTCTCGGGATCTAGAGAAAGATGGCGAAGAATGAGTAGCCCCTGACACAGGGCATGGAACGTTCTGAGAAGCCTCAAGGCATTCATAGTGTAGAGACAGAGACAGGAGACAAGGGGATAGTTCAATTCACTCATTGCTGCTGTTGCTTTGATGAAGAGTTGGTGGTGAGGTTTTGAGACAGGGAAAGGGAGAGCATTGTGGGTAGTCACTATGAAAAAGCAAGGAGGGACTCCCAGAGAATTACTCTGTGTGGAATAACCACTTGGAACCAGATGGTGTGGGGTACTGGGGGACATGCATAAGGACATTCGCAAATTCAAATAACTTCTCCATTGTCCTGAGAAGATTCAGAGCTACCCACCACAGGCAAGCCCGAAATGCTCCTGATACTAGTTTCAGATATGAAAACAGATGTTATAAGGGGACAGACACATCTGCATGACTCCCCCTATAGGGAGACGCTGCACCCTGCATGCATGCTGTTGCAAGAATACATTGCCCCAGGGCACTTAGGAAAGGCAGAGGCTCTACTTGCTGTCTGGAAATGCAGTATCAGTCTGGCCCATTTCCCTTCCATTCTTAAGAGCACAGCCAACTCAGGGCTTTAGGGTGTCGGATCCTGCAGCACATGTCTTGCAGTTCTTACAAGGCTGTTCACAGCCTGTCCTGATTGCTTTCTAGGAACTTGGCTCTAGCTGAGATACTTAGCCAAGCAGTTAGGTAACTGCCTGACACTTTCCTAGTTCATTCAAGGCCAGGCTCAATGTTGGAGGACCCCACCTGGCCCTGCTGGTCCTGCTGGTCCTAGGCATTATAGCCAGCTCAACACAGCTATCCTGACCTTATGGGTCTGGGATTAAACCTGGGTCCTCTTAACCACTGAGCCATCTCTCCAGTCCTCAACCTCTCAAGAGCTCAAACACAGCAGGTGACAGATGGAGTGGCCTGTCCTGGAGCTTGGCTGTGAGGATGAGTTCCTTGAAAGAGGGAAAATAAATACTCATTTTAGTTATAAAAGGCCAAGGCAGTTTGCACAGCGCTCAAGATAATTTCCCAATAGGTCATTGTGTTATATTAGATTATTAATAAATCACCTGCTACTTAAAGAATAAGCCTGGGTCACAGCCACTCTGGGGAAATGGAAAAGAAAGAGAAGCAAGGGAAATGACACCCTGGACCTCAGATATCCTGGGCCCCAGACACCCTGGACCCCAGACACCTGAACCCCGGACACCCTGGACCCCACATCTCCCTCAAACATGCACAAAGTACTCTGTTGCTATCTGTGATAGATCCAACAGGGGGAGTGTGCATGCTTGAGGGCTGTCAACTTCACTACTTCCTGTATCAGGAATGGAGGCCCTTGGGGTGGGTTGGGAGACTCCATGCTCTCAGTGGCCGCCCAGTGAACTCATCTGGAGAGTTCAAAGCATCTTGACTGCAAAGATGCTAAGTGTACTGAAGCTGTACGTCACCGTGGAGGTATAGGAAACCTCTTCTGTTTTGAGAGATTACGCACAGAAATTCTTGGAGGTGAAAGATCATGGTGTAACTAACCTTCAACCAGTTCAGAATTTATCTTAAACTATTGTCTATGTGGGGTATGTCTATATGGAAAAGAAATAACAAAGCAAATAGATTAAAGTCATTTCTTGGCTCATAGTATCAAGGGCATGGTGAGTACTCTTGGCATTCAGCTAAGTCATACAACTTTTTATTAAATTTGAGATTATTTCCAAAAACATTTTAATGTCTCAATCTAATTCTTGAGCAAAACTCTCTGCAGTTCTGTTTTAATGGGTCTGGAGTGTTTCAAGTGCAGGTGATACCTAAGGTTGGGGACACCCCAGAAGCAAGGCTGAAAGATTTGGGCTTCCCTCTTAAGGGTTCAGGCACCTTTTCTTGGAAGGTTGGCATCTCTGCCTCCAGGCCTGAGGCAGTCTCTGTGCTCCTGAGACAACAGCCTTTGGGGAGTAGCATCCCCAGCCGAGACTGTCCTGTACAGAGAGTGCCTGGCATCTGCCACACATCCATCACCCTTTCCTGCATATAGAGGTCGCCATGCTGATTACATAACCACTGAGCACCCTTTCCTGCCAGCTGGGGATGACCAGTGAGCAGGGATGGGCTTCCTGCCTTTCTCTTCCTGGAAGGCAATGATGTGGGAGCAGAAGTGGGTACAGGTGGTGACTTGAGAAAGAATCCCAGGGGGACCCCTGCTCCAATTACCTGCTTTAGCTGAGAACTGAGGTGGCCATTCACTCTCTGTTAACGGAAATGCAGCCTTGCCTGTCCATCACTTCTCGCCTGTCTTTTGGGACCAGTGGTGAGCATTTGTGAGGTAGCAAGGTCAGGGATCAGGGGCTTGATGGCGACAGCCTTCCCTATGGGGACCCTTGTGGATCTCACCTGGAGCTCACTCATACCTTTTAAAGCCCTGTAAGCAGAGGTTGAGGCTTCTTGCATGTGGTCCACATCGTCTTGGTGCTATTTGTGTGATGTTATTTCTCACCTAAGCATGCCCTTAGGCTCCTTCTTTCCTTCCTTCCTTCCTTCCTTCCTTCCTTCCTTCCTTCTTTTCTTCCTTCCTTCCTTCCTTCCTTCCTTCCTTCCTTCTTTTCTTCCTTCCTTCCTTCTTTTCTTCCTTCCTTCCTTCCTTCCTTCTTTTCTTCCTTCCTTCCTTCCTTCTTTTCTTCCTTCCTTCCTTCCTTCCTTCCTTCCTTCCTTCCTTTCTTCCTTCCTTTATTTTCCTGTAAGATGGAATTTCTTTACTCAGTAACTTGAAACTGCCTTCTGGACCCAGGTGGTCTCAGTGTGGTCCTGTTCCCCTAAAGAGCAGGTACCAGGTATTAGTAACCTATTAGCCAGGCAGACTTGGACACAAAGAGGAAGGGTGGTTGGAGGGAGAGCCAGGGGAGCAGGGCAGCAGTGTGACTGTATGGAGGACAGAGAAGTGAGAAGGGGAAGTCACCCCTAGGGGACAGGCTTTGGAAAACGCAGTGGCAGGCAGTGAGGAATGTAGGGATGACCCAGTCCTGAAGTGCTCTGGTTAAGGGATGCTCCTGGAAGCACAGGCAGTCTCCTGGGCAAGGGCACCAAGGGTGGGTGAGAGGATCTGGGAAGAAGGGCTGGGCATCTGGGTCTTAGCTGGTTCTCAGAGCTTCTGGCCTGACCTTTAGATTAGCGTGTAGTCTGTGAGTGGGATTTATTTTTTCAGCTCCAGGAGAAATCTCAGACTTGACCAAGGAGACAGAACCAGTTGGTAGCCCTGTTAGGGGAATATATGCACTCATTTAAGGGCCTTTGCTCCTGCCTATAAAATGACTCTCATTGGGGATAGAATATGGGGGGGGGGTTGTTTACTAACAAAACTTTTAGAAAACATTCTCCTCCAGGGTCCTTTCCCTAGAGGCCCCCTGGGGTCTACAGACAAGTGGGTCCCAGGTTCCTGACACACTGTGGGGATATACAGTGGGTGAGGTGGGCATAGGACAGGATGCTCACTAGGGCCAGGGCTCTGGAAACTGTCCTGGATCTGGCTTACAGGCAAAGACAGCTCCTATGCTGGGTTGGCTCTGGACAGCCCAAGGTGTTCATGCATCTTCTCCAGCGGCTAGGGAACTAGGCTAATTCTGAGGCCAATCTTTGAAGGCTTCACCCTCCTTTTCTTTGGCTTAGTGTCTTAGTCACTGTTCTATTGCTGTGAGGAGACACCACGATCAAGGTGACTTTAAAGGGGAGGCATTTAAACTGGGGCTTACTTACAGTTTCAGATCCTCATGGCAAGACACATAGAGGTAGGCGGGTGCTGGAGCAGTAGCTGGGAGCTTACACAATGATCTAAAGGCAGTAGACACACATGCGGGGGGGAGTGAGGGAGTGAGAGGGAGAGAGGGAGGGAGACTACTGTGAGCATTTAAAACCTCAAAGCTCATCTCCAGTGACACACCTCCTCCAACAAGGCCACACCTGCTAATCCTTCCCAAACAGTTCTGCCAACTGGAACTAGAATATGCAGTAGAGGCCATTCTCACTGGAGTTGCCTCTCAGTGCCCTCCTAACTCTGGATATTGTATCCTGATGTTCTGTTTAGACTTTGTATCTTGTGCTCCTTGCTTGAACTTTGAGCTTGCAACCTGAGCTGATGTTCACACTCCCTGAGTCACTGTATCCATTCTGTTGTGAACTCCAGCTGTCCTGGGAATGAAATCCAAACCATGAGTCCAGTTCCTGGCTTTGGGAGGAGAGGAAGCACGAGAGCCCAAGTCTGCCTCCCTGGGAGAACAAGGGAGCGGGGCAGGTTCTTCCTGCCTGAAAATACTCAAGGTGCTTTCCCCCTTTCTTGCTTTTTTTCCCCCTAAGCAACTTAGTCCAGTAGCCATGGACACAGCACTCACAGTGGACTAAGCTTCCCAGGTCAACTCCAGATGTCTTCAAGGACCAGAGGGCTTAAGTTGGCTCAATTCGAACATCAATTTGGGTCCTGATCCTCAGAAAGCCAGGAACCAACGCCTGTGGACACCAAGAGATGCTTGTATTGCAAATCTCAAGCTCAAGTTGTTTGTCTTTTCACAAAAACCAGGTATTGAACCCAGGGCGTTAGGCCTGTTCAAGCATGGAGCTCTACCCAGCATGCCTTTCAAGGTCAGTTGCTTAAAATCAAGGTGGAACTTTCCTGAAAGTGGGTGGGTACCAGGCTCTTGGGGTTATTACTTAGCATTTACATCCATAAACTTGCACCTCAGTTTCCCTATATTCCAAAGAAAGAGAAACTGATTTTAAAAAGAAAAAAAATAAGGGCTTATTTACAGTTTGGCCAAATTAGAGTAAGAAAGATGACCCCCTCCCCCACTATTCCAGTTTCTCCCCACCTTTCCAGTAGCAGTGTTAGAATCTTCCAGAAAAGATGGCCAAGAAACAGGTGTTCTTGAGTGAGGAGCTAGGGTGTTGCTGAACAGTAGGGTGCTTGCCTTCCATACAGGAGACCCTAAATGTAATGTTAGTATCTCAAAACCAGCAATAATAACTGTGACATAAACCATCAACACACTGTGAAATCTCTTCCTCTGGGGTGAGTTTCTCTCTGGAGCGAAGGCTTTCTCTAACCCCAGAATGGGACTCTCCGGGGTCTGTTGTTTTGGAGTCCCTGTTGCAATGGGTCTGATAGATCCAGGGTGGGTGCAGAATGCCTTGGCAGAATCTTGTCTCCCACCAAGGCTTCAGTATGGGCTCTGTTACAGTGCGATGATGGGGGGCTGGGGAGGACTCCGTGGGAGCCTCATCCCTTTCTGGTTTTTGAACCCTGAGAAGCCACTTGTGCTCCTTGCATCTCTCTATGCACCATATCCCAATTCCTCAGGACAGCAGCTCCAGTCTTTCCATGTAGTCCAGCAAATCTGCAAGTGCCTTCCCAAGCAGCACAAATAACATTTCAGCTTTCTGAGACCCATGGTGTTCTGGCAGGCTCTGGGTAAAATATGTCCCTACAAATTGTGCTTATTTAAATATGAGGCTCTGAGAGAAAAGCACCTGAGGGAGGGGAACGAGCTCTCCTGGTGACCAGTGTCTGCCTGAGGAGGGAGACTAGACATCTTTCTTTCTCACACTGGGATCACTACTCAATAGTTGCCATGACAGTGAATTAAGGGAAACACCTCACCCTGTACCATATCTCCAAGAGTCTAGCCTTCCTTTCTTCTGCTGTGTGCCTTTATCCCCTGGGCAATGTTCTAGCTTCTCCTAGTGCCCCAAACCCAACCACGAGTCTTCCACTCGTCCTTCTGGTTCGAGTTGGAGGGGCTTCCCTCTTCTGTGCATCCCAGGATGCCTGTCTCCTACCCCCCACTAAAGGTTACCTTGTACAGCATCAGGCTGCAAACATGGCTGCCTCTGTGCTTCAAACAAGAGTGGATTATTCAAAGGAAAGGCCCCTAAGAGGAACAGGATATGTGGACAAGAAGCCGTTTTAATAAACCTTCCTTCTCGTTTATTTCCCCAAGGTGTTAAGACCAAGGTATGGTTTGTTTTTCTTTCTCCAGCTATTGTGATGCCCCCTCACCCCCGCTCCAACACAGCACACTCGCAGTGTTTTATTGAGAGAGGATTGCAACTCCGAGGCCCCGGACTTCCTCGCCTAAGTTCCTCTTTACTGGCTGAACTGTTCTGCTCCGGCAAATCTCACTGGGGCGGTCAGGTTGCCCCAGTTTATGGAACTTTCTCTGCTCCCTTCTTCTCCTCTGAAGTACCGGAGTCAGTGGTGGTGAAGGAACATATTTTTCACACACAGAAACCTTAGCTGCTGGTGCCCGGCACAGAAGGAACACGAGGGTGAAATTACAGCCCTCAGGCAGCTTGTATCTTCCCCCAACAGTAAGCGCACACCGTGTTATGAATAATAAAGCCATATCCTTGTAGCTCTCTTTCTCTGCGGAGTATGGAGCAGTTTGCCAACACAATTATATCAATGCTTACAATATTTATATAAGGCAGGCATGAGGCGCCACATCTCTCCGGGACTCCGCCAGCCCTCGTGTGCGGGAGGGATGCAAGGCGTTTCCCTGTCTCAGCAGCTCTTGGCTCAGTAAATCCCAGCCTCATCCCTGCTTTGCGTCTGTCTTTTTTGAAAATACACCATGTGGATGGAGAGAATGGAGAATATTGAGATGTTTTGCTTCGCCAGCTGAGAAAGAGGAAACTAGTGTGTCTCAGAGATACATCTGAGAAGGGTCGAATGTGTTCCAGACACCCGGAGCACCCGAGCCATCTGCTCCTGGCTCTGTCTCCTCTGGCTATCCAAGATCCTTGTGCTGGGCAGGTTCCAGCTGGTCTCAACGCCAGGGGCTCATCCCCAGCAACTCTGGGGAGCTAGACAGCAGGGGTTCTAGGCAGATCCACAACAGAGTCGCACGATTTTTCATTTTTCATGTGTTGGTGCCAGAGCTGAGGACCTACTGAGGTCTGTAGTCCTTTCTAGTCTCTCTGTCTCCCTCCCTCCCATCCTCCCTGTCTCGTTTCCTTTGTGAGTCTCAGAGTCTTTTCTTCAGCTTCTTCGAAAGCCACACTGCTGACTGAGACTCTCTTATTCACATGTTTTCTTTCTCACCATTGTGTGTGTGTGTGTGTGTGTGTGTGTGTGTGTGTGTGTATTTTCAGTCCAAGGGAAAAAAAATCCTTTAGTTAAAGGTAGTTCAGCCTTTCAATAGTGGAACTGCACAGAGCCTCATAAACCTTCTTGGTTTGTCAACCCACAGAAAATCAAGGATGAGTGGGCAAGTAGTCTGCATAAGATTCGGTTTCTATAGTGATGTTTTCTGCACTCGTGTAGTCTGCATAAGGTGTGGCCTCTATAGTGATGTTTAATCATGTTGGTCGAGCCAGGTACAAGCGCTGCTTTATTTCACACTTTCATGTGTGTGACAAGGAGGGACAGCATATTGGGCACATGGGTGTGATGGCGTGCATGTGGAGGATAGAGGACATCCTCGGTCCTCGGGCGTCCTCTTCACCTTCTTCTACCTCCTTTGATGTTCAGTGCTGCATACACCAGGCTAGCTGGCATATGAACTTCTGGGAGCTCTCCTGTCTCCAAATCCCATCTTATCTTAGGAGTACTGGACTTACAAACATGGTCACATCTGGCTTTACTTGGGTTCTGGGGTTCCAGCTTTACTCACTGAGTTGATCTCCCAGGTCTCATTTTCCCGTTTTGAAAAAAAAAAAAACAGTGGTTAAAACATGGATTAAATCCTATGTTTGCTCATTACTTTTAGATCCAGTGTTTGTGTTCATTCTTGTTTGTTTTATTACTATACATTATGTGCATGAGTGCTTTGCATGTATGCATGCACACCATGTGCATGCAGTACCCAAGAAGGCCAGAAGAGGGCGTCAGATCCCCTGGAACTGGATTCACAGATGGCTGTGAGCTGCCATGTGGATGCTGGGAACAGAACACAGGTCTTAACCTGGCAGCCAGCGTTCTTAACCACTGAATCACTTCTCCAGCCCCACTGGGTTTATTCTTGTTCAAAGGGTTTAAGAAATTGGTGGAAGGCATACCAATCTTGTTTAATTCACTCAGTCGTTCATTTTAGGTGGTGCTGGGCATAGAATCCCAGGCCTTAATCATGCTTAGGCAGGCCCTCTGCCATTGAGATCAACCTCCAGCTAGGGACATATGTTGGAATAAAAAAAAAGTCACAAAGGTTCATAAACTGTTCTTATTTTCAGTTAAAAGTAGCACCAGACAGACCTCTTCTAGGGGCTTTAAAAGTACCTTTGCAATTGTTCTGTTTGGCTGATTTTGCTACTGAGATTCCCGACTCCTTTGCCAGTCACAGCTGCTGGAGGAGGAGTTCCGGGAGGCTGGGCTGCTGCTGCATTTTGTGTTACTGTACCTCAGCTCCTACACCCTGCCTAGCACATAGTGAGGACCGGATGAGGTTTTGTTGAATGATGGAGATGCAGGCTGCCCGAATTGCTATGTCTTAGTTACTGTCCTATTGCTGTGAAGAGACACCATGGCCAAGGCAACTTATAAAAAGAAGCTTTTTAGCTGGAGGTTTGCTTGCAGTTTCAGAGGGTTAGTTAGTCCATGATCATCATAGTGCAGGGCATGGCAGCAGGCAGGCATGGCAGCAGGCAGGCAAGCAGGCAGGCAGGCAAGCAGGCAGGCAGGCAGGCATGGTACTGGAGCAGTAACTGAGTGCTTACATCAGATCTGCAGGACGTAGGCAGAGAGAGATCAAGGCTGGACTGGGCATTGGCTTCTGAAACCTCAAAGGCCACACCCCCAGTGACTCGCCTCCTCCAATAAGGTTACATCTCCTAATCCTTCCTAAATAATTCACCAATTAGGAACCAAATATTTAAATATATGAGCCTACAGGGCAGGGAGAGGGGGCGGGGAGGGGTGGGGGTCATTCTTACCCAAGTCACACGTGGAAGGTGCCTAAATCCACTGTACTGGAATCCGGAACGCAGGAAGGATTGGCTGGGGCAAAGGAAGACTGGAGGAAGCAGACATCCTTGTGTTCTTACCCAGATGCCTCAGCCCACTTATGATCGAGCAGTCAGCACGCCCACTCACTGTTTTTAGAAATGTTCGATGTGTATCAGACACAACTAAATTCCAGGAACACCAGAAGCATAGGTTACACTGTATGTTCCCAAGAGTTCGCTACACCGCAGAAGCAGCTTTCTGAACTAATAACGTGTTAAAGACTGAACTGAATCACCTTTTAAAACGCATTTGTTATTGTGTGCATGCTGTGGCATGTGTGGAGGTCAGAGGACAACACCGCAGAGTCTGTTATCTCCTCCCACCTTCACGTGGGTTCCAGGATTTGAACTCAAGTCGCCAGGCTTGCATGCAAGTGCCTTTACCTGCTGAACCATCTCGCTGGCTCCAATGTTTTATTTTTCAAATGTAATTAGGTAGTCATTATGAATTACCATATGCGCTATCTGTACGTCTGTCTGTCTCTGTCTCTGTCTCTGTCTCTGTCTCTGTCTCTCTCTCTCTCTCTCTCTCTCTCTCTTTCTCTCTCTAAGTGCATGTATGCACTGCGTGTGTGTTGCGATCTCTGGGAAGATCCCTCTTTCCTCCACCTTCCTCTTTCAGTTGTTTGTTCTAGGTTACAGCAACTCCTTCCTGGATCTGACCTAGTCTGTGGTGGGCATGGCCACCAGGAATTGCAGACTTTTTTTTATTCACTTTGTCACAACAGAAACTTCTCACAAAGCTTGGTTACTATATCACTTTAGGGAAAAGCCTCCTCTCAAACAGGGTCCCTGTTTGAGAAGCACAAGGCTTAGGGGGAATGCACCAGGGGGGGACTTCAGTTTAAAAGCACTCAGTCTGCAGAACCCAGAAACCATGCTCCATTTCCTGCCCTGCTGCCAGAATGTCTCAGCAGGACACAGTCTGGCCCATTACAGGGCTTAGAATGGTGTCTGCAAATGAAACCTGAGATACAGATAGACTTCCAATTAATGGTGGAAAGTTCTCAGGGTCTCTGACCAATGTTTGTAGAATCTTCTAGAGCCTGAACAAGGGCTTGCTATCTCTGCAAAGTGCCTGCTCCTATACTGAGCACTGAGGATTTTATCGAAGGTTGTGTTTGCATACATGCTCAACTCTCTCTCCCAGTCATGTTCACGCTTGCTTCCTCCTCTCTTCCTCCTTCTCACTCATTAGTCTTCAAACGCTCTAAGACGGGGAGTCACTCCTCATCTCTTCACCACCCTCCTTCCAAGTGGAGCACTCCCACATCGTGGTTTCGTGCCTTTTGGCATCTGGATCTTTCCTTTCTCTCCATTCTCAGGACCGTGAGTTAAGAAACATCTTGAGCAAAAAGCCTTGAAATTAGCATCCTTTTCCAGCTGTCTTTGGGCATGTGGCACACCTGCTATGATTTGCACGTGACAGGTGCCCTCTAAAACTCAAGCCCCAGTGTGGTTGCCTTGTGTGGTACTGGGAGGTGGAGAGAGAGAGAGAGAGAGAGAGAGAGAGAGAGAGAGAGAGAGAGAGAGAGAGACCCTTTCCAGTCAGAGTGAACACTCCCTTTCTGGAGGCTGCATTGATTACCAAAAGAATGGACTGCTGTAACCTAAGTCCTCCTCTCAGATCGGGACAGCTCTACAACCACCGTTTTCTCTTCAACTGTCTACCATGAGTGGAGCCCAAGGCCCTCAGTGGAGGCTTCCTAAATACCAGCAATATGGCGTCACACTGCCCTGCCCCAGCACCAGGGGCCCAAATACACGCCCTTCTTCTCTGAATAACTGTCTCTGATATTCTCTTGTGGTCACTGAATTTAGACTAAGGCAGTTGCTACTATTTATTACCTGAACACAATATTTTTTATTTAATGCAAACTATAATTGTTTGAGGTTTTTTTTAAAGCAACCATATCTCTCTATTAACTCATATAAGCTTTGCCTAAAGAAAAACTCCAGATATTTTGAAAAGAAGACTTTCAATTAAGCCAGGTCTCCCTTGTTAAGCTCTCTGCACAGTCAATTTATTGACTTCAATGTGTTGGCACAAAATCAGCTACCTTGACACAGGCCATGGTTTTCTTCAAATTAGTCCCAACTAGGTTTTGGCTTGTCCTTCCAACCCAAACGGCTTACCCTGCCAAATAGAATGTGAGGTCTAGCTTAAACAATAGCCCAACCTAGGCTTCTTGATATCCTAGTCAATAACAAAGATGGTGGAAGAAGGCATCCCCTTAATGGCTGCTGTTGAATAGCCTTGAAAACATGTTATTGCCATTAACTAAATTAGGATATAATATGACCATGAGTTTGACTATCTGACTATTAACTTGCATTACTTAATTACTTAAAACAGTTTGTAATAGCAGCTATTAAAAGGATTGGGATTAAACCTTGTATTCTTAAAGTTGTATAGGCACAATGTCTAACAAAATTGATTTTAAATTTTGTACCAATATGTAAGGATTTATACCAATGGAAACCTTAAATCTGTATCAACAGATGTTGGGGTTTGGTCTTGCTGTCTATCGTAATGCTAAGTGTGGGCCCTCAAGACCTGGAATCTGCATGTAGACCTGTGACCCTGCCCCCAGGTAATTTCTGATTGGTGAATCAAGATGCCAACAGCCAATAGTTGGACAGAAGAGACATAGATGGGGTTTGGGATTCCTGGGCTTGGGAGGAAGACAAATGGAGGAAGGAGAAGCTGTCATGGGTTAGCTGAGTTCAAGAAAACATGGCCCTAAGGGTTGGTGATTGAAGTTAAGGGCAGCCCAGATGAAATGTAGTGAGTGTAACTCAGGGTTATCAATGGGAAAGTAGATTCTAACAGCATGGAGGGTAGGCAGCTTGAGGGCTTTATATTATTGTAAATATAAAGGCTGTGTGTGTGTGTTTCATCCAGGTACTAAATGGTCTAAGGTGGGGTAGAAACCCCAGGTCAGGATTAAATACTTTCTACAACAGCACTGCGTGGGACTTGACCAGCAACAGTGTTTGCCAGAATAATCCAAAGTTGTCATTTAATGACTACCCTCCTTAATGGTCCCTTCCTTCAGATCTCTGTCTGACAAAGACCACTAATTCATTTAATCATGCTAAATCCCCATGCTTTCCAGACAACCTGGATTAGCTGGCTCATTAAAGAAGGAGCTGGGGGCTGGAGGGATGGGCTCAGCGGCCAAGACGGTTCTGTTCTTCCAGGAGACTGGAATTAGGTTCCTACACCCACACTGGCAGCTCATAACAACCTGAAACTCCAGCACCAGGGGATCTTATACCCTCTTCTAGCCTCTGTGGGTATTCCACTTATGTGCACACCACACACACACACACACACACACAATTCTAGCCTCTGTGGGTATTCCACTCATGTGCACACCACACACACATCTTAAAGGAGCCACACATACACACACACACAAATCTTAAAGGAGCCACAGAGACACACCACACACACACACACACACACACCACACACACACACCACACACACACACACACACACAAATCTTAAAGGAGCTGGGCGACCTATTTGCTCCCTGTTCTAACCTAATTGCCAGACCTGCTTCCTGAGGATCTTAGCATGAAAACTTTATCTCCCCAGTGACTGGCATAAACAGAAGCTTTTGACAAAACAGACAACATAATCACAGCCCGGAGCACCAGCGACTGAGGATAAGTATGGTTGGAACCACTTTTGAACATTTTATCCTTCCAACGCTCTGTGCCCAGGCAGGTCTTGGGAAAATCCTTGTGTTACAGAAACTAGTGAATACTTGTGGGGAGAGGGCAGGTTTTAATATCTATTCCCATTTCCATGATTGCACAAGCTCTTCTTTTTAAGGGCATGTAAATACCTTAATGCTTGCTGGTGATCTCATGCCACCAGTTCCTGAGGATACCGGTGATCAGGACTTTACTGAAACCTATGGTTTGCTAAGCCTCAGGTGACTCTGAATCTGGCCATGTTGGAAAGGCTGGTCAGGACAAATGGAATGACGTCCGTGCACACAAAATCCCTTGTCCGGGTTTGACCAGGTTGTGGCATTGTGTCCACAGATGCCTGCCAATGGCACTGAGGGCGCCCTGAGCACCGAGGGCACTGCGAGCTTTGTAAGTGTGGATTCTCTCAGAAGAAATCAAAATGTTGGGTTATTTCACTCTTCCTTATTGCCAAGCTCTCCCAAACAGGGAGAATGCTCAAGTTCTCCAGGGGGCCACTGGAGACAAACAAGAGAGGCTTGTTTTCTGTTTGATGAAATTCTCCTAAACCTCACAGCCAAGAGGTGTTTGTAGCAACAGCATGAGGTATTGACTCACTAAACTGGAGCAAGGCTTCTGCTGGATGTGGTTCAACGCCCCTTATTGAAAAGAAAGCCGTATAGTGAGTGGCCATGACCCAGAACCTCTTTGTTCTTCTATGGCTACTTAGACACCATGGAGATGACCAGAGTATGGGAGGAAAGCCGCTAAGGTTCAATCTCTAGCCTGAACCCCGCTGGTCCAAACAGCCAGTGTCTACACTGCAGCCCCACCCGAAAGATGCTCAAGATCCTGGGCTCCGATGAGATGCATTTGTGGTGATTAAAATACACATTTGGGGATCCGTTAGACAGGGGTTAGAGCCTCAACCACATTACGTAAAAGTCACAAGCAAAACACTCACTGTTTCCTATTTTAAGAGAATTTTTATTGGTTTTCTTTTTTGTTTTGTTTTGTTTTGTTTGTATTTTGCTTTTTGTTTTTGCAATCCTGGGATGAAATCCAGGACCTTGGGAATACTAGGCAAGTGCTCTACCACTGAGCTAGCTACACCCCCAACTCTGATGTCTCTTATTTTAACACTGCAATAATGGCGTTTCATAAGTCTATTTGGAAAAATAAACCAAGTGATGCCTGAGTTGTTACAGAGTCTGGCATACACTAAAAGACCATACTCCCTGCTTTTATCTTTAGGATATACTCCAGAACTCTAGGGGGTGCCTGGAACTGCAGGTGGTACCAATGCCTATATTTACTGTAACATTTAATTTTTTGTATAATGTTTAATTTATAAATCATGCATATTAAGGGATTAGCAACTATAATTAATATTAAGACAGGCAATTATGATATACTCCCAGCAGCACATCTCTTGCACTTGGGCGTGTTATTAGGTAAAACTTAAGTGACTTGAAGCGAGCAGTGTGGTGCTTGGAGTCGCTATTGTAACAATGATGGTGACCAGGGATTGGCAGGTGGGTAGCATACACACCATTGACCCGCTGCACAGAGGAACAACTCACATCCCAAGCAAGAGAGAGCAGAAGGTTGTGAAAGTTTGTCATGCTACTTAGCCTTTTCCAACCCATGACTTGTTTGTTTCTAGAACTTTTCTTTTATTATATTCATGCCACAGGCAATTTGTATAAAAGAAAGAAAATCTCTGGACAGGAGGAGGAATGACTACAGTAATATTATTTTTTAAAGGAATTAATGAATATGGCTAAAGTATATTATGTGCATGTATGAAAATGTCACAAGAAATCTATTTTGTAAAATTAATATTTATGAGTTAAAGAATTAATTCTCACTAGTGTGTGTATGTTTGAAATATATTTATATATAAACATATTTATATACAAAAATACACAAACATATATCTTTATATATTACATATAATATATAAACTTATTTGTATATTTATTTTATTTTTTGAGGCAGAGACTTACTTTTTATCCTTGGCTGAACTCAAAGTCACAGAGATTCACTTGCCTCTGTCTCCCACATGCTAGGATTGAAGGTGTTAGTCATTGGACCTGGTCTTCAAGTATATTTTTAGTAAGAAGCTGTTCCCTAACGCCTGAGTATATTTAATGAGTTACTACCATGTACTTTACCCAGCATCCTCCACTCTCCCCTGGGCTTTCTTTGTAGCATCCCAGTCATTAGCAAGCTGTACAGAGACCCTCATTTCTGGATCATAGGGAAAACTCTCAGACTGTCAATGAAATCTACAGACAAGTCCACAAGATCATCTATGTTTATTCTGGCTCTGGAGATCCTCTACCATCAAAGGGATCACTAAGAGAAATATCAAGAAGGATGTAGTTCCATTGTTCTCTCTGAGAGCCTTGGCTGCTTTGGGGAGAGATGCTGAACTGCCCAGGCAAACCTTGAGCTGCGGGAACCACAGGGCTGAAATTGTGCAGGCCAAGGCCAGGGCTTTCTTCAGCTACTTAATGGTAACCTGTTTATAGACACATAGCAGAAGAAAGGGCTGAGGCTGATGCTCCATGGCAGAGGTTCATCCAGTATGTGAAAGAGCTCCTCCCAGTCCAATTCCCTGTCCCCTTCCCCATTCCCGGAAACAAGCAAACAATAAAAAGAGACCCAAATACTCCACAGTCCAAATGGTCTCTCTTCCCCGCCCCCCCCTCCGATGGGGAATAGAAGTGAGGAGAAACAGCAGAAGGCAGCCACAGAGTCCTAAGGGCTCTGATGGCTGCTGAGGAGTTATGACGTCCACGTCTAGGGGCTTGCAGAAAGTCCTGGGGGTGGGGTAGGACTGTCAGTGGCTGAGTGAATCCGGAAGAGGAACTGAGGAAAGAGAAATGCTTGAGAAAGGGGTCAGGGTGAAGTTCAACCCTGCAACACAGACAGATCCAGAAGGAGATAGAGACACACAGAGGGAGGGAAGGAAGGAGGGAGAGAAGGGTGGGATCAAGGGGAGGGAAGGAGGGACAGAAGGAGGGAGGAGGAGAGTGGGAGGGAAGGAGGGAGGGACAGGGATGGGGGAGACAGACAGACAGACTGCCTTCTTCAGAAACAGATCTGGTCTCTTTAAGACCACAGACCACAGTGGCCACTGGAAGGAAAGGGGAACCTAGATACCTGGTTTCTCTCTTCACAGAAGCCTCTTTCTCTCCATGGCACAGCAATAGGTTTGTCTCGTGTTAAAAAACACTTGATCCCACAGAGGACGGGTGACGTCTCTACCACTGACCCTCAGAAACCAGGCCTTCTTTATCTGGACCTGGTCAGTGGGGCATCAGAGACAGTCTGAGAGAGACCAAGCAACAGGGCACACTGGTCATTTGTGGGACACGGAAAACAGCACCTACAATTTACTCCCTATGCCTGGACTGCCCTGCTGAAAACAGTCTCCAGATCCTCTGTGTCCCTGACACCCTTGTCTGTTAACTCCTCCTTACCCTTCCTGACACTGAATTTCCCATAAGCCCTGCCTGACTTGTAGGGAGCTTTGCCCCTCCTGCAAAGAATTCTGGGATTGGAAAGAGTGGCCAGGCAGCCTGAGAAAAAGTAAAGCAGAAGGGTTTTTAGACACCAGTGATGCTCACCCCTTTTATGGTAAGCTCCAGGGAACTTCTCCTCCCCTCTTTAAGGCTAGATGGAAGGTCACTGGGTCGCCCCTTCCTACTGTGGAGATGGCTATGCCACGCAAGGGGAAGCAGCCTGTGGCCCCCTCTCCACTCAGAAGCTGCATGAACTGTGGGCAGACAGGCGCACTCCGTCTGTCTGCATGAACTGTGGGCAGACAGGCGCACTCTGTCTACTCAGTTTGCTTTCTACACCCAGATCCATTTGGAGTCATTGATTTAAAAGCTGGGTTAGGATTCTGCTGGGGAAGCACAACCCTCCACATGAAAATGAGGAATTCCTTCCCAGCTGCTCTCTGCATGGAAATTACCTGCCTGGAGGAAGAAGGTTTAGAAGGCAAGCCTGACAAAGGTGGGTTGTCCCTGAGTACCTGTGTCCTGAACTTCAAGGAATTGGAAACCAGAGCTTTGGGGAAGTGAAGAAAGCCCTCTGCCCTCTATAGCCCGGCTCAGAGCTCCTGGAAGGGCTTACAGACCACTGAGATGTCCATACTATTATCCCCGGTCCTCTCAAGGGGGTGACCCATCCAGGGCACACCTTGAGTTTCTGCCATTTGGGAATAATATGGCCTGGCTCCTGAGACCAGCTTAACTGCCCTGGTCCTTCAGGTATGGAGGTAGATGACTCCACTCAGATACAGCCCTCAGATGCAGTAGCTCTCCATACTACATCTCTGCTCAGAGTTCAGGGAGCAGTGTGTGAGAGCACATGTACACACACAGTCACACACACACACACACACACACACACACACACACACACACACACACATCGACTTGCATACAGAAGAAGACGTGCACGGGGCCTGGGCCTCTGCAAATTGACCTTCACAGGTGAGAGCCGGAAGACAGGACAGTGCTTTAGAAGGTAGGTGGCTGGCTGACTGTGAGCTCTCCCCAACGCTTCTCAAGCAGACACATTATAAAGCAGATGTGACTCAAGACGTGAGCATTTGTGTAGTGTTCATGCAACACATTCACAAAGCACTGGGTTCTCGAGTCAGCCTGAGGGCTTTGCAAAGTTGAGCCACCCTTTATCTTCCTCTCCCAGGAAGGTTGAAAACTAGTACATTCAGGGGGAAAAAATACTATTGCTTTCTTATCAGTTGCTAGGTACAGCCCCATACCCCCTTTTCCCTCAGTGGTAGCCAGACGCATCGGGCACCGAGCTGGACTGGAAGGAGGGAAGCTTAGCCGGCTGCACAAGAGAATGTAGTGCAAGATCTCAGTCTCCTGCAGTGAACACACCCAAGAACAGCTTCAGAGAACTGGGTTGTTTATCGGGAGGGAGAACATGGTATTTATGCCCCTGGGGAGGTGGCCAGAGTCTCTCGAGCAAGGTTATGTGGCTGTATACCACTGGCCAGGGGGATGGGTGTTAGAAGATACTTCATCTACATACTCAAGGGCCTTAAAGTCTGAGGAGGGGATGGGAGGGGGATGGTGAAGGTGGTGGAACCTTATAAGGTCAAACAAGACATGAACCCCGATAACTGTCAGAGTAATAAATTATTACTTGGGTTGATGGTGGGGGAGCCGGCTTTATGGTGTCAGATTAGGAGAGAGGAGGTAGCCAACTCCTGCCATCCTCATGTTTGAGGTATCCAGGATTGAAGCTCCCTCGATTCCTTAATAACCCTGGGCCACTATGGTCCCACAGCTCGGTTCATGACTCAGGTCCTTCTAAAAGGCAGATAGACACAGGAAAGCAAAGTGTGCTGTAAAGGGCACAGGAAGCCTTTTAAAAAAACCAAGGACCCGAGGAAACGGAAACGTGTGTTCTGATGCTTAGGTTTGATGAAGAGTGGACCATTATATGGAGGAACTCAGCCAGGCCTGTCTACATTCTCTGTGTTCCTGCGTCTTCAGGATGGAGGTATCCCCTTCCTCTCCAGATATTGAGCATCTCTCCCATGAAAGTCTTATGACCTACTTTAGACAAAAGCCAGAGGATTCCTAGATAGTTTGTCTGATCCAGGGAAAAGAAGAAATGCCACACACTGTGTCCTGGGTCCTCTCACTGGCCTGCATGGTGCAAACGACCTACCTCAAAACAGGTCGATACTGAACACTCTAAGAGCCCTTTACAGGCATAACAACCCTGACAAATAGATGTGTCCATTTGCCCAACATGTGTGTGACCAAGAAGGCGACCTGGAAAAGCTCAAGCAAGAAGATAGTATTTGAACAGGGCCTTGAAGAAAAAACAAACCGGATTTTCCCAGTCAGAAAAGGCAGGTAATAAAAACATTCAAAGATGAAACAAAGAACACAGGGGTGGTTTGTCAGGCAGGGTTTGTCAGGGTGGCCATTCTCCATCCCTCAGTGACCCTGCTTGAGTGTGCAGTCATCTCTGATGGAACATCACAGGAGGGGCCTGGGAACACACTCAGTCCGAGTGTCTTTTAAAGACAAGAAGGCCAAGGCTGAAGACGGTCAGGTGACATTTCTAGGCATAAATGACTGGCTGGTAAAGTTTGCACAGAGCCTTGTTAGGAAAGCTGAGCTCGCTGGGCAGCCTTCTTGCTTAACTCCCACAGGGTTGCGTTTGAAAACTTAAGGCCACTATAGAAACAACTGACAGAGGACTGTGCCCCACAGGCTCTGACGTCACCATAACAAATGCCTTCGGATAATAAACAGACAAAGCAGAAAGGTTTACTTGAGCTGCAGTTCTGAACTTTCAGTCCATGATTGGGTTGGTCATGTCACGAAGGGCACACGACCAGGCAGCAGTGGCAACAATGGAGCAAAATTGGACTTCCTGTCCAGGAAGCAAAAGAAAGAGACACACCCTCAATGATCTAAGGCCCTCCCCCAGGTGCCCCTTCCTAAAGATTCCTACCCCTCCCACAGTGACATCCTGGGACCAAGCCCTCAACACATGGGCTTTTTTTGCAGGGGGTGGCGTGGGGGCTTCCCAGCTATAGTCAGGACTTTAAGCGCTTTGGGGAGCATCTCTTTTGAGAAATTTTACACTGACCCATTAGGTGGCAAGGAGAAGACACTGCTGGCGGCTACGGAAATCTGTCTCTTGAAGTTTTATGCTCAGCACCTGTTATTAAAGAAATAAATCTAAGTCAGAAAAAAAAAGTAGAAAAACATCTGCGCCTACAACTAATTAAAAATACTTGTGATCAACGAACACCCTCCTCTCCGGCATGCAGGTAACAGCTCATTAAGGTTAGCAGGCAGCCTGGGTACCGTTCCCTCTGGGAAGGACGTTGAGCATGGGTTATCTGTACCAGTGACAGTGCTGTGATATTTGTGCTCATTTGGAAGGTTTTGGGGCTTTTTTGTTTGTTTGTTTTTGCTGTTTGTTTGTTTTCTGGCTTTAGCCCTAATTTTGAGAGTAGAAGCAGAGTCCACATCTCAACCTATTGATTGGGATTCCAGAACTCTCTATTGGCAGCTAATGGCTTCACTCTGAATATGCTTTCCCTCTTGCCAATGGGACCGGAGCTTGGAAATAGGAAGTAGCATCAGGGTGCTCTCAAGTGGCTTCCCTGGGTTCATATTCTTACCATATCCTCTAGTGGATGGCTCCTTTCAATGAGGGTCTTCAGGGGTGCCGGCTCCTCTGGCAGGTGCAGGATCCATCTGTTGATCATATTGCGTGGCTTCTTGGTGAGGCAGGAGAAGCAAGTTTGCCAAGGAAATCCTACATCTTTGATAATTTCTTAGAGGGTGTCAAGACCCAAAAAAGCCAGCTAAAGTATAAAGAAAAGGCCAGTTCACCACTTCAGGAGAAATCCAGAATTTCCCACGGGGCTCACCTGTGAGGTGATCTGATGAAGATGTTGAGCAGGTGATGTCCCAGGGAGCCCCCCCAACAGATGCCCTTTCTCAGAATCACCCTGAGATCCCTAACAAGAGATCACAGCCACCTCTGGAGCACCTCTACAGAGCACCTAGCAGTCCTGACACCACAGCTCTCCACCCTGCTTGTCACTGACGATGCCCAGTGAGGAGCTCCCACACTGCAGGTCTTTGCAGACCTTGAGTGCAGGCTCCTGAGAAGGTTCACTCCCATACAGTGTTGTCCCCAGACAGACAGCTGCCTGGACTTTAGACAAGAGATGATAGGCACTTCCTTCCTCTTTACTTACATCATGTACTTTGTCAAGGAAATGCACACCAGGCATGACATGATGTTTTCAGTTTCTGTGCTGTGATTCGCTGACTCCTTTCACCACATTCTCAAGTCTTCATTTCTGTCCCTTTTCCCTCCCAGTGGCCCAAGATCTAGTTTAGATTTGCTCTTCTCTGTTATATGCAAGTTGACTCAGCAACATTCTGGGTCCCTGCCAGGGGTCCGTCTGGACCAGACTGTACGGCCTTTGAGCCGCATCCTGAGGATGATCCTACTGCAAGATGCTCCAACCCTCAGCAGGCAACTTTGTGCACCTGTTTCTGCCCTGAAATGTTTCTCCGGCTCCCCAACTCCCACATCCAGCATGTTATCTTTTTGTTCCTAATAAGTAGTTGTTGCTTTTAAAATTGTAAGGAAAGAATATTTTTTTAAAAAAAGAAACAAAACACATGCACACACAATATCTTCATTTTTTACGGGCCATGTGGACATTTCCATCCTGTTCTGGTTCCCTCCCTCCTCGGCTTCCCAGTCCATAATCCTGACTGCCTAAGGGCTCTCCAGTGAATTTTAAGGTCTCTTCATCTTCAGGGACAAATATTAGCTAAAGGGTTAGCATATTACAACCCAATTACTTTTCAATCAAGAACAACCGCGACCAGATCGGGGTTATTAGTAATTTGCATAATTTGGGCGAGGGAATGAGAGGCTGCAAGGGGAGACTGCAGAGTTCTGGTGTGATTTAAACCAACAAATAAAAGAATAAAACAGATAACAGGACACATATGGAGATGTACCAAAGCAAGGGAAACGTGCGGCTTCCTGTAGTTTGAGAATTCTGCTCTGCCCAGGCGTGGAACCTGGACTAAATGACTCCCTACAATCCCTCTGTCCTCTTATAACGTAATACAGTATGAGGACCATGGAGGCGCTTATTGAATGAGTTCTCCCACAGCAGGGAGGGGTGGTTGTCAGGACTGTCTTGGAAGGACCCAGTCTAGGTCAAGTGGGAAAGGCTGGTGAACTCTGACACACCATTCACGTCCTCCCAGGGAGCTGCAGATTGCATGGCAGACTCTTCCGATGTGTTCTAAACAAGATCCACACTGGTGTGCACTGTGGGCTAACACTTGCCTGGAATGTTCAGCAGAGTCCTCAAACTGCTTTCTCTCAAAATGAGGACATTGTTTGATCACTGTAAGATCTCCTGAATCTGAGTTTACTCACTACACAGAAAGAGCCAGGCTATGTAGATACACAGCCTCTTAGGGGACCTTCTTAGAATCATTATGAACTGAGACTGCGAGGTCTCCTGCTGAGGGATCAGGGTCTGCACAGGAGTGTGGGAATTTACCAGATTTTATTTCAAAGAAGATGTAGTGGGTTTCCCAATGTTGCCCAGGTGCTGGACATACACAGATTTTCACCCCCATGCTCCTGTGGGGCAGGATTGAACCTGCTGTGGTTAGAACGCATTATCCTAAATTTATGTGTTAGAAGCTTAATCTCAAAATTCCTATGTTGACGGTATTTGGAGGTTAAAACTTTAATTAGAACTAGACAAAGCCACAGGGGTGGGGGCCCCTTGATGGGATCAACGGCTCTAGGAAGAGGAAGAGAGATTGGAGCGGGCATGTTTGCTGCATCTCACCAAGTCATATCTTCCCTTCATAGGATGGTACAGTAAGATGTTGTCACTCACAAGAAGCGGCCTCTCAGTCTTGGGCCTCCCAACACAATTAATGTTCTCCAGAACACTAATGTAAGAAATGAGTCTTCATTTGTTTTAAAATTTCCAGTCTGTGGTAGTTTGTTACAGCAACTGAAGGTGGGCTTGGATATATTCCTTCATAGAGCTCAAGGGCACTGGAAATGTCGCTCAAGATGACTGAGGAAGTCGAGAGGAACTCTTAGAGCAAAGCACACCGTTTTAGATCCAAAATTTCTAATCCTCATTAGTTCACCAGTCTTTATTCGTGGCAACAAAGATTTCCTGTTTCAACCAAGAGCAGTGGTGCATGACTCTAGTCCCAGCACGTGCGGAGAAGCACGTGACTTAAGCACTGACTTAAGCTTTGCTGACTTAAGCAAGGGGATGAATGGTAAGTACATGGCCAGCCTGGGCTACCCGGTGTCCCAACATGTCACTCTTACCCCTAAGCATTGCGGCCAAGGGTCTTCTGTTTTATTCTCTTTAGTTTACATTTTACTGTAAAATGTCCTGGATGCTTTAACCTCCTTCCCTACCCCCACAAAAGTGTAGTTCTAGAAAATGAAGGTTCTGGGTAATGTGGGGTGTTCGCCAGAAAAGACTGCTCAGACATGGTTTTAAGCCAATAAAAAGTCTCTATTGAAAGGGTTAAAAAATTTTAAACCTTCCACAGATGGAGTCAAGAGTGCAGATCAGCTTGTTCTGTGTTCTGGGTCCTAGGAAACTAGCTATCCACAAGACAAAATTGATGATAGATTGAATAGAGTTCAGAGCTGGGAGTTCAAGATAGCGTGACCAAGTGCTATGGGTACCAGGAACTAAAAAGTGACCATAAGATAAATTGAATAGGGTTTGAGCTGAGAGTTCAAGTTAGCGTTCTTGTGCACCCTGGATACCAGGAGAGTTTGAGTTGGGAGTTCTCAGTGTGCCCATGCATCCTGGATACCAGGAACAAAACGAACCACAAGACAAATTGAATAGTGTTTGATATTTCCCCCTCGTTTCCCTGGGTTGCGGTTCTTACTATAAAAACTCTATCTTTTCCCTAAGTGGGGGTCGTACTTCACTGCTTGCCTCTGCGTAGGACGGGCTGGAAGTGCGACCTCAACACGTTGATTGAAATATACCTTTTGCTGTTACATCAAGTTCGGTGTCTTTGCAGTTATTGGGGTGGCCGTGAATTCCCAAGAGCAGGGAGGGAGTTCCTCCCTACCTGTCGGGCCTTACACTATTAGTTGGCTGGCAACTACCAGGGGTGTTCTGGATCCCAGTGTAGCCTTGAGCCTTTCTCAGGGTGAGCTTTGAATCACAGAAACCATGTTCTGGACTGACATGCTTCAGTTAACAAGGACAGTTAGCCAGAAGTGGAAATACAGAAGCCCAAAGCAAGGTTAGATGCTTTCCCAGAACTGTGGACTTTGATGGATCAGGCCTTTGTTTTAGTTTTGGCAGGTGGGGCTGTCTATGTACTGAGTTTAATGGCCTAAGTGGTAGTTCCACCAAGGAGTCAGTTGTCCTAAGGTCTGGGCCCTGTTACAGGGTTTAAACAATACTCTCGGAAGTGTTTGCCAGAACAGCCCCGGGGGATCAGATACATGGTAGCTACCTGTGCCAACCTGGCACCTGGTTATGACATCACTCCCTCTTCAGACTCCAGTCACTTCCCACCTTCAGGTCTCCCTTAGGTCTTCTGTCTCCACGAAAGTGTTGCTGTCAGGACTTAAAGAATTATCTAGAAGGCTACTAACGATGTTTGACCTCTTAGCCTCTTGATTCAGAATCCTGCTCTATTTTTTTTCCACAGGAGTGTAAGGTTAATTTCCTTCCTTCCTGGTATAAGTTTAGTTTATCTTACCATTATTGGGAAATGGTGGTGGTGTTAATTAAATCAAGTGCTTCCTTTACACTGGTTAGGAATAGCTTCCTGTAGGGAGGGTCACCCAGAGATTGCCTGGAGACTGATGAGCTCACTCTGGAGAAGTGGAGGATCAATGATAACAGGAAGACAGAAAACAGAAGGCTCACTTTGAACATGTAAACAACCTCAAGGTTAGAGAAATTCATTCACCTGTGAATCTTTAACAGCGAATTGAGAGTTTTCTGTGGGGTAAAGTTCAGGAGCCAAGGAACTCAGCAAATCAGGCGTCCTTTCTTATTTTTAAATTCTATATTGGCAAAACGTGGTGAAGAAAATAGCAAACAGATTTGGGGTCTTATTTTCTTCCATGATTAAAAGGAGGAGAGGTCCTAGAGAGATGGCTCAGTCGCTAGGAGCACTGGCTGCTGCTGCAGGGAACCCAGGTTCAGTTCCCACCTATAACTCCAGTTCCAACACCCTCTTCTGGCCACCCTGAGCACTGCATACTCATGGTGCAAATACATGAATGCAGGCAAACCACTCCTACACATTAAATAAAAACAAGCAAATGTTTTTTTTTTTTTAAAGTACAGGGGAGATGACCTAAAAGAGGCGAATGAAGCAGGAGAAAATATCAAAGCTAACTGTGCCTGAGAGGATTCCACTCGTCAGACAGCACTTTAAAATAATGCATGACACTTTGTAAAGAGATTTTCTATTCTAGTTGGCATGTGAAGTGTTTCCCCCAAAAGCCCATATGCTAACGGAAGACCTGGTCCCCTGCACATCCCTCTGTGGGAAGCATTAGAATCTTAGGAAGTGGGGTCTAGTTGGAGTAATTCTTTCTTTGCTTTACCCTGCCATGGGTTTGGACAAGAGTCCTCTACTGCAGCCTTCTCTGTGACAGTCTGCACTAGCACAGGCCCAGATCAACAGAGACAAGACCCCATTCACTGACCTTTGACAGCCTTTTCCAAATCCACGTTTCCACCATGACAGTTGCTTCTCACAGGCATTTTTTTTTTTAAACTGTAATGAAAACCGGTCTGTTTTCCCGCAATTTCTGCTACAAGGTTCTGTGACAAGGTGCCATCCCCGTCTTATGGTGGAGAGTCCGCGCCCATCTGGCTATCAGGACTCCCTTCACCTAGTGCTATTACCCAATCTGGCACTACACTCCCACCAAACAGTAGCTCATAGGATCTAAGATGGCAACCCAGAGACTCAGCAGGATACGGCAACAATGTGACCTGCCGCTAACTGGAGAGGATAGCCACTTGGCAAAGCTGTTTCTGTCCCAGGCAGCTGACAACACTGAAAACCCAAATGGACACAGTCCTGATGGATTCCACCATGAGGGCCAGAATGAACGAGGGTCATGCTGAGAGACAGATCCGCTAACAGAAGAGGAAAGGGCTGTCAAGACAAGTAAGGGTCCCTATGGGAGACGTGTAAGTGTCTGACGGACCTAATTGGAAAGCTCAGTCTCCATATTCATTCACTTATCTGTTAATTTTTCTTTCCAACAAAAGTATAATTGAGTGCAAGCCGTGTTCCAGTCCCTAAAGCTAGTGGTCGCGGCCCATCCCAGGGCATAGTAGGAGAATAGATTTGGGCTAAGTCGCTTCTGGGGGTAACCCAGCTCTCCCAGATTACCATCTCCATCCCTTTTTTGTTTTCTTTATGTTCTTCAGCATATGGAGTGAGGAGCAGAGGTCCAGACACTGAGGTCATCCTTCCCACCTACTCACCTGCAGAGATGGCCCAAAGCCTGAACATTCTGGCTCGTGGCCCTGAATGACAGCAATAACAAGAACTAGAGCATCATGGGAGAACTAGAGCATCATGGGAGAGGTCCAAGTCAGAGTCTGTGGATAGTAAATCAGTTTCTGGCTTTCTGGAGGGACATACTGTGCTCATGTAACCTCTACCTGAGGCAAATGTACTCAGGGCAGCCAATTGATACCCACTTGAGCAACAGCAGATCTCAGGGTATGGGATCTACGCACTCACCTAAGGGGAAGGGCCCAAGATCTGCTTAAGAAGAGTGGATCGGGGATCAGTGGAGCAGAAGGTGGGGAGAAAGTTCTGGAATGTGTTCTTGGAAATAATGAAAAACTCTTTCACAACGAATGTACCAGGACACCACCATGCAGTCCAGTGTTAATGAACTAACACTAAGAGGGACTCTCTGACCTAAGGGGCCCCTCTGAGTGAAGCCAGTCTGCTGGGAAAGGGCCACTGGGTCCTGGTCCGTGGACCATGGTCTTCATTTTTGCCTGCGCTGCTTTAATGGGCAGCAGAACTCTGGATGCTGCTGAACACAGGCAGGCCTTCCTGCTGCCTCCTCTGCAGCCAGTGGGCCACCTTCTCCTCCCGGGCAAATGCTGAAGAGACATTCTACAGCGATTCTACAATTAGCCGCATTGTGTGATAGTGTGAGGGAAATATTCTGTACTCAGAGAACACCTTTGAGCAGAGAATGTGGAACTCATTGCACAACAATCTTAGGGAGGAAGAATGGTTGCGGAGACATGGGATCCTAAGCTGACAGATAGACTGATCTCAATAGGGTGGGGGCACCACCAAGAACCCTGGATGAATTGGGGGCTGAGTAGAACCATGAGCTGCCCTGGAAAGGTTTTCATCAGACCTGCCCCTTTCATTCACAGACCTGTGGCTCCCTGGGTAGCATTCTCCCCTCCCTGCACAAACACGCCCCTCCCTTTGCTCACCCAGACAACCCCAGGCTTAGACACACTAGTAAACTGGCTTAATCCCACACACCCATCTCTACAGTGGTCAGGGTCTGCATGCTTCTCTAGAGCGCTCAGGATGGTTGCTTCCATGTTCTGTACACCTTGGCTGAATGCAGAAGAGCTTTGAAATGGTGTGGGAAGGATTCATCACGATTCCATCTCTAAGTGACACTGAGAGCAGCCAATCAGATGCTGTACTTCACAGCACTGGCTAGACTCTCAGTCCTGAGATGATAGAGAGAAGGTTATGGGGTGAAGGGGTTCTCAAAGATTCCTTGGGCAGAAGTAGGGTGTGATCAAACTAACCCACACGTGAGGAGCTCAAAGCCAATTGCTTCCTTTTCAGTAGAGTACCAGGAAACATAAACACTTGCTGGTAGCTGAGGCAGTGGGTGTGGAATCCATGTCACGTCTTAGCAATGGCACACATAGCAGAAAGGAATACCAGACAGAACGGACTCCGGGTGTTGAGTTGCCCATGACTGGTGTGATGGTTTGTATATGCTCTGCCCAGGGAGTGGCACTATTAGAAGGTGTAGCCTTGTTGGAGTAGGCGTGTCACTATGGGTGTGGGCTATAAGACCCTCATCCTAGCTGCCTGGAAGCCAGTATTCTGCTATCAGCCTTCAGATGACGATGTAAATTCTCAGTTCCTCCTGCATCATACCTGCCTGGATGCTGCCATGTTCCCGACTTGATAATGGACTGAACTTCTGAACCTGTAAGACAGCCCCAATTAAATGTTGTCCTTCACTAGACTTGCCTGGTCACAGTGTCTGTTCACAGCAGTAAAACCCTAACCAAGACAAGGGGTATTTAGTTAATTGGTTGAGGACATGGTCTCTGTTTCCCCACATCTACATGAAGAATATGTACTCCAGACCACAATCAATATCTCACACTGTTCCACAGAGACATAATCCATGTCCACGCCCCTTGAAGCAGGGGAGATATTTGCAATTTCCTCCATCACTGGAACATGGAGAAGTGAAGAGCTGTGGTTTCTGAGGTGAGGGTATAGAAAGCAAATCTAACTCCATCTTAGTACCTTGGCTTGCTCCCTCTAAGGGAAGCTGGGCTCTGGGCCCTACACTCAGCAGCCCTGCTGGAAAAAAACAAAGGCCTCCATCATCCTAGAGGCACTGGCTCCCTGGGCATGTGGATAGGCTGCTTTGGGACCAGAGTGTGCAGCTCCTCAAAGCACGAGGTGGTAATTGACTATATTAGCCACATTTCTAGCCCTGGGATAAAGTACCATGACTGAGACAACTTACAGAAGAGAGAGATTATTTTGACTTTCAGATATAGTGGGGCAAAAGTGTGTGGTGGTGGTGCAGAGGCCTGTCAACAAGCAGCAGGAAGAGGAAGCTGAGAGCTCCCATCTTGCACTGTGAGCATGAAGCAGAGAGAGCCAACTGCAAACAGGGTGACGCCTTAAGCTCTTTGATGGCATACTTCCTCCAGCAAGCCTGCACACCTCACCACCCCCACCCCCTCAAAACAGCACCTCCGACTGGGGACTGCATGATGTTCAAATGTCTGAGACTATGAGGGATACCTCACACTGGCCCTCGCCAACAGCAAGAGAGGCCTTGGAGTGAGAACTACCAGCCTGCATTCTTCATCACCACAGGCAGAAATTATCAGAGCTTTAGCCACTATTGGGGTGATGGGATCATACCACAAACATACCATAGACAGATTCTCCAAAGGGGAGGGCTCGAGATTTACACTGGAGAATCAATCGGGCCACCACACAGAGAACGGCTTCTAGAGCAGAAAGAACAGTTAGCTATGGGAAAGGCCATTATGGCACTAATTACTGTCCATGTCACAGAAGCAGGTGTCCCATGAGATGCCTGCTGTGAAGTGCCCAAATATGCCTTATGCAGAGCTGAGCTCAGCCACAGTTACTGTCTATGGTATAGATTCTATACCCTAAGGTGAGCCAATTATAAAAGCATGTCGTCTGTGTTTATATCCTGCCTGCTTTGGAGGCCACAGCTTTCAGAATGACGTTTAGTCAGAGGGAGCAAAAATGATGAATGGAAACAGTTTAAGGTGGAAAGCTTTCTTTATTACAGTGAAAATGCCCACAAGGTTCAAGGATAGTTTGGTAGCTCTTTGATAAGACGAACCTGTGTGGGGGCTGAAGACATGGCTCAGCGACTCAGAGAACTAACTTCTCTTATACCAGTCTTGGGTTCTATTCCCAGCACTCTTACTAGGTGGCTCTCAACCACTGTAATTACCAGGTAATCCCCTGTAAGTACCAGGGGATCCAACACTTGCTTCTGGCCTTCTCTCTCTCTCTCTCTCTCTCTCTCTCTCTCTCTCTCTCTCTCTCTCTCTCTTACTCACACACACATACATACTCATACATACACACATACATACTCTCTCACACAAACATACACATGTACTCACACAAACACTCTGACATCATACACACACACACACACACACACATACACTCACTATTTGCACAAGCAGCTTATTCCCAAGGTCCTCTCATGGTCTAAAAACGGTAACTTAGGTACCAACCTTGTGTTAATCAGTCTTTTGTTGCTGTGGAAATGCCTGAGAGAAACAGTTTGGAGGAGGAAAGATGCATTCGGCCTACGGTACAGAGGCTGTAGTGCTTGGCTGGCTCCACTGCTTTAGGCCTGAGGAGGAAGAGCATCACAGCAGGGAGGGTAAGGACAAGGCAGAGACACTCCTAAAGGGAGCCAGCAGGCAGGAATCAGAAGGAGGAGGGCGTGCACAAGACTCTCCTCTCAGTGCTCACCCTTAGAAAGCACTTGCTCCACGCAGGCCCCATTTTTTTTTTTAAAGTTTCTACCACTTCCCAATCATTTATCCAACTATGACTTTATCAGTGGATTGATCCACTGAGTGGGATCAGAGTTCTCATGAACCAATTACCTCTCGACAATGGGCTCACCAGCAGCAAACCAAGCCATCCTCACTAGAGCCTTCTGTGTAGCCATTGCATCTGGATCCTGGCCACTTTGAAAACAGAAGGGACAAGGGAGAGAGAAATTTTACCTCTATGTGAGGAGCCCAGATGTGCACACAACAGGAAGAAGAAAAACAGGAGGGAAGGAGAAGAGGAAGGGAACGAGGAGGAGGCTTGGAGGAGAGATGAAGGGAAGGAGGAAAAGAGAAGGGATGGAGAAGGATGCACAAAAAATGGCAAAGAAGAGGAGATATGGATAAAGAAGGTATAAAGAAGGAGGGATGAAGGAAGGGGAGGAAGAGGAAGTGACGGAGGAGAAGGAGAAGAAAAGCTAGCTACCTCCCATCCGTATTTTTATGAAGGACACTGACTTGTAGAACCCCTTCTTTACAGATTTGATTTGAGTACACAGAGAACTGTAATGATAAAAACTTCACTTGATCTCCTCACCAGGCCGGAGAAGCCAAGCACCTCATGGCCCTGCCTTTTGCTGTTTCTCAGGTGGCCCCTGGTTGTGTCCCTAACGCCTGTGAGATGGCTGTCCTGAAGCGACACAGCTTTCTGTTGTGGGCTAACCCCCAAAGCCACTCCAGCTCATAGATGGGTAGGTAAGGCTCACTTCTTGTAAAAAGCCCTTACGTTTATTTTTAGAATGATTTAATGCCCAGTTTCCCCTCCCCACCACCCCCGTCCATATTCATCAGCCAGATTGTGTTTTGAAAGCTATCGCAAGATAGTCTGTCTAAAAGAAAACGAGTTTCGTACATAAATGGTTTCATCCTATGGGAGTCATTCTAAGTGAGATTGTTTTTGTAAAAAGAGTAGCCCAGGCAAAAGCAATTGAGGACCAGATACCTACAATGTCTGTGACCCCACTGTTTGGGGATTAACAGGATTTAACATGCCTGTGTTAAAGGCATGGTCCGCAGCCTGCTTCACTATTTAGAGGTAGAGGAACCTTTGGAGGTGACCTAGTGGAGGAAGTCACTGGGTACCCTGGAAGGGTAGATCCTGAGAGACTCTAGTCTCTTCTTTCTCTTTCTTTTCCACAGAGGAGGTGGATGGCTTCTCCACCACACACACACACACACACACACACACACACACACACACACACACCATACTGCACCACAACAGGTAAAGCAACAAAGCCCATCCAACCTGAACCTAGAACTTCCCAGCAGTGAGCAAAGATAAATATTTGCTCTTTATGGCTTGCTTTGTTAGGAACAGAGAACTGACTAAGGCAAAGAGAGGAAACAAATCCATAGCTGTCTGTAGCGGGTTGGAGACCAGTGTGTGCTTCCAGGTCTTCAAACAGCTCAGTGGATGTTGCAGCGGCCATATCTGTCTTCTCAGAAGGGTCACAGTGGCATCTCATAGGAGAGTTTAAAGGGGTTAGTATTGTTTTCAAAAGTTTTAGGGTGGGGCAAACGTGATGGATTGAAGCATAAAGATATGCTGAGACCCTGGCAACCTGAGTCCGACCCTTGGAGCCTACATAGTGGAAGGAGAGATCTGAGATCTGCAAGTTATCCTCTGCTCACATATCACACACACATACCCCACACATACACACACGCATTACATACACATGCATACACAAATCACATACACATATATCACATACACACAACACATACACAACACATACACACATAACACACACACACACACACACACATATACACACATACCCCACACATACACACACACACGTATACACACACATCACATATATACATACATATACATCACCCACAACACATATATATCACATACACACACCCCACACATACACACACACATCACATATACATCACACACACACATCACACACATATACACACAGAGGCATGCCACACACATACACACACAACATATACACAAACGTACATATACATACATGTACACACATCACACATATATCACATACACATACATCACACACACAACACACACATATACACACATACATACATACACATATCACACATATACACACACCCACACACATCATATATACATACATGCACACACATCACACATCACATACACATACATCACACACATCACATACACATACATCACACACACATACAACCCACGTACAACACATACATATCACATACACACACACACAGAGTCACACCACACACATACACATACATGCACACATCACACACATATACACACATACATGAACCCAGCCATCACACACAGAGGCACACATGCACAAAGAAATATAAACAAAAAATTTGTGTTTAGTAATCTGACAAAGCTGAATACACTGAATGGTCAATCCAAGACGTTGCTTTTCAAAAGCGTCGTTTTTGCCTCAATCTTCTGTCACGGATCACAGTTAAGCAAATCTAATTTTTTCAGTAATTCTTCATTGGTCTTCTTTTCAAGCTTGTTGCCTTGTGGCGGAATAATCAAATCTAATTCCCATCTGCTCCTCTATGTACTGTATCATTCTGTGTGCACGGTTCACTATCTTGCCCATTTAACAAGCATAGAGACCATACCCTTGGCTACACTTTGAGGATTTAAACTGTGCTAAAAGCTGAGGAAATCCTGGGATTGCTGAGGGAAGGCTTCTGCTTCCCTCTTCCCTCTAGGATTTGAGGGTCCCATTCACTGCTGACTCTCACCCACCACTCAGAGCAGCAGGTACTGCCCACTCTGAGAGGGTCTGACCTGCCCTAATTTGTGACTACTCCATGTATGTTGCAATTAAGATTGCTCCCGGGTTGCCTATTTGTTCTGTCTACCCACAGGTGCTTTCAGATCATGTTGTCAACAAAGCATTACATCACAGTGGAGGGTGTGCCTAGCAGGCTGGCACCCACCGGGTTCATCTGAGGCGCTGTGGGCTGAGAAACACAACATCATCGAGGTTAATAGGTGAAATTCTGTTCCAATTTTGGAAGTTATTCTCATGGGGAGAGAAGACAAAGAACCCCCGCCCACCCCAGCACGTGCCCTTGGCTGCCCTCCACCAGTGCTTTCCTGAACCTGAGACGTGTTTGCACACGGCAACGCCCACCTTCCAAACAGAATCTTGCAACTCAGCCAGATTTTCTGCTGAGCCAGCCAGCCACTGGGAACAAACACCAGGGACTATGACAACCGCTTGTGTGTGTGTGTGTGTGTGTGTGTGTGTGTGTGTGTGTGTGTGTGTGTGTGTGAGAGAGAGAGAGAGAGAGAGAGAGAGAGAGAGAGAGAGAGACATGTGTGTGTGTGTGAGAGAGAGAGAGACAGAGACAGAGAGAGAGAGACAGAGAATGTTTAAGTGTGGCATGTGTGTACATGCACCTTTGTGTGTGCATTTGTGCACAAATGTTTGTGGCGTGTATATGACTGCGTGTGTGTGTGTGTGTGACTGTATGTGGGGCGGGCATTGGGAACTGTGTGTTTGAGTGCTTACATCTGTGTGGCATGTTTGTGTATCTTTGCGTCTTTCTATACGATCTTTCCACAGGTGTGCTATGTATGATCATTTGCGGATGACAGGAGTGTGTGTATGCTGTGTCTGGGTCACTTTCCCTGTGGCCTTCTCCAGAGCCCCCTGCCTGGAAGACTTGAGTTTCCTAAGTCCACCTCCCACTCAGAACAAAGCAGCAGACCAAAGAACCAAACGAGCTGCCTCTGACTTCAGAGCCCAAAGGGAGGAGAGAGGTCTAGATTGAAACCCAGCCCCTGGATCTTCATTTCTCCCATGTGGAGAAGATAACCTTTATGAAATACCATGCTCCAGCCTTCAGTGAGACTCCTCTATGTTATTCTCTTCATTACTGGACGAAAGTGCTTCTGCATGTCTAATTAATGCCAGTGAGTCTGCAGTTCTAGAGAGGTGGGTCCTAATTAGTTCAGTGGGGTGTCTGCTACACTGAAGCCTTAAAGGGGGGTATGGGGTGGCTTTGGTTCTTCCTGAGCCACAAGACTGAGCCTGTGCTGGGGCAGCATGGGGTGGCACTGTGCTGTTTAGTCACCAGAGAACCACAGAAAGAAAGGTTTCAAAACCAGGGCCAATCCCTAAATGCTGGCTTCCTTATCTGCACAGTGAGGGTGAGGACTCGGGGTCTGGAGCAGCGCCAGTCACAGATTAGATGACTCTATGAAGTTCATTAGTATTGGTCAGTGTTAGGAAGTCCCCCACTGACTGGGTTAATGGACACTCTGAACTATGGGTCTTGTGATGTGGCTAAGAAAGATGACAGAGAACCCTAAAGGGGAAATCTACCTACTTCACTAAATTTGGGGTTACATTTGGTTTGAATGGGAGGTGAGTCAGAGACAAGACTGTGTGGTAGATTTTTCCCCCCCTTGTCTCTTGCATAATCCTTCATTCTCATCCATGTCAGTAAAAGATTTATCATCCGTGACTTTCAATTTGAAGGTGTCTGAAGGTACCTGGTTTTCAACAGCAGGGTACAGGAATTTTTCTTTCTTTCTTTTTAATGGAAAACTGCAGAAGTTGCAAGTTAAGAGGGATTTAAACTGGCAGCCTAGATGTTCCCAACTCCCATGGCACCCACAAGGCCCTTTCCAAGGCCCTTCCACTGCAAGAATGGCATGGGCTCTGCCAACTTGGGAGGAGGCTCAGGGTGAACCCTAGACCCAGCACTGACCGCAGCATGGCTGAGGGCACATGAGCACAGCTGCCTGCCTCTGGCTGTGTTTGCATTCCATTTGATGAGAAGCCTGGCAGGCTCTCCTCACATCAGCTCCCTGGCCTGCCCATCAGCCTGTGTGTGCTTCAAGTCTGATGTGTACAGAAGAAATGACATGGGACTCAGGAATCCTACCTGTACAAGTGGCACCCGCCCAGGACATGAGGGAGGATGGCCTAATCTTTGCCCAGACTCTCCCTAGGGACTTCCTTCTCTCCTGAGAGGAACAGGGAGGGAACAGAAAGAACTTGGCATCACTAGGCACCAAGCCATGTTCACAGACAGCACCCGATGGGTTAAGCAGCCTTAAGTCTTGGTTGGGTGGCCAGTCAAAGATGACAAACTTAGCCACAGAGGACTAAGGGGGTATTCAGCAGGAGTGAAGGACCGACAGACATTGGTGCCAGAGACTAGAGAAGGCAATGGGAGGATTGGACTCCTGGCCTGGGGAAAGACTCCAGACTGGTTCTGACTCCGGTGCCATTGTTCAGAGGTGTGGATTAGAGGAGGGGCTCTCGCCCAGGAGAAATCCTGACTCACTCTGGGTACTTAGCTGGCCACGTGGCCTCATAATCTTGCACTTAGCGAGATGGTACCAGTTCCCTAAGCCATTTCCTGATATGCAAAACAAATATTTGAACTTGAAATGCTGAGTGAAGCCGCAGGATGTTTGGTAGATTTTTTACGTTCTCTCAACTGCATCTAGAAGCCTTTGGGGAGTTTGCTCTGTGGCCGGCAACACAACAACCTTGTTCTGCAAGTAGAATGATCTGGAAGCCAATGACTTCATCCATTAAGAATGTCCTCCCTAGCTGGCTCCTTTGCTTTGTCTGTGTAATCGGCACCTAGATAACATTTTCAAAAGCACCCCTCCCATATAGCCAGAGGGTGTATGAGGGAGGAAGTTTTCTTCTCCAGCCCTGGGTGGTCCTGTTGCCAGACTTGTCTTCTATAGCCCATGGATAGAAGAAACCAGCAAACAGAAAGCTGTTGGCAGAAATAGGAGTCGGCTCCATCTCTGCTGCAGGTGATATGTCATCAAGGTAACTTACTCAGCTTTCCAGAGGCATCAGTTTCTCGGCCTGAAAAATTATTCTCAAGGTCAGGTCTTACTAAGCTGTGAAGCTTAACTGTGTCCTGAATAAGCGGAGGACATTTGGAGCAGTGTGGGACAACTCCACGTCCCATCTGGGATTGCGTCTCCGTGGGTGTGTGAGGATTAGTGGAGGATCGTGTCCTTTATGTAAGCCAGGGCTCAGGATCTGGAGTAAAGGGGACCAGTTCTCGGTATCACCTCGATAGTTCATGCATTTTTTGTGTAGATTTTAAAATCACATTCCAGGGTTGATTGGCAAGACAACGGCAGACACGCGAAGCCATTCCTGAGCTAAAAAGAATCTAACAGAACGTAAGAAGAGGGGACATCTAAGGTGAACCATGAAAAAGAGCAATGTCTGAGAATATAAAACCCACAGTGGTTTTCTTACAATGGGACATTCATTTATGCAGTATTCATATCTCCAAAACACCCCTTTCCCTTCTTCCCTCAGAGACTATTTTTTTTTTCACCGTGGACATTATCCGTCCAGTCTCAAATGTAAATGACCCCCCCCCCAATCCTGGCAGTAGAACTTCTGGGTTCAACTTCTGGAATTACATAAGCCTAAAGAGACAACCGAGTCAGCAGAAAGGCCCTGACTCAACACTTCGAACTGGCCACCATGGGCCAGATTCTCCAGTCTTGACTTTGGCCAAATTCCCATTGAAATTCAATGCCTGGTAAGTATCAGCAGCTTCATATATATGGTTCCAGAAGGATTTTAAAGAAACAGAGAGCAAAAGATGGGATCTCGATCACCTTGTCGGCTCTCACTACGTTTACCAACGCACCAGCCAGGCACTCCTGCCAGGGCAATCCACCCTCCATCTCCTGGGTCTTTCCCCATCACACACAGAGCATCAAGTTCACTTTTCACCAAGGGCTACATGATAAACGGAGAGGTGGAGGGCTGTGTGCACCCATTTGATCCTATCGCCGCTATTTGGGATTTTTATCATTTAGCGTTTTGTGTGCTGAGTTATTTTCAACAAACACTTTACTGCTGTGAGACTATAAGGGGGAAACCAGGAAACATCTCAAATGCTGAATCACAAGGAGACCTTAGAAGAAATACAGTCTCAGTCATTTCCTCGAAGCCAAAACAAATAAGACCTAACATGGTGGGCACCGATGCCGGGGAGACAAGGAAGAGATCAAGGTAAGCGGGGTGCAGGCTGACCCTTAGTGCCACCTTCCAAGAGAAGGGACAAACTAAAAGTCTAAAGCTCAATGTGGCAGCTATCACAGAACCACACAGTATGTCAGAACCACAGGACAGGGTTTACATAGTGGAGTCAAATCAGCTCTCAAAGAATGAATTCAGGACTCAGTTACTAAGACAGTGATGGCCATGAGATGAAGGCGGGAGAGGGAGTCTCAGGAAGACAGCCTGGGGTACAGGAAACGTGCTGAGAACTGGAGGGGAAAGCCCAGATGATGGAAGCCTAGGAAAGTAAGGCACTGTGGCTCAGCCATTAATGCTAACGCTGCTCTTACAGAGGACCCAGGTTCAATTCCCAGCACTTGCATGGTGGCTCACAGCTGCCTGTAAAGCCAGTTCTAAGAGATCCAATGCCTTTTTCTGGCTTCCAAAGGCACCGGGTGCTCACATTGTACAGAGGCATACATGTAGGCAAACACCCGTCAATTTGTTTTTAATATAAAACATGGAGACTGGTGAGATGGCTCCTTGGTTAACAGCACGAGCAACTCTTGCAGAGGACCAAGGTTCAGTTCCCAGTGCCCATGTATGGGATGGTTCACAACCATCTGTAACTCCAATTCCAAGGGATCCAGTGCTCTCTTCTGACATTGAGAGCATCACGCACATATGTGACACACATACCTACATGTGGGCAAAACAACACACATAAAATAAATCTATAAGACTAATTTAAGGGGCTAGGGAGATGTCTCAGTGGTTAAGAACACTGACTGATCTTCCAGAGGTCCTGAGTTCAATTCCCAGCAACCACGTGGTGGCTCACAACCATCTGTGATGGGACCCAATGCCCTCTTTTGGTATGTCTGAAGACAGCTACAGGGTACTCACATAGAAATAAATAATTCTTTTAAAAAAGGAACAATTTTAAAATGAAAAAACTTTTTAAAGAGCTAATATGACTAGAAAAGGCCAGTTGCCCTAAATTTTTGACCATTAAAGGGATTTAGGAGATGATAAGGCGCCTCTGCATGTTCCTGGGTATGTGTGTGCTATAGCCAGTGAGTTAGGAGGGAGCACAGCGTGCCTTGCGAAGTCCTCTACATAGTAGTGAAGCAGGCCCAGCTCTCTGGGGCCCCAGTGACACCAGGAGGAAGGCAAGGAATTCTAAGACTTCAGGGAGGTACTTTGCATCCAGTCCTGAGGTGAAGGCTTGCACTGAGCTAGCCATTTGGCACATTATCACAAAATCTACCTTACAGAGTACTTCAAATTCATACTGGAGAACTTCATCGGAACATGGAATTCTGGGGCAATGGTTAATCATTGCCAACTGAAAGTCATTGTTGTGTTTTGCAGTTTTTGTCTTATCTTAAAATTTCACGGGGCTGGAGAGATGGCTCAGAAGTTAAGAGCACTGGCTGCTCTTCCAGAGGTCCTGAATTCAATTCCCAGCAACCACATGGTGGCTCACAACCATCTATAATGAGATCTGGTGCCCTCTTCTGGGCTACAGGCATAGATGCAGGCAGAATGCCATATACATAATAAAAATAAATCTTAAAAATTATTTTTTACATAAATTCTATATTCCCACGAAACATGCAGGTCTTCCTTTTAGAATGTACCCAGTTTCGGCTGTGGTTTTGGTGGTGACTTCTGGCTCACGCCATGCATTTGATCCCGACAAGAGATGGCTCTGATGGTTTCTGTGTAGGGCTAGCTTGTTGGCTTGAACTCGGTCACTTTAGAGACAGCTCAGTGCTATCGATCTTGCTCTGCCCTGTGTGTCTTACTGTCCTCAAAGAAAACATCATAGAAACCTTACTTTCTCCTTCTGTTCTACACAGGGTGACAGTTGCTACGTGTATATGTTAGAACACTGTTTGGTGAGATGATCTTCATTGAAACTTCTACAGAGGCATTAGGGTTTAGCTATTAGAAGTCCAGTCACCTTCTCCATAGCAAAACATCTATACCAAGAGTTATGCTTTGAATATTAAGTGTCCCCTCACACACACACAGGGATTTGTGTTTAAATGATCAGTCCCCAGCTGGTAGTTCTAGGAAGTTTAGGAACTGGGATTTACCTGGAGGAAGAAAGTCACTGGGAAAAGCTTCTCAGAAATATTTTGTCTTTGACCCTTTCTTGTTGCTCTGTCACTGCTTTCGGTGTACAAAGTAAAGACTACCCTGCTGCCACCATGATGTACCCAGAGCTGTGCAACCATCAGCTGAACCCTCTGAAGTACACGCCAAAATAATGGGTCATTCTCGCTTTAAGAAGGTATTTATGTGTGCATTTTCCATGTATGAGTACTCTGTCTGCATGTAAGCCTGAGTGCCAGAAGAGGGCACCAGACCCATTATAGACAGCTGTGAACCACCATGTGGGTGCTGGGAATTGAACGCAGGACCTCTGGAAGAGCAGCCAGTGCTCTTAACCACTGAGCCATCTCTCCAGCCCCAGATCTCGCCATCTCTCCAGCCCCAGATCTCTCTTTTTAAAGCTATCTCTGTAAGATATTCTGTCATAGCTACATGAAAGCAACTAATACAAGAGAATACTGAGAAGAGAGAGTTTGGGACAGGAGAAAAGGAATCTTGGTCCTTTGAGCAATACAGGTTGGATACCAGAAGTAGCCATTATCTTCATGGAAAATAGCCACGTTCCCTAGAACCCCGTCTCCCTTGTGCCCCGCTGCTGCTGACACAAACCTCTTGCTCTTAAGGCTCAAGACCTCTTAGGTCTACCTGACATTGCTTCTTGCCTCACGGCTGACACGTTCTCTACAGCCCACTTTTCCTCCTCTTGTTCACAGCTCGTTCATCTTCATCCCTTTTTCTTACTAGTTGGGTTTTCCTGTTTTATGCCAGGGACTGACCCAAGGCCTTGTTCGTGCCAAGCAAACACTACCACTGAACAGTCTCCAATCCTGCGATCCAGTCTTGATGGAGAAGTTACGAGAGAGCTCATTCTCCCATGCTCTCCATTGCTTCACAGACTCCTCAACAGACGTATTTTTTTTTAAGGTGGAGGTCGAAGTTGTGCAAGCTGATCTCAAATGGTTGACTTACATATCTCTGTCTCCTAACCACTTGGGTTTACACGTTGTAGTAGTGTGCCACGCTCAAGCTGCTGCCTACTGAATAGAGTATGGGTGTTAGAGTCTCCCAAATCTTACCTTTCTTTTTCACTTGGGCTAAGTGAGGCCTTCCTCCCCTGGTTGTTAATAACTGGCTTGGCAAGCTTGTTCTCGGCAAGGCCTGCTTTTCCCAGAGAATAATGAAGCTCTGCACCACCGCAGTCCTCTCATCAAGGAGGGAGACGTGCCAGGCCCTGGGCTCCTGCTGCAGTCTCAGCCTGGTCCTCTCAGTTACGTTTTCCCCTCACTGGGCATATGCCTGGCCTTGGTGTAGGGCTCAATCTAAATGCTTCACTTGCCATCCTATGCGTTTTCTTTCCTGGTCCCATTAACTTACAGCAGTTAAAATAGATTAGTCACCCGTTAGACATTTCCTGATTTCGCTATGCTGCTATCAGAGACTTAGGGTTACGGAAGCACTAAAACTCGAGCCAAGAAGGAAAATGGCGGGGCAGCTTGCCAGATCTCATAGCTTGTCATCCACTTCCTGTGAACTGCTTTCGACTTATCCTGTATCTATCTGCCAATGCCTGTGGCACGTCGGAGTCACCTATAGTAGATACCCATAGTAGATGACTACTGTGATATGGAGGAAGAGGAGTTGTTTCTCTCTGCCTCTGGGGGGAAATTTAGGTCTATCACTTGTCAGGGGTATATCCTGTCCCAAGAAGGAAAGCCAATCGGCCTAGAAATGCACTCAGAGTCATCATCGTCACCGTCGATGGCATCACCATCATTATCATCTTTGTCTTCATCATCAATTAAGATTTACTTATTTTATGTGTATATTTCACCTGTATGTACTCATGTGTACCAAGTGTATGCCTGGTACCTACAGAGGTCATAAGAGGGCATCAGAATCTTTGTAACTGGAGTTATAGCCAGTTGGGAGCCATCATATGAGTGCTGGAAACCAAACTCAGGTCCTCTCCAAGAGTAGCTGGTGTTCCTAATCACTGAGTCAGCTCCACAGACCACGCAGGAGTCCCTTACCACGGCAAAGTATAAAGAACGAACCATCACTGGCAGAGAATTGACAGCTCTGGAACTGCATGAACCTCATGGAAAGTCTGAAAAGGTCACTTTGCAGGCAGGACATTCTGGAGATAGCTGGAACCATAGTTGGACCTGTTATCTGAAGCTGGGGTGGTTTCTCTGGATCCCATGGCCACCTGCTTCCAGAGTCTAACAATTGAAAACGATTAACTAATGGCACACGGGGAGGAGGCCATGGTATTTATACTCTTAATGCGTACTCTCAGCCTTTCTAAAAAGCAGCTTCAACATTTCTCCCGAACAATGAGAATTCGTGAATGGCCGTTTCTTTCCAGAAATAAATTGTAACTCCAGAAGGAGCATGCCCAGGAAAGCTTTGTCCCTGGGTTGTCTGCCTTTCCCAGAAGGACCGTCAATGCACCACATAGGAAGATCCATTGAGAATTGTCGATGATGTTAACACTCTTCATGAAAAGGGACCTGGGGTTGCATTGTACAAAGGTCTGAATAACTCACTGTTCTCCACATGAGAATGAGATTTCTCGTTGTCATGGTTACCGTTAACAGTAATTCAATTCAACATGACATATATACATACATCAATGACGACGTCAGACTTGACCTCATTGTGTCTGAAAAGAAGCTCTGATGCTTGCCTTTGGAGGTCCTATTAGGGCCCCAGGAAGCCCTGTGTAGCCCTGGGCTTCTTCTGTACGCTTGTTCCATTGAGTTACTGGATCTCCACATGGCAGGCATTACACTGGACTTATAAATGCTACAGTAAATATTTCAGGTCTTCCTGTAGAGTTTGGACTCTAAAAGGGAAAACAAGACCAATCGGCCTATTACAGAGCATAAGGGCCTGGCGAGCAGGAAGGTTCTGTGAAACCAACTCTAAGGGCATGCACTATGCAAATGAGCAGGCCTGGTATCTAAGGGACAAGGAAGTGAAATTCCAAGTGCCTCCATTTCTTATACATGTAGTAAACAACTACATCAGTGACTTAATACAACTGTAGGATAGCATCGGATTAAAGGCCTCTGCTGTCTAAAATGAAGGGGTTAGCAAGTCTGTGTTCCTTTTTGGAAGATTCAGAGAAAAATCCTCCCACTTCCTTGTTCTTCACAACCTCTCAAGGCTGTTCATGTGCTTTGGGGTCCTGGCTCCTTCCTCCATCCTCATGCACAGCTGTGTTGTGTGTGTTTCTCTATGTAGATCAATCTGGCCTTAAACTCATAGAGATCCACCTGCCTCTCCTTCCCAAGCACTGGTCTATTCACAGGTTCTAGGACTTAGGATGTGGGCATCTTTGAGCTCCATTATCTTGTCTATGCGACGGAGGAAAGACTTGTCACCTGCCTCTCCTGTCTCTTTAAGTTATTGGTATTGTTTTATTTATCTATTTGTTTGGTTTCATTTTTCCAAGCCCTTCCCACTTGGTGATGCTATTTGATATCTGTGGTGGGTACAGACATGTGCTGGGCCACGCTGAGGGGTGGGGTCACCCCTGAATCTGCTTGACAATGGAGTTTGGAGGAGTTGGCTCAATTTTATAGTCATGTCTTAAGGGCAATAGTTTTAAGAATCCAGTTCCCTTGAAACCAGGTTCAGAAGGTGAGGTTCACCCTGGCTGGTACAGCCGCAAAGACGGAGTATGGGGACTATGTTGTCTATGACTAGACACGGGGTCAAGTGGGGTCAAATAAAGAGGACAGTTCACTGGGCTTCATGTCAGATTTTTTCAAAAGAAGATAGAGGTTGGTCTGCTGGTGGTAGGTAGGCGCTTCCGATTCAGAATGATGGCTGGAGAAATGGCTTTGTGCTTAAGAGCACATACCACTCTTAGAGAGAACCTGTGTTCAATTCCCAGTACTCACACTGAGCAGCTCACAACCACCTATAACTCCAGTTCTAGGAAGACCCACCTTTGGCCTCAATTGGCACCTGCATCCAGTGCACATACTGACACAAATACAAAGAAGTAAGGATCATAAAGTAAATCTTGTTGTTGTTGTTGGTTGTTGTTGTTATAAGACAGACTGAAAAGCATTGAAGGAGGCAAGGATGAGAGCCTTCTTACTAGACACCCCTGCCCACCACCTCCCCAGTCTAACACGGCTTCGGGTTTTTTCTATAGTGGACTCCTTGGCCATCACCCATGTTGAAGCTATTGTTGCTACTCCCAGGCAGATCCAGATAAACGTTTGCTGAATTAGTCAAATAGGTCGAATGAGGGCTGTTCACATCGCTCTTGTTTAGAAACCTGCCATTGCTCGCTGTCTCCACTTTAGAAAATCCATTTGAGTTAAATGTACCCCATTTCCATCGGCCCGAATCTCACATGTCTAAATCTTTTTCAAGGCTACGTTGCTGAGTGGACTGCCATAACAACATAGCTTAAACTACAGACTTTTATTTTCCAAAGATCCAGATGCTGGTTGAGGGAGTTGAGGTAGGGTTCTTCTGAGACCACGTCTGTCTGCTCACTGTGCCAGTAAAATTTGGATTTGAATGTTTGGATGAAGTTTGCCCAACTAGAACATTTGTATAAATATGCCAAAAATCAGAAACACTTCTGGTCCCTCACATTTCAGATACAGTGTGACTCAACCTTCATGTGTGACATCACCTCATGATATAGAACAGTATGATAATGTATTGTTGCATGTGTTTGAGCTATAAATGCTTGCTAGACAGACTCCATCTCCAAATTCCTCTTCCTGGCTATGGATGCTCACCCAGTATCTAGTGAATGAATGAAGACAGTGCAGAAAGCATTACAACACCACTTGAGTGGAAGATGAGTTAAAGATTGGTGCATTTGTTTCTTCATTTAAAAGTGATTCTTAAAATGTAAGGTTCCAGGGAACTGCAGAGGTGGCTCAGCAGTTAAGAGCACTTGCTACTTCTGCAAAAGACCAGGGTTCCATTCCCAGCATCCACATGGAGATTCACAACTGTCTCTGATTCCAGTTCTGAGGTCACCAGCCACATGTGTGGTGCACACTCAAACATGTATGGAAATGCTTATACAAGAAAAGTAAAGTAAATAAATCTTTTTTAAAAAAAAAAAACCAGAATTGGATGCAAATTTGAGGTTAATAAGTGCTTTATGACAGAGCAGTAATATGTACAGGAAAATAAACATCTGTCCTTGTACAGAGGCAAGTACGAGGAAGCAGAATTAGCATCAAATTACAAACGGCACCAGGCCAATCTACAACATGGCCCTGAAAAACTCTCACACCTTCTTGTGCCTCGGTTTTCTTCTCCATTAATTGGGGACAAGAACTACATCCACCTCATTGGCTCTTGTGAGCCTCGAACTGCAGTGCCAGGCAGACAGTAAGCACATGGTGAATGCCAACCAACCATTAGTACCCCCAACCCCCAGGGATCTCAGGTATATTTTTTGTTTCTGTTTTTGTTTTTCGAGACAGGGTTTCTCTGTGTAGTCCTGGCTGTCCTGGAACTCACTCTATAGACCAGGCTGGCCTCTAACTCAGAAATCCTCCTGCCTCTGCCTCTGCCTCCCAAGTCCTGGGATTAAAGGCGTGAGCCACCACCACCCGGCATCAGGTATTTTTGACGTGTCACCATTAATGAGGTCATTGTATTTCACTGATCTATATGAAAAGCTTTTTTAAATATAACATTTTATCCAAGAATCTGCACTTAGCACCAGGTATGGCTCCTCGTATATTTCCAGACTTTATGCACTGGGAAGAACAAGGGGGACCATTCACACAGTAGTCAGGCCTTTGTGAAATGTGACAACCAGGTTCTTAATTATTCTTAGAAATGTCAGAACCCACCAAATGCAATTAGTCCTGGCAGTTCAAGGGCTAATTAACTCCAAATCCTGCTCTCGGGTCACCTCATTAGCAATTCCTGCTCACACACAAACACAAAACCCGGTTCAGAAATTCCACAGGTAAGAACCTCGGGTGTAGCAAACTTGTTGAGGGAAGGGGCCCAGCGAGCCTGGGTCCTGATGGGGGTGCAGGTGTGATGCGGCTGCATACAGTGTGGGATGCCCGGAGACCAGTCCTGCCAGCCCATAATAAGTCCTGATGCTTCACTCCACAGGCTGCCTTTCCCTTCCCCCACCCATCTCCAATGACAAAATCCTCTCCGGGCTCACTAACCTCATTAAATACAAAACACAAATATGCTCAATGAAGAAAAGCCAGATGCAAAAAGACATGTATTGAATGATTCTGATTACACGAAACAGCTAGAGACAGTGACTGGATTAGAGTGTACCAGTGGCTGCAGGAGAGTGGGCGGGGGAGGCAGCAGCTGTGGGTGCAGGGCTGGCTTCTGCAGCTCAGTGCTCAAAGTGCAGTTAATACCACTGAATTCATGGGCTTTTGGCTGTAACAGGGATTGAACCTAGGGCTTTGCACATGCTAGGCAAGCATGCTATCATAGAAGCTGTTCCAGCCCAGGTTTGCTTATTTTATTCTGTGATAGTGTCTCCCTAAGTTGCTTAGCTGGCCCTAGACTCTCTCTCTGAGCCCAAACATCATCCTGTCTTAATCTATACCACAAAGGTCCAGCTGAATTATATGTTAAACTTGGCTAAGTAACTTGTTTTATACTACCTAATTCTTTTGATGTTGAAAAGTGTTATGGTTAAAAGGTGGGGGGGGTCTTTAAGAAGGCATCGGACCACAAAGGCTCTTTCCTCATGAATAGAATTCAAGTCTCAATAAAAGAGGGTTCATGTAGATACCAATCTGCTTATTCTTTAGCCCCCCTGCTTCCTCCAGCCTGAAAGACAGGAGAACAAAGCTTCAAACCTCCCTCTTGGGAGTGGAGGGCAGCCCTCACCAGTTTGTAAACCTTCCAGCATCTTGGCTATGGATTCCCCAGCCAATGAGAATGCATTTCTATTCCTCCCAGTGTTCTGTCATGTTAGCTCACAGACAATAGTGGGCGGGGTGAGGGTGGTGATTGGCCCTTTTCTGGAGCATCATCTATGGGACTGTCCAGGCTAGGATGCCTGCAGATGCTTTGGTACCCAATGCCAAGCAGCTCACAGAACACACAGAGGGGCTGGATAAGTTCTGTGTCTTATGCTGGTCCTGCAGCTGGGCTGGTCCTTCCCTTCTATCTCTCTGGCACACTCGGCCAATCTGTAGAACCACAAGTCTTATTATACTTAATGTTCATACTCATTCTACCTCCTGGAGTCTCCCCAACCCGGTTCCTCTACTCTTCCAGGAAAGACTGGCTCCTCTGTCTCCTTAAATACCACAGCATTGTAACTCTGAATTCCGCTGATTTATTTTCTCTTTATAAAAACTACATGGATATAGTAACATCTGCTTGACTCAGGACATATTTCTGTACATTTGGGGAAATATTAATAGAACAAAAGCCACCAGTGACATATCTTTATTGTCCTCCCAAGTCCCTTTGGCCCCAATGAAGTTGGGGCCCCTGACAGCCACTGTTTTTTGTTTTGTTTGGTTTGGTCTAGTTCTTTTCCAGAATATGCCATATGAGTGAAATTATATGACATGCAGAGTAGTTTATTGTGACTGGTTTTTATTTTTACATCCACCTCCTGCTATCAACTTGATCCCCAAACATCAGAGATCTTCTTTATCTTACTCAGTAGCAAGCATCGTGGGGTGTGGTCCCTAGAAGCTTGTAGCAACACATTATGGCCAGACATGGCAGAGAGAGGATGCCTCTCCAGCATTTCCTCCCAGATTAGAAGAATGTAGTGGGCACGTGACCACTTGATGTCAGGACCTGCTTGAAATGGTCATCCCTGAGCCAGCCACAGGAGGCCATACCCATGACAGTCCCTCCATACTGGGCAGTCTGATTCCAGCCTGAGGTACTTCCTGTTGCCCTTGGGACTTCAGATAAACCATCCCAGAGCTGCCCTGAAGGTTCCAGACTCCATTTATCATGGACTTTAGCCTGAAGAGCAAGAGAGGCATCTATTGGAGTGAATAACACCACTTATCTCTCCCAACCCACACCCTCCCCCATCTCCGCTCAGCCGGCTCCACCATCACAGATACAGCCAGACACATCAGAGGACCACTCTGCTACAATTCCAACCAATAAGGCATGCCCTGTGCCAGCTGAGCTGTTATTTTGTTGTTGTTGTTGTTCTGTGGTTTTCTAGCTTATCCCTCCTAAAGGACCCAGGGGACATCTTCATCCCTACATCACAATCCTGTAGCTACAGTCACAGTGACAGCACAAGTCTACCCTGCTCAAGAGGATTTCTTCAAGGGAGCTCCTTGAAGGCCAGGGCCATATTGAGGGCCTCAGTGGTGATGTGAACATTGGCAATTATTTCAGAGAAACGCTTGCAGAGTACGGGGCATGTGGCAAACGGCATCTCTTACATACACAGAGTTGGTAATTCATTCGGAGTCTATATCTTAGTTTGGGTTTCTAGTGCTGTGATGAAGACCATGACCAAAAGTAACCTGGGGAGAAAAGGGTGTATCTCATCTCACAGTTCCAGGTCACAGTTCATCACTGAGGGAAGTCAGGGCAGGAACCCGGAAGCAGGAACTGAAGCGGAGAGCGTAAAGGAATGCTACTTACTGGCTTGCCCCTGTGGCTCAGTCATCCTGCTTTCTCAGATAATCCAGGACCACCTACTCTGGGGTAAGAAACTTCCAGGTGGGCTTGTCTGCTTGTCTGTGTGCCAGTCTGATAGAGGCATTTCTCAATTGAGAGTCTCTCTTCCCAGATGACTTTGGCTTGTGCCAAGTTAAAGAAAGAAAGAAAAGAAAAGAAAAGAAAATACAAAACAAAACACCCAGGACAGTCTCCAAGAAAGCTTCTTGTAGTTCTCTTTAGCTCACCTCGGAGCAACCATTGCTTCTCATTCATGTCCTAATCAGAGACCAGAGCAAATGTGTCTCCTTGTGGGGACAGTGACTTTGATTTAATGGCTAATGATGAGGTGAAGTGGTGAAAACCTACAGGCAGAGCTTTATTTGGAGAACATTAGTGTCTCTGGTAACTATATTTTTTTCTTATTGCAACAGTAAGAGTTGGATTCGGGTTGCAGAGGGATGGCTCAGCAGTTAAGAGCACTGGCTGCTTTTGCAGAGGACCCAGGTTCTGTTCCCAACACCCACATGGCAGTTCTCAATCATGTATACGTCTAATTCAAAAAGAACCAATGCCCTTTCCTGGCTATCAGGGGCACTACACACACACACACACACACACACACACACACACACACACACAGTATACATACATACAGGCAAAACACCCACATGCGTAAAACAAAAGTAAATAAAATCTTTTTGAAAAAAGAATTCGAAAATGTAAAAACACTGTTGATCTGGTTTTTGGCAGATGAGAAGATTGAAAACACAAAGACAGTATCGTAGGGCAGAAGACCAAGAGCGCACTCAGGGCTCTTGACATTTGAAGGGACATTTATTTTAAAAGTCTTAGCCTTTGTGTCATGAATCCAATTGGCGAGTCTTCTTTGCTCTCTCTTTTGCCTCTCAGTGCTGCTTAATGTACAGAAATAGAAGACCAAGTTACCTTCAAAACCTGTGGGTGTTATCATTCCTCTGCTTGGAGAAGCAACCAGGACCCAGCCCTCGCCTAGTGATGAGCTGCTGACTCTGGGCCCCTTCCTCAAACCACACCAATAGTAAGTACATTCATTAGACTTAATGTATTGGTTCCACATGGGTATACTGGGCACCAACACTGGATAGCCACAGAGACAACACTGAAGGCTTCATGGAAGAAGCCAAGATGTCTACTGTAGTAGTAACTTAAAATGCAAGAAGCAGGAAGTATCATCAATCCTCCCACCCCACAGGGACTTGGTACTTTTTGGGCTCTTCATAGGCTGAGACAGATTCCCCAATTCATCAGGCATGAATGACAGTTTGCCACCATGGTCCCTCTGCTATCTGAGGGACTAGGGAAAAAAAAACGCAGGTTTCACATAGTAATGGGGTGATTTGTGACATCAATGAATTCTTTGGCTTCTTTGAGTCTGGGATATGGGAGTTCAGATGAAATCGACGGGTGAAATAGCACACATAAAGATCTCTCAGAGTACACAGAAGGCATCTCTCCCTCACCAGGACAAAAAATGGAGAGCCTGGTCTGAGTATGCTGATGTTACTGGAGAGGGCATCACGGGAGGGAGATCATGGTCAGAGCAGATACATCTCACAGGAGGCCAGAGGTCTGGAGTGTGGGATACTCCAGGGATGTATACTGTGGTTTGGAAGTAACCAGAAGTGCCTAAGACTGGTTCATATGGCTCAGTGAGACACAGGGAGAAGCTGACATGGGGGAGGGAGGTGATGGGACAGGGCAGTGGGGGTGGGAGATTTGACATAACCTCTTTTCCTATCAGCTAGCCCTCTATGCATCATCCCTCAGCCCTGCCAGAAGCATATACAGTGTGGGGTCCTGTAGAGTACAGATTCCTTAGTTTCCCCCCACTTAGTCCATCAGCATCCAGACACAGGACTTTGACTTCTCCTTGCTCCCTTTTGAGACCTTGGCCCTAAAATGCTCCCAGCCAGTCACCTGGAAGTCCACAGAGACCCAGAAAAGATGGAGAGCAAAGGAAGAGCTCACTCCTCAGGCCTCAGAACTGAATTCAAAAGCCGTGTTAAGTCCATCTGCCCTCAGGATGCTGCAGTGCAGAGGGGGAGCTGTCCTTCCCAGACTCCTCCTCCATACCGGATGAGAGAAGCTGGCCATCTGGTGTGGAACCAAGCCAGACAGGGCAGGTTGGTGAGGGGAGGCTCTGAGAGGCACCACCGGGGGGGGGGGGGGGGGGGGGGGAGAGTGACTTTGAGTTCCTGATCACAGCAGCCCCCGCTGCTCATGGGACCTCATTGCTCAATGCTGCTCAAAGGGAGCATTTTGGTTCTGCTCCTGATTGGATTCTGTGTTGTGCTTTTAACAGCTTCTCTTCTGAATGCCAGGCCAGCTGTTTAAATGCATGCTTGTGGCCAGCTTTCCTCTGTGGGAGCCCTCATTGTTCTGAATGTAAAAACAGGAGACCCCGCTTCAGGGTAAGGCTTAGAAAACCCTGGTCTTGGGATCCTAGAAAGTATTGTCACTTTGGTTAGACCTAAATGAAAGACTTGATTTAAAAAAAAATGGAGTATTTTTCTGCATGTTAAAAGTGCATGAATAAAGCCCATTAGTCCTGAAGAATACACTTGGTCGTGATAAACCAAGTAAGTGCATGATTGATTGTCTCTCGACGTAATGCAATTACACGAATCCGGATGCAGGAAAGCCTTTGGATCAGGTCAGCAATCTTTTAGCAGTTCTGACTGGCTCAAAGGTAGCACCAATAGATATTAATTTCCCTGGGGAAATTTTCTTTTGATCATGCTTATTAAATATGGAGCCTTTGGACGTATGCAGATTCTGGGAATTTATGTTTTACACCTGAAGCCATTTCTTCATTATTGTTATTTTACTCTGACATTCTACAGTGTTTATTTCCCTCGCTTGAGAAAATTGTCTTCTGTGCTCCATACTTTCTGTCCTCAGTCATTTTTGTCAAAAGGTGGACTGTTCCAGCGGCTTCCAACCCTCTGGAAGCCAAACATGGCAGTTCACAAGGCGCCTGCGCCCTTCAGTCTGGAAGTGACGACATGCGAAGATTCCTTCACAGACAGGGCAGTCGGAAGTTTTGATCGCTTGGTTTCAGCTAGTACCCCACCCCCCACCCCCACTGAGAGAGTTGTCATTTTGCTGGCACCCATAAATGATAACAACTATTATCCAGGGATTTACCACAGTCAGCGCTAATCACCAGGCTTCCACCATTACCCCCAAGGCTTGTTGACGGCGGACAGAGAGCACACAGCTAGCTAGAGAGAAGGGAGGTGGAGGGAGGGCCAGTCTCCATTCTAACATCAAGCATAAGGATTTGAAACATCTTCATATTCACAAAAGGGTTTAAGAACTCCTGGTATGAAACTAGGCTAGCTCAGTATGAGCCCCTAGCATCCGCCAGCTCGCAGTCAATTGCGAGGTCAAGCTATCCGACCAACGAAAACCTGTTGCATTTGATCTGGATTGTGCCACTGTCTGGGGGAGCTGGGGTATATGTGAGATTGGGGGTGGGCAGTAACTAGTCTGATGGGAGGTGAAGTCTAGGTTTGAGAGGCCATTTGGTTCAAAGCCAAGAATAATCCAAACAAGAACCCATCCATGAGGCACACCTTTTATCCCAGCACTTGGAAGACAGAGAGAGGCAGAGACTGAGTTTGATACTAGCCTGGTCTACATAGTGAGGTCTAGGCCAGCCAGGGCTACATAGTGAGACCTCATCAAAAGAAAAACAAAGTAAACAAGAACCATTTAAGCAATGACAGATGAAGGAATCTATGCGTTTACTTATGTTTAATTTTACTTTTTGTCTTTCTTTCTGTTTTTGGTTTTTCAAGATAAGGTCTCTCTGTCTAGCCCTGGCTATCCTGGAACTCACTTTGTAGACCAGGCTGGCCATGAGCTCACAGAGATCTGCCTAGTTTTCAGTAGGCGCTATTTTGTTTGTTTCTGCATCCTCATGCTGTGAAGGCCTTGCTTCAGTATTGGTTTAAAGACCAGAAG